>NC_140015.1:24789168-25117500 GCF_964263955.1 Coregonus lavaretus | reverse complement strand
TTCCAATTCATCAGCCAGATAAGAGGCGAAGAGGCAGATGACTTTCTAAAAAGGTTGGTTCTTTTTAAATTAAAATCAAATATTGCCCCATGCTACTTTGAATTAAAAGTGTGTGTGTGTGGGGGGGGGGGGGGGGGGGAGACGAATCCCACCTGCAGTGATTATACACACCCATATGGCTATTAACACCTCGGGCCACACACTGAATTAGACACACTTTGGCTCCCTCACCCCCTCCTATACACACACTCACTTAGTAAACCTCAAAGACACCGGTAATAAAGCTCTGAAACTTTCTAACCTTGTTTCCATCGGAAACATGTCTTCCATTTTCTACTGCCAAGCTACATGTTTGGGCTGAGAGGTTCAAGAGTGGATTCTTATAAGTATGTTGTTCTGTTATCACATGACCTCTCTCACACCAGCATAATATCAAGCCAGGTACACTATGGGACTACAATGACAGAGCACCACTGACCCTATAGAGAGGGTGGGTTGTTGGGGACAAATATTTCCTAAGCGAAAAATGTATTCACATTCAAGAAAACATTACAAGTACATCTACTAAGATTGACCATATGACTGGACAGATACTGACCCCTGGATTGACTGTTAAATGTTACCTTTCAGTTATTTTAAATGTCTGTAATATCTACTTGTTAATGTTATTTAACTGTATGTAAATTGTAAAGTATTTTTGTCTGTAATGCCTTTTTCATCATGTGTCGGACCCCAGGAAGACTAGCTGTCGTCATGGCGTTAGCTAATGGGGATCCAACTAAACTCAAATCAAGTGCGACTCACCCATGGCCTTAGTCTCCTCTCCCTTGGCGTTGAGGATGGAAAACTTGAACTTGGCGCGCACTTCGCTCTTGGGACAGCTGACCAGGAGCAGGTAGAGGGACAGGTAGTCTTTACTCTCCTCGTCCAGACCTTTAGGGTTTACACGCAAACACCTTGACACAGAGGGAGGGAACAGCATCAGCATCAGTGATCATCAGACCCAGTCATACAGAGACAAAGTCAGTCAACTATGCTCATTAACAGTCCAATAGAATAATACCAGTTCAATATACTTAGGAGTTCAAATCAGATCAATCATGGACAAGCTACTGGTCCTGTAGTCCCCTACGGCTTATCCATAGTGCCCACTTCTTGGCCCCGCCTCCACTCACCATTTAAGCTTGTCATTGGCTCCAGAAGAGAAGGTGGAGCTCTTGATGACCTCGC
Source organism: Coregonus lavaretus (assembly GCF_964263955.1). Classification (NCBI taxonomy): domain Eukaryota; kingdom Metazoa; phylum Chordata; class Actinopteri; order Salmoniformes; family Salmonidae; genus Coregonus; species Coregonus lavaretus. Next base: position 25,116,270 of record NC_140015.1, on the reverse strand, counting down.
CCATCTCCTCACGACAGAAGCTGAAGTTGTTGATAGTCCACATGTAGGAGAACTTCACCACTTTGATCTAACAGAGGTAGGGGGAGACACACACAAACACACGGCAGGAATCAGACATGATGACTTTAATTTATTTATCTATTCCATACAGGTAGCTAAGTGGCTGGTTGGTCAGCCTGGACTTCAAAACCACACATCAAACCTGCCTTTCATCTCAATAAACACTGACAACAAACAGGGGGAGAAGAAAGGATATTAAAAAGCTGCAACAAAAAACGATTTTGCAAGGACAGAGAGAGGAGATGATGATGAAAAAACACATCAATAGAAAACAAAACATCCTTCTTTAAACAGGCGTGTCAAAAACACCAGCACTGGCAGTCCAGACTGACACACAGGTGCAAGTAAACACAAACATGTACATAGAAAAACAGATACATGTACACACACACACCCAGCCTTACCTGAGTGTAACACCAGCTCTCAGCAACAGGGCCGCTGGACATGTCCGCGGGGGGAGGGGGACTCGGGACTCTTGACATCGCCAGCGTTGAGGCGGGGGAGGCCTGAGTGGGGCCTGAGCACCAGCCAGGAGGGGGGCAGCGTGGGGGGGTTGGCTGAGCCCAACAACACCACCGAATGGGCTAAGTATTCAACCAGACCACCTCCACACACAGCACCAGGGTCCAGCCAGGGAGAACGTCTGGGGAACGTCCAGGGAACCCACAGCCACAGGCAGCAGCACCCTACAACCTACAACCAGAGAGTGTGGCATTATCATAGGTGTTATAGTCAGTGTGTGTGTGTGTGTGTGTGTTTGTGTGTTTGTGTGTGCTTGCATGCATAGCATACACAGTACTTTTAAAAGGCTAATTGTAATTGAGCCGTTAGTGTAATTGAGCGGTATTGCTCAGTAAGTAGGACAAAACAACTCTGAATTCATTTGTTTTCAAAGGGCCTCTGCATTCGCTCGCTCGGCTTCAGTGAGAAAAGCCTTTGTTTATCTGCCCGTGGGTCTGCCTTTTTTTTGCTTTGAGTGGAGCGCAAGCCAGCCAGCCAGCCAGCTGATCTGTCGCCGTGTGCCGTGGCTGAGAGTGAAGAGCAAGGCTTAAGACTTTCATCCCACGCCTACCTGCCAATCTCCACTCACTCAAGTAGCCTACACAAGGTCAGATAAAACTTTCAAAGACCACATTGACTAGGAAAGGACATAGCCTATTCCAAAATGTGCAAACTTCTCCCAATCTGTGTGTGTGTGTGTGTGCACAAGTTATTCACTCTGTTTTTCAAGGTAAATGTGTGAATACAGCCACAATAGAAAAACAGCATTGACTTCAGCTGAACCACAGATCTGCAATCTATGCAGAGAGAGAACTGTTACTTTATCCAATTACTTCTCTTCAATATCACCTTTACAGAACCACAGAAGACCCCTGGGAATAGAAGAAGAATGTGTTCTTAATTGACTTGCCTGGTTAATAAAGGTTAAATAAAATCAACAAATGATCTTCTGTTCACTTTTCTCTAATTTCTCCCCTGCCCCTTTCTCTCTTTTCTCACTCATCCTGCATGTCAAATTGAAGCTATCACAGGGTCTCAGGGCAAAGTCTCCTCTTTTCTCTCTTTTCTCAGTCAACCTGCAAGTCCCCCTGTCTCGCAGCCAGACGATCCCTTCACTTTGCTTCTTAATTAGTGGCTGATTGAAAGGGAAGTTCAGGACCTGGAGAACTTCCCAGAAACTGTGTGTGTGTGTGTGTGTGTGTGTGTGTGTGTGTGTGTGTGTGTGTGTGTGTGTGTGTGTGTGTGAGTGAAAGGAAGAGGGAACGAAATAAGACCTCCACGGACGCAGACAGGACTTTATGAATGTTTAGAGATAACTTTCAGTTGGATCTGATCTTCACTGCCCTCCCCCTGTTTCTTCTTTTGTATCTGATGAAAAACACTGGTGCCATTATTGCTCAGTAAAACAATACAATATGAATCACAAAAGATGGAGAACAAGGTGCCACTGATTTGCAATTTAAATTACCTGAGACTTCCTAACAATGAATTATAGTCTGTGTGGATGAACTAGTGTGTGTTGATGTGTGTTACAAATATGTAGCGTAAGTGCACAAATGCATGCACACATGCAAACTGCTGTTTGACGGAGTGTGCGCCTTGCGTGGGTGCATAAATGTGTGCATGTGTGTCCCCGTATGTTTCCTTAAGCTGTGTGTTCTCTCTTGTCTCTGTATAGGTTACTGTCTCCCAACGTGTGTGCTGCCAACAGCTATCACGAGGGAACCACTTTAAGAAAACCTGACAATACTGGCAGTGTCGCTAACAACTTCACAGCTTTTCTAAATACACCCAGATGACACTTAACCAGAATAAAGCTGGGGATTGATTCATTGAGCAGCAGCAAAATGACAGTAACAACTTAGAGATAGTGGGGTGTGTGTGTGTGTGTGTGTGTGTGTGTGTGTGTGTGGTAATCCTTGTACTCCCTCACTAAAAAGTATTGAGAGTTCATTCATCATGGTGATTCAGCTGGTGACAGTCCGCACCAATGGACAGTAGGACTAACCGGGGATAACACACACAGCAGGGGGAAATAAATATGGTCACAACAGCAGTACGTCAGAGAGAGTTAAGGAGATTGTGTGGATTGTGTGCTCCCCCGAAAACAATCACTAGACAAAGTATGAGGTAAGGATGGCACCGGTGTGTAACAGATAAAGTCAGTGTGTTGTGTGTGATCCCACGGGTTGTGTATATGTGCGTATGCGTGATTGCCTACCGCCCACATTTCATTTCCCTATCACATCCTAGTCTGCTGCTGTGGGGACTGACAGGATGAGGGAGAAAGGACGCCTGGAGCACATTTATATTCACTACATAGACAGGCCTCTCGCACTCTGCCAGTCCAGTCTTCACCTCACTCTACATCTCCCTCCCACCACGGTCTACATCTCCCTCCCACCACGGTCTACATCTCCCTCCCACCACGGTCTACATCACACTCCCACCACAGTCTTCATCACACTCCCACCACAGTCTTCATCACACTCCCACCAGTCTTCATCACACTCCCACCACAGTCTTCATCACACTCCCACCACAGTCTTCATCACACTCCCACCACAGTCTTCATCACACTCCCACCACAGTCTTCATCACACTCCCACCACAGTCTTCATCACACTCCCACCACAGTCTTCATCACACTCCCACCACAGTCTTCATCACACTCCCACCACAGTCTTCATCACACTCCCACCACAGTCTTCATCACACTCCCACCACAGTCTTCATCACACTCCCACCACAGTCTTCATCATACTCCCACCACAGTCTTCATCACACTCCCACCACAGTCTTCATCACACTCCCACCACAGTCTTCATCACACTCCCACCACAGTCTTCATCACACTCCCACCACAGTCTTCATCACACTCCCACCACAGTCTTCATCACACTCCCACCACAGTCTTCATCACACTCCCACCACAGCCTTCATCACACTCCCACCACAGCCTTCATCACACCACTAAGAGGTGCGTGCGTTACTGAAACATTGACATATGGACAACAGTTCCCAGGAAACCAAGGAGCTGAATGATGTCATGTCCACCCATCCCTCCCATTAGAAACAGAAGATAGGGATGCAGAGGAGGTTGTTGAGACATGGAGAGCCTGGGGCGATATGAATGTTTCTCAGTCATCTCAGGTGAGTTCAGTTAGCCTAACTGACAGTTGGGGCATCCCACCCACCTCAAGTGGTTCTCTTTCTCTCTAGAACAGACCAGTGGGGGTTTAGTCTACTCATATTTATGGCAGACCAGCCATGATTCCAATCTATAAGCATTCAGAACGATGCTCCAACCTCTCTCTCCTAGACTTAATATACAGCTGGACAGTAGCTTGGAGAGAGCCTGCAGATTCAACAGTCCACTTCTTAATAACCACAACATATTACATACACTATTTTGAGAAACATAAATAAAATCGATCCACATGAACAAAGCCCTGGGTATATGTTGAACATTTGTAGACACACATAATCCTACACTAGTGCAAGTGTAGTCAAGTTGTGTAGTGACAAGCGCAGGAGGGGGCAACATACGGCTCTAGTACCGAATCCGGCCTGCAAGCTCATTCAATCCGGCCTGGGGGAGGAGTTCTTTTTTATTATTATTTGGGGTGGGGGTAAAAAAACAAACACTCCAGGCCACTCTTGAACATCTAATAGTAGATAGAATGTACGTAGAAATGATAATGGACCTATATGTTTTCAAATAAATGTCCTTTCTCTGGTCCGCAAATTGCTTTTGACGAACAAATCAGCCGCAAAGATATCTGTGCCACCCTCCGCTGAATTTTGAAATCCTGGGGTGGCCCTCAAGCCAAAATGATTCCCCACCCCTGGACTAGTGAGTATCGAAATACATCCATATAGAATAGTTAAATATAGCCTAAACAACATATGGCAGGGACTTAAAGACGCCAGGCCTGCTGTGAAATAGGAGGTCCTGCTGGATGACAAGAGAAGAAGAGGATGGAACCCCTTCTAGAATTCATTACAGCTGGCTACTGCTCTACTCAGAAGAAGAAAAAACATTCATTATGAAAAATACAACATTACACACATAACGGCTCTCCATTTAAATTCCCTTTCACTTGCAACATAAAAGAGAAACATCAAATACACGGCACCACCCACCAGCCTCTCCCTCCGGGCCCACTTCCTGCTGGGATGAGAAGACACACGCTAGCTAGCGCCGTGCAGCCAGACACCGCCACCACCTGGCCAGGGGGATGACGTGCAGCCAGAGGAAGAGGGGGGGGGGGGGGGGGGGGGGGTGTAGTTTATCCACATATCAAAATACTTACATTCTCGTTACCATATTTTAACATCGCCCCCCTTCTCCCCCACCCCTTCCTTCCCTCCAGCTCTGGCGAGACATCTGACAGAGGGTTAAAGAAGTCTGCTAATTATAAGGTCAGGTTGAATTAAAAGCGGCTAGGTTGGTAGAGCGATGAAAGGGAGCGTATTAAAGCAGTGTGTACAGACCAGACCGATCAGCTGAAGGCTCTGACCCCATTTGAAAAACACACACGGTACTGACTGAAGGTTCCACACCAATTAGACAGACCGACCAGTCATAACTGATCGCTGAAACACTCTGCTATTAGAGTATGTATAATTTCATCTGCAGGCTAGCAGGCTGCTGTGTGGTGAGCAGTAGAAGTGGGATCTTAGCTCTGATATGATCTAGGAGTCTCACTGAGTCTGGGATATAATCTGCTCGAACATCAGTGGGGGTCAAAGGAACAGGAAGAGGTGACATACAGGGAAGAGTAACGGGATAACTTGATTTCCAGATACAGGAATCAAAGATAAGGTAAGAGTAACAGGCTAAGGTAAGAGAGATTGGAGAGAGGATAATGCATTATGATGGTTACAGTAAATAAAAGACAGGAAGAGATACTGGCCTTAACGGCAAGAGAATACAAAATATATTGAGTGCAGTTACAGGTAGGCTTGACAGTCAGAAGAGTAACGTACAGCAACTGTTTGACAGACATGTACAGCTCTGACAAAAAGAGGTGGTGGTCGTGGTGTATTTAAGCCGAGCTGTGTCTGTCCAGCCAGCTCAGCACAGAGCAGCCCTGATACCCCAGACACAAAGACCATAGGCAAGGAGAGCAGAGCAGAGGTGAGCACACACGTGTGACAGGGTTGAGCATGACCTCATCAAGGAGCAGTGCGGCACGGTGGCGAGCTGGGAACACACTGGAGTGTGTCAGAGCCGAGCCAGGGCTGCAGAGCTGCAGGCAGGACCAGGGGGCGTGATGGATTAAGAGCCGCTCACAGAGACAAAAGCCCTATGTGAACCGTGGAGAAAGCCCTAATGACACTACATCACTATCTGGCTCCATATCACTGACTCTCAACCCAGCGATCTCCAACCTTCGCTCAGTATACCTCCACCTCATCCCCCTTTCTCCTCTGGCATTCTATAGCCCCCAGAAGGCTGCCATAGCATTAAACCTTCATCTCACACTCACCCCTTCTTTGGCTCCATCACGTCTTATATCACAACCCTCTCCCCTCCCTGCTTCCCCTCAGAGCTGGCCAGCTGCCGTGTGGCTCAGTCCCCTCTCATTAAAGCAAGGCTTCAGACCTGTGACATCTGTACTCTCATTAAGTCACAGATCTGAAACCTTGCTATCTGTACTCTCATTAAGTCACAGATCTGAAGCCTTGCTCTCTGTTCACTCATTAAGTTACATATCTGAAGCCTTGCTGGCAGTTTGTCCTTGCACACAGTTCCAGTAGGATCAATTAAAGCTACACTCACAACAGAACACCTCTGAAGCAAAGACACACACACATACAAAGCCCTAACTGTGTGCAATTGTAAGGGCAGACAAATATACACAGATGTAAGCTCACACCCACAGTCACAAACCCCACATATAAGTATAACTTTTTCCAACATGACAGGATTCCCTGACAAAGACAAATGGTTGTGAGCTTTAGAGGCCCTTAACGCGCCAACCTTCTCCCGATTAAAGATGACAGTGGCCATAGAAGGGCTCTGACCAGACATAACTCTAGACCGTAGCTATATATCCATCTCGTCCACATTAAGTTGCCAGGATGGATTGTGTATAAACCAACAAACTGCAGAGCTAAGAGTAATGCTGCTTTAACCTTTGCCTTGCCGCAATCTGCTGTTTTCCTCCTCCACCTATTTATTTTTCTACCCTAAAGAAATACTTGGAGTTAAGAGTTCTTCTAACCTATGAAGCGAACAAAGCTGGGAGGAAGAGAGAGAGGCTGGTGTGATACCTTACTCGGTGTAATTATGCGATTTATAATTAAAATGCAAATGAAGTGAGAGGGGGTCTTTCTTCGGCTTGTTTAATTTTTTTCCAGTTTTTTCTCCATTGTTCCATTAGTCTCTTACAGAGGAGCCCGAAAGGCTGCTGATTGGTTACTTCCGTGTTACGGCACATTTTAGATGGATGGTGCTACTTGCTAATGGTGGTTATGGAAACAACTCTGGTCATCCATTTAATTTCACTCACAGTGACCTTCTTGGTATTTGGTACTCCATTGGTTAGAGACTAGCCAAGAGAGAAATGTGAACAAAGAGAAACTGCCAGAAACAAGAACAAGAATATCAACATAAACAGAAAACCTCGCACACGTATTCACTCATGTGGCTAACACACAAACAAGTCAGATGACATAAGTGGGATGAGCCCAATTAAAAGTAAGACTTACATGGACCATAAGGCTCATACCATCAGGAAAAATCCCCACAGACAGTCTACTGTATTCTCTCCTTGACCTGTGCACTTCCCTCAACAAAGTCTCTACAACCCACACTCCTACAGTCATATAACAGCTCTCAAGGCCCATGTTCGTATCTGTGAACGCAATCATTACACCTGGCAGAGGACATGAGCTGCAAACATAGATGTAACTATCTGTAAACGTGAAGAGACGCTTGAATTCCATAATAAGCTCCAAGCAATCAGTAAAGCAAGAAGAGAGCTTTCAGACAGAGTGGGGATCCCCCAGGCTCCCTCTTCGACCCTTTCTCTTTTGCTGCAGATAACAAAAAGGTGTCTCAATGTGGACCCAAATCTCCTTTGAGCTTAAAACTGCAACCCGATAAACAACCAAGAGAGATACTCTAAACTGCTCTATAAATTACAATTCAAAGGATAGCATGAGAGGAAAAAAGCAAACAAAAAGAGGAGAATTAGAGAATGTTTTTGAAGTAGACGTCCTTCAGTTTGACTTTGCCAGGTAACACGCTTTCGCCTCAATTATCCGCATCCAGTGGATTTCAAACACATTTTTTGAGGACCAGAGAGCTTGGTAATTAGCAGTCCTTGCTCATAAAGGGACCAAAAACAAAGCCTGTCTTAAACTCAATTTCTCCATACCCTCCAGTTGTCTCTCTTTTGATTCCTCTCCTCCCACAAATCATGTTGCCTGGAAACAATCAATATGCCTAAATGTTTTATTTTTAACATATGCTGACCAAAGCTGCCAGGCATTCGGCCTATTTTCTGTTCCGAAATACAACGTTGTTGTGACAGTCCTTTCTGCCCTTGACAACTTGACTGGTCTACACTGACAGATACAAGAGCTAAGACAGACTTCACTTACAGTCTAATGTAGTAGGCTACATCACATAAAATGTCTACTATAAATGCCGTTTTTCTGACAGAGGCCTAACCCTTATCTCTTCAAATAAATTATTTTCAAAATCTAGTCTCGGTCCACAATCCTCAGTTCCTTGTTATAAACCCCAATCTGGAGACATCACCACGTTTCCCACACAAATAAATAATACTTCACTCACATCATGGCAGCCTCTCAGTCCAGTTCCTACTAAATCTATTTGCTTTTCATAATCATGATATGTATGATATTCATAATGAGGCCAAAACCACCCCAAACTCCAGCCGCCATCCTTCCTTCAATCCTCCATGCATTGTTTTCCATTTGAATGTGGTTTAAATCACTTTCAGTATGCTCTAGCACAGGAACGTAGCCTCAGGTACTGCTGCATTTCCCTGGACGCCCAATAAAGGCCCATTTCAATGAGGGGCATTTCCATCTTCCCCTTCATCCCTTGGTCCAACTCAGCCCCTCCCGCTCTCTTCTCCTCACCCCTTCGCTCTCTCCCCATCGGCCTAGTGCAGGAATGGGCAACTGGCGGCCCCCCTTTTGAAGATCCTCTGATAAATTTCAGATAATATTAATACAAAAATAAATTGATGATATTTCATGGGGAAATGTTTATAATCAGGCCGATGTGGAGTCTGCTTACCAGACTTTTCTCACATCTTTCAATTCTGTATTTCACCACTGCTTTCCCTTAGTTAAACCATGTAAGACAGCAGCAAAAGGGTTCTGGAAACCTTGGTGGTGTGGCCCCGTGTAGCTCAGTTGGTAGAGCATGGCGCTTGCAACGCCAGGGTTGTGGGTTCGTTTCCCACGGGGGGCCAGTATGAAAAAATGAATGCACTCACTAACTGTAAGTCACTCTGGATAAGAGCGTCTGCTAAATGACTAAAATGTACAGTGGGGAAAAAAAGTATTTAGTCAGCCACCAATTGTGCAAGTTCTCCCACTTAAAAAGATGAGAGAGGCCTGTAATTTTCATCATAGGTACACGTCAACTATGACAGACAAATTGAGAATAGAAAATCCAGAAAATCACATTGTAGGATTTTTTATGAATTTAGTTGCAAATTATGGTGGAAAATAAGTATTTGGTCAATAACAAAAGTTTCTCAATACTTTGTTATATACCCTTTGTTGGCAATGACACAGGTCAAAGGTTTTGTTACGTTACAGCCTTATTCTAAAATAGTTTTTTTATTTTTTATTCTCTCATCAATCTACACACAATACCCCATAATAACAAAGCAAAAAACAGGTGTTTAGAAATGTTTGCAAATGTATACAAAATTAACCTCTGAAATATCACATTTACATAAGTATTCAGACCCTTTAGTCAGTACTTTCTTGAAGCACCTTTGGCAGCGATTACAGCCTCGAATGTTCTAGGGTATGACGTTACAAGCTTGGCACACCTGCATTTGGGGAATTTCTCCCATTCTTCTCTGCAGATCCTCTCAAGCTCTGTCAGGTTGGATGTGGGCGTCGCTGCTATTTTCAGGTCTCTCCAGAGATGTTAGATCGGGTTCAAGTCCGGGCTCTGGCTTGGCCACTCAAGGACATTCAGAGACTTGTCCCGAAGCCACTCCTGCATTGTCTTGGCTGTGTGCTTAGGGTCGTTGTCCTATTGGAAGGTGAACCTTCGCACCAGTCTGAGGTATTGAGCGCTCTGGAGTAGGTTTTCATCAAGGATCTCTCTGTACTTTGCTCCGTTCATCTTTCCCTCGATCCTAACTAGTCTCCCAGTCCCTGCCGCTAAAAGATATCCCCACAGTATAATGCTGCCACCACCATGTTTCACCATAGGGATGGTGCCAGGTTTCCTCCAGACGTGACACTTGGCATTCAGGCGAAAGAGTTCAATCTTGGTTTCATCAGACCAGAGAATCTTGTTTCTCATGGTCAGAGTCCTTTAGGTGCCTTTTGGCAAACTCCAAGCGGGCTGTCATGTGCCTTACTGAGGAGTGGCTTCCGTCTGGCCACTCTACCATAAAGGCCTGATTGGTGGAGTGCTGCAGAGATGGTTGTCGTTCTGGAAGGTTCTCCAATCTCTATAGAGGAGCCCAGGAGCTCTGTCAGAGTGACCATCTGGTTCTTGGTCACCTCCCTGACCAAGGCCCTTCTCCCCCGATTGCTCAGTTTGGCTGGCGGGCCAGCTCTAGGAAGAGCCTTTGTGGTTCCAAACTTCTTCAATTTAAGAATGATGGAGGCCACTGTGTTCTTGGCGACCTTCAATACTGCAGAAATTTTTTGGTACCCTTCCCCAGATCTGTGCCTTGACACAATCCTGTCTCGGAGCTCTATGGGCAATTCCTTCGACCTCATGGCTTAGTTTTTGCTCTGATATGCACTGTCAACAATGAGACCTTATATAGACAGGTGTGTGCCTTTCCAAATCATGTCCAATCAATTGAATTTACCACAGGTGGACTCCAATCAAGTTGTAGAAATATCTCAAGGATGAAAAATGGAAACAGGATGCACCCGAGCTCAATTTCAAATCTCATAGCAAAGGGTCTGAATACTTATGTATTGTATATTGTTTTTTTGTGGTGTGGTTTTCATATAAGCCCTTGAACTTTCGAACACACCTGCACCATTATTTAAAATGTTTTATTGTATTGTTTTCTAATCGCTTGTTTTCTTTGGTACCCCATGGCAAAATGAATTGCACGAAATTAACACAAACTTAAAAATATTAATGAAATGAGTTAAGATTTTGTGGCCCTGACCCCCATCAAAGTTGTCTATCCCCGGCGTGCATCCCTCCCGCTGCCCTTTCCGCACTTCTAACAATTATAATGATGAACCGTGCCGGCAGCGGTACAAGTCGCTGAATTTGTGATATGCAGTCTGCAAATGAGGGAGAGAGAGTAGAGTGAGCAGAGAGAGAGAGAGAAAGTGGAGTGAGTAGAGTGAGACACTGCGATCAAGGTCAAACGCCTGCCACAGGGAGATAACGGGGTACACCCCTTGCCCCTCACCCCACCTCTGTGAAGATTCTCCCTCATTTCTAACAGAAAGAACACAGCCTCCCTTCCTGCCCCTCCTCACCCCCCTCCCAGAAGAACCTGTGGCCCCCCCACAATGAGACTAAGCAGGACCATTCAACACCACAAACCCCCTGTGGAATAGGCATGTCAGCGAGGACCACTGTACTACACCATCGCCAGAGCTGTGCCCAGTAATGGAGGATAAGATATAAGGGCAAGTCAGATACTGGAGGGTCCAAGTGAATGGTAATGCATGGACAGAGACAATACAACAAAAAGTAACATGGACACAACACTGGAGCCATTTTCTTGGCCATTTTTGGACAAACACTCGACAGTAGACAAGCAGAAAGGAGAGGGAGAGAAAAGAGAGAGATGGAGGTAAAGAAGGAAACACCGTGCTCTCCCTCTTTCTGTCTTCTTGTGCTGCTCTTTTCCTCTTGGGGAAAGAAGGGGAAGGCAGCAGCACTAATAAGTTCAGCTCTATCCATCTGCTGCTCGCCCTGAGACAGGGGCTACTCTTCTGGTGTCCCGACGTCACTCTGCTTCCCAATTACCACATCTACACACTTCACCTTGTACTGCACGCACACTGATACACACCGCATATATACACACACTCCTTCCCTCATTTACAGTTCTGCAGCGCTATTTTAAATGCTTACCATTAAATCCATATAAGATGGATCACCTTTTCAAAGTGAGTACTTCCATCTCTCCTTTATACACATATATTAGCCATACATTAATTAAACAGTGAGTTAGTTATACAGTGAAGGCTGAGAATGCGCAGCTCCTCTCTCGAAGGTGTAAAACCAGTGCATAAAGACTAACAGAGAGATGCCGCCACCACCCGTAGCTGTGGCAAAATAACTATTTTTAAAGCCCTGCGGTTGTGATGAAGTGTTGAGACTAGGCTGAATGATGAGTGCATCTAGACACCTTGGTGTCTCAGTGGTGGCTGGCCTCTAAATGCCACCGTGTCTAGCCTGTACTCAGACCCAACACTGCCTTGACTCAGAAGGACTGGGACTGAGAAAAATATACAAAATTGTAAAGCTTTGCAACTTTTACAACCTGATTCCAGAGCATTTGGCCATCTCAGGCTGAGGCATGTTGTCGACTTAATAACATCTAGACTGATCTGATCCAGGATCAGTGTATTACCTGGCCAAAGAGCGCTGCTCAAAGCTGCCTGGCGGACAACAGGCATCACATCCACCCAGCCAGAGTCTGTTAAGATAAGATCCAAACAATAACAGTGCTGTAAGTGGCAGTCCCCACCTCGTACCTCACCCTCTGACCTTTCCTAATTCATGTTAAGGTTAAGTGTACCTGCGCTCGCTGCCTCTCAATATTGTTCTCTCAGAGAGGCCTTTTGGTGAGTCATCAGATAGCGCCGGCTGCAGCAGTATTCGCTGAGGTTGGAAATGCCAGGCAGATAAGGCTGCTCTGGTGTGGGCCGTGCACGGATGCACACACACACAGTGCCAGGTGACATTTTAAAAGTCCTCACTGCTTCTCAGTGCAGGCCCAAACACACCAGTTTAGTTTAACATGACCCATTCTCCTCACTGCAGCTTATCCTCAACATAATACTCCAGCCATCACTCTCAGCAGCCCAGACCCTTTAGTCTATCAGTCCATCTTGTCAGTCTGTGCTGAGGTTGATTAAGTTAACTTTCCCCCAGCCACACTTGGTATTTTTTCAGCATGGCTGTGCTAAATCAATCAGCACTGCCTAGTAACAGAGCTCTCACAGATTAACACAATCTAATGGAGTCATTAGAGTCTGGCACATTCCCATCTCCACCCGGCCAGTCAAACGCACCACAGAGACCGATTGAGTTACAGCAGACAGGAGACTCATGGTGACAACACCAGACAATGACGCAAAGAGAGACTGGAGAGAGTGATGGCGTGAGAAAGTCTCCACTCACAATGCACAAACCGGTAGAAGTAAACAACTGCACATCACAGAGCAAGTACCTGTAGAGGCATGAGGGAAGGCGTGGCTGGGAAAATAGGTGGAAGAAAGTGAGGAAAGGAAAGAAGGAGAGGGATAGACAGGGTGGTAGAGGAGCTGATCACAGTTGGAGTGTGGCCCTTCAGGAGGAGAAATAAAACCCAATCATTAAGCAACTCCACACAAGCAGCATGTTTGAGACTGGGGGATCCACCGGCAGAACAGCTGCAGGGTTGCCGCGGCAACTGGAATTAGAACCAGGAGGCCGAGTGTGAGACAGAAACCAGGTAAAAGAGAAGTGAGAGCGATTGAGGGAGAGATGGAGCGAAAGAGAGAGGAATCAAACATCTTTCCAGGTTGCCAAGCGACAGGCGATGCCAGTCAGTGAATGTAGAGCACAGTTGATCAAAGTTGGCCGCTGGGCGGTAATACGTCCCAAAATAATTACTGTGAAAAGACCTATTAAGATGTAAACCTGGACTGTCACATATGGCCGTTGAGCTGCCACATCCATCTGTTAGCATATGTGTCAGTGAGTAATTGCAATATGGTTGGAGTAATGACTGGGTTATATGTGTATATCAGACAAGTCCTAAGGATTCCATTCCCAGCACTGATAGGTTCATTGTTACGTGGTCTCAAAGGATCAAATCATGTAAGGGATAATCAACGAGGGGCTATGCATTCTATGGAATATAATGAACGATGTTGAAGGCATGTTCCACGACACGCTAGCAGAGTGGAGTTGCATTATTTTCCAGAGAGCACATATAGCCCCTAGTTGATTATCCCTTTTATACCATGGCTATAATTTAACACATTTGCCGCTAGAAATGCGTTCAACATCCACTGAAGTAGCTAGCAAGTTAGCTACAGTTGTTGCCTTGGTAACCAAACAAACAGACTTGCTAGTTTAGCTAACCAAACCATCAGTCTTACCTTGCTATTATGAAAATCGAATTCAACAATGCCAATAATGTTTTCAATTCGACTTTTGCTTTCAAAAGCAGCTCAAACATAGGACATGTAAGAATTAACTATAGCCATTTAATTCTACCGTGCAAATATACCATGCGTTATAGGGAAATAATGAACTCTAGAATGCCCTTCAAGCCAATCAGAAACTAGTATTTAACAATGCCATGGTATAAAAAGTTTTATAAACTGGGTGGTTCGAGCACTGAATGCTGACTGGCTGACAGCCGTATACCACGGGTAAAACATTTATTTGTATTGCTCTAAATACGTTGGTAACCAGTTTATAATAGCAATAAGGCACCTTGGGGGTTTGTGGTATATGTCCAATATACCACGGCTAAGGGCTGTAACCAGGCACTCCGCATTGCGTCGTACAAAGAACAGTCCTTAGCCGTGGTATATTGGCCATATATCACAGGTCCTCCAGGGTCACCCCTGCTGTGCTGTGAATGGGAGAGGCAGAGCGTTGGGAGCTCGTTGGGCCTGGCAGCCGGCTGGCAGGCCAGCTAAGGGTGAGTGTCAGGTCAGGTGAGCGACACAGTTGAGTCAGGCGTGGTGAAGCCAGCAAGCATAGAGCAGAGCAAAGCCACTGAATGACAAAAATAAATAAAAAGCCACTGAATGATCTGAAGTGGCGTCAATTACCCTGGAGTAGCCGTGCGTGAGGGAGGGGGACAGGGGATGGAGCCACTGACCGATGAGGTGAGGGGGACAGGGGATGGAGCCACTGACCGATGAGGTGAGGGGGACAGGGGATGGAGCCACTGACCGATGAGGTGAGGGGGACAGGGGATGGAGCCACTGACCGATGAGGTGAGGGGGACAGGGGATGGAGCCACTGACCGATGAGGTGAGGGGGACAGGGGATGGAGCCACTGACCGATGAGGTGAGGGGGACAGGGGATGGAGCCACTGACCGATGAGGTGAGGGGGACAGGGGATGGAGCCACTGACCGATGAGGTGAGGTGGAAGGGGGCTGAAGGATGAGAGACACCCAGTGACAGGTCCTCAAATGCGATGTTCAATTTATACAGAAAGGATTCTGTTGACCTTTCGTTCTATCTAGAGGGTTGTTTCAAATAATATTTAAGGATTTGTTAAGTGTGTATTAGAATGTCTACAAACACACACTTTTTATTTCTTGGGAATCCTATATTCTCTCCACTTTACAGTTCTGTCACCTGTCATATACAGCTGCATTATCCTCCCCTCCCTCATCTCTCACTCCAACACTGATAATTATTCTCCTTTTCACACCTTTAAGCCCTTTATTAGAAATTAAGTGTTACTTTAGCTCTTTTAAGACAGACACATCTGAATCATATCCTAAATGATTCAATGCTGCCACATACATCTAATTGTGGTCTCTGTGCATCCACTCCCTTCCCTCTCCTCGTTTGTCTATCCTCGTCCTCTTTCATTTCTTTGTGTCATTGATTTATTCAAACCCTAAATCTCACACCTTCTCCCATCTAAACTTCTTCCTCTCTGTCAACAAAATTCTTCCACCCCTATTTATTTATGTATATCTCTCTCAACATTTCCCTCAGTCTCTTCAAACTAGCCACCAGCCAATGCTCCCCCTCCCATCCCCCCACTTCCCTGTGTTGGTACGTACCAGCGTCATCCCCCCCCCCCTTATCTCCACCCCAGTTGGTACTCACCCAGATCAAAGTCCCTCAAACATATGTGCTGCTGGCTGATGCCACGGCTGGGCCAGCTGGGCCCTCTGTCCGTCAGTCTGAGAGAGGTCCTCTGTCTGTACGTCTCTCTGTCTGTCTCTGGCTGTGTCCCCCTGTCTGCCTGGGCCTCCTGTCCGGCTGCAGAGAGGGAGAGAACACAAACACAATAGATTAATTGAGCGAGAGAAAGAGAAAAAGAGAGGGAGGTTGGTTGGTTGGTTGGTTGGTTTGTATCTGAACGGGTACCTCTACTTGACGTGTAAGCACAGAATAATACTTTTGTGAATGTGTAGTGTTAGCTTAGCAAGGAAAGTCCAGCCAGAAAATACACAGTAGGGCCCCAGTAGTTCACTCAGAGAAGATGATATCAGTGAGACTCCAATAACAGTGCTGTCTGTCTGGCCCTCTCTCTCCCCCCCTGGCTGAACAGTTCCAGTCTCTGGTGGAGGAGAGGTCTGTCTGTCACCCTTCTCTTCCCTCCTTCCCTTTCCCTCTGTCGACATAGCTGAGGTGGCCCCGTCTCCCTCATGGATGAGCGGGGTTCATTTAGTGAGGTGTCTGATTTGAGGTGAAACCAGACCGATGCCACACAGCAGAATTATTAAATACTTCAACAGGGAGGATGTGTCTAGTAATAATAATAATAATAATAATAATAATAATAATAATAATGCACACTAGCACTTCCTAGTTCTTACAGAGACTCCCATGTAACTGAACAGGAGATGGGGTTTTTCAGGCTGTATGGTGTTATATAACTTACAAACTGTACAAAGACAATAGCTGAGAGATGCGAGTCACTTCAAGCTCATCTGGTTTGTAAGACAAAGTACTGTTTCAGAGCAGTCATCAAAAACAAATAGGCCCAACTTGAGACCATGAAGAAAGCCAAGTGCAATACTGTTAGATTAATTTGGATTTTAAGAATAATGACTAAAGGATTTCACCCCAAATACAGTATAAATGTTAGAATTATCATGTAGTGTCAACCCACTAACAGAGGGGGCGGTACTAAACATTCAAGGGTGAAGGGGAAGGCGGAAACTGTTTAGAAAACCCACCTAAAGGTGGGAGGAGTCAAGGTCAGGAGGTATAAAATCGTATGTTTGTGTCTTTGGCGCCAGAGCTCTCCATGAATAAACATACAAAAAATCCTTCTTCGTGGTTATGGACCTTGAATCATTGATGATTAAAACCAGAGCCTTACAACCTCTGGTAATGATTCAAGCTTAGGTTGAATTAGAGATAGAAATTCACATGACAGATTGGTCCTTCGAGCCGGATCTTAATACATCTTTATCGTTCTAAGGACACCGAAACCCGTGCACGGGCGGGTGATAGCATCCGTGAAAGAGTCCTGGCCTTCGACGTTAAGGTTATAAACAGGACGGTGATTACTCTTTATGAACGATAAAGACGTTAACGAGTTTGAAAAAGCATTTAAATCCAAACTGCAAGGAAAAGGTCAGTAATTTTTATTCATGGATTTTGGTGAAATGATTTTAACTTGTATAAGAATAGGAATTCTTGTAAAGGGCAGACAGGTTACCAAAATCTCAAAGGAGGTAATAATTATTACGACTGGGGAGGGCTAAAAATTAGGTCGCGTGAGAAAAAATGGTTATCGACCCCTTTCATGAAACCGGAGTTTTAAATAAAAAACTCTGGGTTAGGGGTTAAATAATTGTAAATGGTTAATTACAAAAGCAGATCATACATTGGCTCAAGAGGCGCACTAAGATATTAGCTCCTACGAAAATAATTCGGGATTGAATTATTACAAAAGGGGGGGGGGATTTCTAGGTCCGAGAATTAACGGGGGATGTAGGAAGAGATCGAAGAAATATGTTTTATGGATCCATTTGGGAGAAGAGGTATGAATTTATTGGGCATCTCGAAGTAAAAAGGTTAGTAGGCAGATGCATATAAAATGAATTTGAAAAAACAGCGAAAGGAGGGGCTAGAGACAGCGAGTGTTTTTTTTTTAAGCGCAAAAGTGCTTTAACGGTAACAAAGGAAAATGTTTGAAAAAATGATTCGTGTCAATTAAGAATTGGCTAAAAACACCACAAAGTGATTATTTGAGAGGTACCTATAAAAATCCAACGATGCATATGTATGAACTTTCGCACTCAAACGTAGACGTACGTCATGAGTGAGAAAGTAGAGAATATTTACATTTGCATTTTTGGTCATTTGGCAGACGCTCTGGTCCGGAGCGACTTGCAGAACCAATAGAGGGTTGCATTGAACTATTATGTTGTGTTGGGCATTTGAATGGCATAAGGTGAAATATGTGTGTATGAGGGAATTCAACGGCTGGTATGAATGATAACCGGATACTACTTAGTATTTGGTTGGTTAAATGCTGAATAAAAGATTTGGAGCGTGGTTGGGGGTTAAAAACACACTTATTCAATAGGGAATGGGTGGAGAGAGAGAGAGTTTTTACGTGTATTAAAAGTTGCATAAGATAGCTTTAGTAGTATTCTAGATAGGTCTATGAAAATATGTTACAATTACGAATGACATTATTTCCTAAGAAGGTAGATTGTAGGGAAGTTTCCCGCGCCTCCCCCATAATGTAGGAAGGAGCAGGAGAGGGGGAGGAGATGAGACAGTACATAGTTCAAATGGTAGGAATGTCATTAAGTGTATGCTGATCAACGATATCAAGCATTTGTTTTATTGATTGGGGCCGAATCAGAGAGAACTGTTAAAGAGATTGAATAGCGAACTGAAATGGGTTAGCGGGAAAATACAAATAGTTGTAAAATTTTAAAACGATAATTTATTTTCGTTACAGGAAAGCAAGTGGCATTGGCTGTTGTGCTGGGGGAATAGCGCCAGCCTGTGGTGGGTTCTGGATTTGTTATAAATAACTTTATATTTTAAACTAAAGTGATGGAATAGACTACAATTATAACATCAGAAAAAGGACAATATAATTCGTAATAGTTATTATTGATAGTTATTGCAGTTATTAGCTCCTGAGTGGCGCAGTGGTCTAAGGCACTGCATCGTAGTGCTAACTGTGCCACTAGAGATCCTGGTTCGAATCCAGGCTCTGTCACAGCCGGCCGCGACCGGGAGACTCATGGGCGGCGCACAATTGGCCCAGCGTCGTCCAGGGTAGGGGGGAAAATGGCCGGCAGGGATGTAGCTCAGTTGATAGAGCATGGTGTTTGCAACGCCAGGGTTGTGGGTTCGATTCCCACGGGGGAAGGGCAGTAAAAAAATTAAATAAAATAAAAAGTATTCACTAACTGTAGGTCGCTCTGGATAGGAGCGTCTGCTGGGTGACTAGAATGTAAATGTATTATCATTGATTCAGTAATAGTAGACAGAATAGAGTAAGAAAAATAACATACGGGAGCTGAGTATTTAATGGCCACTAGGGGAAATAGCTGGTAGAGGTAGAACTCCAGAATAGAAGGGGAGAGAGATTTTCTTAGGGGGTGGATCAAATAATTGATAATGGATCATTTGAAATGAGATCACATGTAGCAGATTTAGAGTAATCAATTAAATAATCATTGTATACTCGAGGAATTTTGAGGGATTTTATGGATTAGTTATAAGGAATTAGATTGATACAAACATTATTCATGGGTTAGGACTGGGGATATCTGTATCATGTTTTGTGTGTACTACCATCTTTAGATTACGGATGGTAATTGAAGGTTAACAAAATGTATAACCAGGAGAAAGAGATTAGCTTATCTCATTGGAATATTGCTCAGGGCAAGGGGGAGCAGTAGTGAAGTTAGGCAGTATTTAGGTCATAAGAGGGAGCTACCAAATTAAGTTGAGCCTAACTATCTTTGATTGTTATTTTTCAATTGGGTTTTTCAAATTAAAAAAACACACCCAGCATGATGTTTATAAAGGGTTGTTATGTTGAATTTAGGGGATTTTCAACAGTTCATAGGTGGTGTTTACTATGCTGTAGGATGGAATGGTTTGTTGGGGGATATTTGAACCTAAATTAATGGAATAAGCTGCAGTAATCAGAGGAATGTACAATCTAAGGCGAGACAACTATTGCCTAGATCATTGATTTAGCAATAGGATCAGGTAGATAAGGACTAGAGGGGGAAAAAAATAGATGAAGAATGATGAGCTTTTTGGTAAGGATAGACTGCTGTAAAGCTTGGGTACGCCATTATGTACTGCATACGGGTAAATTAAGTGATCTTATCTATGGGAAGGCAATGGCAGCCCATGGTAAAATCATTTGGAACTCTGAGGAGGAAGAACAGTTTATGTTGTTGCTCTCTTCCCAAACAGTCTTAGCTTTTCATACATATATCAGGAATGTTACCCAAATGGTAGAGAGTAAAGAGGGATATGACATTGGTCGTGATTTAAAGATGATGGGTTTTTAAAAAATTTTTGGTGGGCTATTAGAGATAACTGGGTTAATCACGAACATAGAGGTTTTTATTCTTTGTTGCTAGGCAGAACACTTAGGTGACCTAAATATGGACTTGTCATGTCCAACAATCAGTCTTCAGGTCAAGCCCGGGAGAGCCGGGGTAGAACAGAGGTTGAACTAAACATACGTGTTTTTACAAGATAAGAGATTGTTTGATTGGATTACTAATTGATTCTGAACTGAATGAAAGTCGAATTTAGCCGCCATAAAGACAAAGGAAGTGGGAGGAGCAATAAAGAAGCAAAAGACAATCTCAAAAATGAAAGGCATGGCAATTGGTTGATAAATTACCTAAGGGAATGTTTAGGAAGGTGATAAATATTGACACATAAGCAGAACTGTGTGTCAAGAGGGGGGAAGAGGCTAATTGTAGGATTAAATAATATACGAAGGAGAGGACAAAATACTTTTTAAAAAAAAACATTTTTTTAGATACAGTCTAAAAAGAGAATGCAGTCAGAAATTGTTACATTAATCTGAACATGTGTGAAGATAGTTTATTAACCACACCCGTATGTCAGAGGTTTTGTGCCCCACAGGTGAACTAAAGGAGAAGGTGACCCACTATCTAACCAGGTGACTGGTGAGCATCCAGTCACTAGAAGGAAAACTGGAAGCAGGCCTGTTGGGAAGGGCCCTATCAGGTTATGTTGGTCACCGCCTTGGCCATTAGAATAGCAGAGAGAGGAACCTGGGTCCATGTTACCCACTGCAAGAAGGTAAGACCACATACAAGCACCAATTAGCACACGCAGAGTTGAAGAGCAGAACTGGGCCACAGGGTCCGGGGGTCACCTCTGTCAACGAAGATCTCCTACCCAGACCTATCATCACTGTAGTGTGTTCCTAGGGTGTGAGTATGGGGTGGTACCGAGCAGAAGGACTCAAGACAGGAGAGGGTTGGCGGTTTTTGGGAATATGGGTGACCCTGAGCTGCATCATAGTCTCGACAATAGTCGTGGTATGTCAAGATCCACCACCACCTCGCACCAATTATGCTATGGCCTTACCATTATTAAGAAATAAAAGGGAAGCGACCCAACATACTGACCGTCAAGGGCGAGTGATCTACAAAATAGGAGTCAGAGAAGGGTGGGGAGTAAGATTCAACTTACTGGGCTTGCGCGGACAAATACGGATGGGATACTTGTCTAAGATTACATTTGATGGAGTCAAAAGATATGGAAAGCACAGGTACTGTCATTAATCCACTAACAGCAATAGACCGAGTAGATCAGTCAAGGGATGACGGAGTCAATTCGACTAACCCGTCCACTATGAAAGATTTTCTCCTCCAAGAATGGAACCAAGGGGAAGTGGAGGGGGTCCCTGATGAGAATCTCTGGTTAAAGTGGATGAAATACACCGCTAGGGCCTTGGGGGAGACCAATTGTTATGCATGCTCCATTGGGCGATCGACAATGTTGACCGCCCCAATGCCAAAGGCAATGTTTCCCTGTGTATTAGACCTGGGGTCCAATCAAAAAGAGCCAAATTGCACAGGGATTGGGCTGGCAAAATTGACATACTCGGCCAGCCCACCTAGATTCACTTTAACTCCTGGCGAATACCAGTGTTACAGACATAGAAATGGCACCCGTAACTTGGGTGATTTTGATGGCTGTAAGGAGATAATTAATGTGACTGATTTAGATAAGGAAGGGAGGGGAAAAAAATAGGAGCCTAACCATCCCTCTGACTGATGTGTGGTGGGCATGCACTAACAAAGGGAGCATTCGGCAGACATTACCAGAGGGATGGGTGGGTACTTGTGCACCAGTATTGTTGGTCCAACCTGTAAGAATTGGTCATCAAAGACCAGTGACAGGAAGAATAATTAGGAGAAAAATAAATATAAGTCAGGAAGGAAATAGCCCAATTTGGATAGATGGTATAGGCATCCCCAGGGGTGTTCCAGACGAATACAAAGCTATGAATCAAATATGGGAGAGTTTTACTACAACATTTTTCTGGTGGGTGACAATAAACAAAAATATGGATTGGATAAATTTGATCTATTACAACCAACAACGATTTATTGACCAGATTAGAGATGCAGTAAAGGGGATCTCTGAGCGATTATCCGCCATCCCGCTCATAACTTCGTAGAGGTTGGTTCTAGATCAGGCAGAAAGGGCCGGTGTCTATAGAAAGATAAGCCATTGTTGCACATTTATCCCTAACAACACCACACTGGATGGGACAGTCATCAGAGCTCTTACAGAATTAACTGCACTAAGTGAAGGATGAACTGAACTCAGAAGTTAGTACATTGTGGATAGGGTGGTTTGATGAAATATTTGGTAAATGGAAAACCCTAGCAGCCACCATCTTAGGAGCGGTCAGTGTTTGTATGGGTATTCTTGTATTATGTGGTTGTTGTCTTGTTCCCTGTGTCCGAGGATTGGTGAGTCAGGCGTAGGTGAAATGCAGTATCTAAACAATGATGAGAGATGGACTGACTCCGGACTCTGACCAGGGGAAAGAAAAAAATGATCCTCCAGGCTTGGTGGATGACGAGGATTTGGACTCTGAAAGACCGCAATTGGTTGAAATGTTTATTAGTTCTGATGTGATCTCTGAGATTAATCATGCTTGTAAAATACATTTATCCTGAATGTGGGAATATTTAGTCAAAGGGGTGGATTGTTAAAGTAATTTGGATTTTAAGAATAATGACTAAAGGATTTCACCCCAAATACAGTATAAATGTTAGAATTATCATGTAGTGTCAACCCACTAACAGAGGGGGCGGTACTAAACATTCAAGGGTGAAGGGGAAGGCGGAAACTGTTTAGAAAACCCACCTAAAGGTGGGAGGAGTCAAGGTCAGGAGGTATATAATCGTATGTTTGTGTCTTTGGCGCCAGAGCTCCCCATGAATAAACATACAAAAAATCCTTGTTCGTGGTTATGGACCTTGAATCATTGATGATTAAAACCAGAGCCTTACAACCTCTGGTAATGATTCAAGCTTAGGTTGAATTAGAGATAGAAATTCACATGACAAATACCATTCTGACTAACAATCTCTCTCTGTGACATGTTCTGAATAAAGAACACTTTCCCCCTCTCTTTAATCCAGACCCTGCCATAGCCCCTGGGTAAGAAATACAGAGAGAAGAGAGCTGGACTGAAGGAATGAATGAAATCATCTTAACACCCTCAGGTTTACACATACCAGTCATACAAATGTCAATCAGATGCAAAATATAGAGGTAAAATACATGCACAGAATGTGAAAGTGCTATTCTCAGAGGTGTGTGTGTCGGGGGGAGAGAGGCTTGATCAATAGCTCACCTGCAATGAATATGTGAGTGTTCTTATTGACTGGACAAGCAGATGTGTATTCAAAACCTGGCAACAACAGAGGTATGAGTCCGATCGATATTTTTTGTCTCCAAAATCCCTCTAATGCCTCCTGGTTCAAAGCACCGTTTTAACAGGCAAAACGGGGATTGAGAGAAACTTAGGTCTGACAATATGCTGTGATTGAGTCAGACTGTGTACAAATTAATGTGTCAAATGTATGAGGTGGAGAGGCTATGTCTCTGTGCTCCTGTGGTGGGCAGAGCCTGCCTGGTTGGTCTGTACAGTGAAGGTCATCTGGCCAAACCAGCCTTCAGACCTACATAACAGCTGCACAGCTACTTCGACCTACTACTGCTACCTCTACTGTCTGAATCAGAGACTAAAATCACCTTGGCTCACTGCAACAGCTATCCTCCTCTCCCTGTCTATGACCGATGATCATTTACTCTGACTGTGCTTTCTCTCACCTCCTCAAATCTCTTCTGGCCATCCCTCCTTCACTCCCTCCTTCTCTGACCTGTACTCATTATCTATGTATCCTTCTCCAGCCTTACTCTTTCACGCTCCCTTCTCTTCTCCTCCCGCCCTCCCTCCCTGACTGATAGGTGTTGGTCAGCGGTGTGGTAATGAGTTGTGACTCCAGGAAATGAGGGTTGACCTGCAGTGTGTGATCCTGTAATCAGGTTGGGTAAACGCTGGGGCCTAACCCTGTCACCCTCCTTGCCTCTGCACTCCTTGCCTCTGCACTCCCTGCCCCGGCCTGTCTGTCTGTCTGTCCACCAGTGAGGCTGATCGATTAGTCAGGTTGGAGAGGGGAGGGGAGATGAGATGACAACACAGACACCCACTGCCATCCATCCTGTCAAGACTCCATGGCAGAGCCAACCTAAATCTCCTCAATCCCTCAGCTTGAGAGAACAGGGATTGGATGGTGAGGAGGGGAATGAGGGAGAGGGAGGAGAGGAAGATGGAGCTGAGAGAGACAGGAGAGTAGTGGGGAAACAAAAGTGTAAGAATAAAACAGAAAAAAAATAATAGAAAGCAGAAAAGGCAAAGAGAGAGGAAGAATGGGAGATGGAGGAGGGGGCAGGATGAAAGATGGGTGGATGTACTACAGGCTGATGAAAAAGAGACAGGGAAGGGGAGCAGCAGCTCAAACAAACGGCAAGACAAGGAGAGGATTTAAAAAACGACACGAGAAAGGATTGAAGAAAATTAAGCAGAGGGCGGAAAGGGACAGGGAGAGATGGGGATAGACATAAAAAGAAACGTCAGCCATGATACGGGGAAAATGAAGGAGAGAAAAAAAAGAGAGGAAGAAAAGACTGTTCCTCACAGGTTCACTGCTGCTGAAACCCCCCAAGACTTGAAAAATAGGAATATTTAGAGAGTGGCAGCTCGCCAGGGGGTCACATCAAGCGCTTGACTATGTTTAGAAAGAGCCACTAAGAGTGAAAAACTGTCATAATTATGAACCCAACTGGGCCAGTCAACCCTGTGCTGCTACTACTACTACTACTGCACACACAGTGAAGGCTCTGGGTTACTCACACACACAGTGAAGGCTCTGGGTTACTCACACACACACACACAGTGAAGGCTCTGGGTTACTCACACACACAGTGAAGGCTCTGGGTTACTCACACACACACACAGTGAAGGCTCTGGGTTACTCACACACACGGCCAAAAAGGAGTAATATGCCTAGAGTAATTCAAAGAGGTCGTCTACGATAGACTAGCTTCCTGTCCAGGTGAGCGGCCACTCCGGCGGCTACTTAATACTATGGCTGGGAATTGCCAGGGACCTCACGATACGATATTAATCACAATAATTAGGTGCTTAGGTGCTGTTACGATATGTATTGCGATTCTCACGATTCTATATGTATTGCGATTCGATAATGTGATTTTATTGCCATTCGATGTTCCAAGCATATTGCTCACCATTTGTCTGCTGCAGAGGGACAACAAAGAGCCATGAGAAAATGAGTTTTGATCAACCTATTTAAAAAGAAGTTGGAAAACAATATATGAAGGAAAAATACTGGAGTTTTGGTGCAGGTACAGCCAACTAGCGCAAAAATAACATTGCGATATTGTCAAAACAATACAGACTCCCGAGTGGCGCAGCGGTCTAAGCCACTGCATCGCAGTGCTGAGACGCCACTACAGCCACTACAGTTCGATCCCAGTCTGTGTCACAGCCGGTCGTGACCGGGAGCCCCATGGGGTGGCGCACAAATGGCCCTGCGTCGTCCGGGCTAGGGGAGGGTTTGGCCGGGGGATTTCCTTAGCTCATCGTGCTCTAGCGACTCCTTGTGGCGGGCTGGGCGCCTGCAAGCTGACTTCGGTTGTCAGTTGGACGGTGTTTCCTCCGACACATTGGTGCGGCTGGCTTCCGGGTTAAGTGAGCAGTAAGTTAAGAAGCAGCACGGATTGGCAGGTCATGTTTCGGAGGACGCATAACTGTCGACCTTCACCTCTCCTGAGTCCGTTGGGGAGTTGCTGCGATGAGACAAGATCGTAACTACCAATTGGATATCACAAAATTGGGGAGAAAAAGGATGTAAAAATATTGAAATAAAAAATAATACAATATATCGTCAAAAATAATATCCCAATATGCAACTGTATTGATTTTCGTGATAGAAAGTGGCTTAAGCAGCGGATACCCCCATCACTACTTACACACTGAGGGCAGCTTAGCGGAAATGGAGGAAAACTAAACTTCCAGAGGACCTATCATCCTTCCACTCTACCGTCTCTTCCTCTGTTTAAGCCACTTTCGATCACGCTAAATTTCAGGCTTCTGCCTCCAACCCTGGGAAACTATTTTTCTTCCCTCCTTACTCCTCTACCTCCCTCCCTCTGCGGACGACTTTGTCAACCACTTTGAAAAAAAGGTTGACGACATCCGCTCCTCATTCACTCAGCCTACTTAGTCCACTGGTCCCACTCACACAGAACTACTTGACCTCTTTCTCCCCTCTCTCTCTAGATGAAATCCTGCGACTAGTGATGTCCGGCTGCCAAACAACCTGCCCACTTGACCCATTCCCTCCTCCCTTCTCCAGACCATCTCTACAGACCTTCTCCATTCCTCACTTCCCTCATCAACTCATCCCTGACCACTGGCTGCGTCCCCTCTGACTTCAAGATGGCCAGAGTCGCTCCCCTCCTTAAGAAACCAACACTTGATCCCTCTGACGTCAACAACTATAGACCGGTATCCCTTCTTTCTTTCCAAAACACTTGAGCGTGCTATCTCTGATCAACTCACTCGTTATCTCTCTCAGAATGACCTTCTTGATCCTAACCAGTTAGGCTTCAAGTTGGGTCACTCAACCGAGACCGCTCTCCTCTGTGTCACGGAGGCTTTCCACTCTGCCAAAGCGGACTCTCTGTGTCTGCACCACGTACTCTCACTACTGGTGTCCCCCAGGGCTCGGTTCTAGGCCCTCTCCTCTTTTCACTAAGTCACTCTGCTCTGTCATATCCTTTCATGGTCTTTCCTATCATTGGTATGCAGATGACACTCAACTACTTTTCTCCTTCCCCCTTCTGACAGCCAGGTGGCGACACGTATCTCTGCGTGCCTGGCAGATAACTCAGCTTGGATGTCAGCCCACCACCTCAAGCTCAACAAAAAGCAGCTGCTCTTCCTCCCAGGGAAGGACTGCCTGCTCCAAGACCTCTCCATCACAGTTGACAACTCCAAGGTGCCCCCCTCCCAGAGTGCAAATAACCTTGGCGTGACCCTGGACCACACTGTCATTCTCTGCAAACATCAAAGCAGTGACTCGCTCCTGCAGGTTTATGCTCTACAGAGTACAACCTTCCCTCACACAGGAAGCGGCGCAGGTCCTAATCCAGGCACGTCTAGACTACTGCAAATCTCTTTTGGCTGGTCTACCCGCTTCTGCCATCCAACTCCTGCAACTTGTCGTGGCACCCTTATGGTGGAATAAGCTTCCCCCTAAAGTTAGGGCAGCAGAGTCCCTGCCCATCTTTCGAAAACATCTGGAAGAAATATGTTGAGGGAAATGTACTTGATACAATTGTGATGTGTTGTTGTCTCACCTAGCTATCTTAAGATGAATGTACTAATTGTACGTCGCTCTGGATAAGAGCTTCTGCTAAATGACTAAAATGGAACATGTAGAATGGAACAGTATGTGCTCACAGACCTAGACACACATTATGGATACACATGGTTCTTATGCACAGCTCTTTTGTGTATGGAAATATGCATCTTGACAGGAACTGTAGTACAAATCTGTTTATTAGTGAAAACTTCAACTTATAAATATCAAAAAACTTGTTTTTGCTTTGTCATTATTGGGTATTGTGTGTAAA
Organism: Coregonus lavaretus; assembly: GCF_964263955.1. NCBI lineage: Eukaryota > Metazoa > Chordata > Actinopteri > Salmoniformes > Salmonidae > Coregonus > Coregonus lavaretus. The sequence goes on along the minus strand of NC_140015.1, from coordinate 25,088,343 downwards.
TTAATGAGGAAAAAACATAACTGATTCCATTTTAGAATAAGGCTGTAACTTAACAAAATGTGGGAAAAGTCAAGGGGTCTTTTTTTTTCTTCTTAAAACTTCAATTATCTAAAAACGCGTAAACTTCTGGGTTTGTTTTCATATTCGCATATGTTGTAGCTTAGACCCTACTTTACATCCTGGAGTTTGTGTTGTGCCCGCCATCGGTTGAGACAACATGTTCTTGAATAGGTGTCATGTTTTGGCTTCTAAATGTACTGAAATGGGAATTTCAATTTACAAATGGTACCACAAAGATGGTTGGAGAGGGAATGTTGCCTTGAATGGGAATATCTGTTGTTTTAAATGATACTCATAAATCCTCCATAGGAAACCTATTGAAATCATAGAACTATAGATAATAGTATAGACCAGGGGTGTCAAACGTCCGGCCCGCGGGCCGGATCAGGCCCGCAAACGGGTTTAATCCGGCCCGCGAGATGATTTTGAAAATAAATAAATAATAATAATAATTTTGTAAAGTATAAAAATGCGCTGCAATTTTTCAATAAAATAAACTGCTGTTCCAATTGCGTCCACTGGATGGCGCAATAGCAATTGTGTTAAGCAAGCAAACTGTTTATACCGGGGCAGAGCAAGTAGGTCAAGCACGTGCAGCCAATGAGCTACTTTGTTTTGCCCGCAATATTTATTACGGCTTCTACTTTTAACATTATGTGCTTTGGCACCCTCATTGCCCCAATATGTCTCTGTCAAAAAAGAGAAAAGTGGACGCAGAGTGCAGAGTGTTCCAAGAAAAATGGTCATCCTATTTATTCACGGAATTGAATGGGAAAGCAGTATGTTTGGTGTGTTCAGAGCATGTTGCAGTGCTGAAAGAATATAACCTTCGTCGCCACTATGTGAGTCTTCATGCCGACAAATATGACAACTTTCAAGGACAGCGGAGATGAGAGAAGGTGAATGAACTGTTGGCGGGTCTGAAGAAACAGCAGTCTGTGTTTACTCACAGCCGAGACATCAGTGACGCTGCAGTGAAAGCTAGCTACCTCATTGCTAATGAAATCGCAGTGGCTTCAAAACCATTTAGTGAGGGTGAATTTGTAAAAACATGCATGATGAAGGCAGCGGAGATTGTGTGCCCTGAAAAGCGGCAGGCTTTTGCAAATATCAGCCTGACAAGAAACACAGTTGCAGACAGGATTTCCGATCTTTCAGTGGATTTGGACAGCCAGTTGAAGCAAAAAGTAAAGTCATTTATTGCGTTTTCGGTTGCAATTGATGAAAGCAAGGACATTACAGATGTTGCACAACTGGCCATTTTCATCCGCGGAGTTGATGACACATTGACCGTCACCGAGGAGTTTGTGGAGTTGGTGCCGATGACAGATACAATGACAGCAGCTGATATTTTTACCGCACTCGTCGGCGCGCTGGACAGGGTCGGAGTGGACTGGTCCCGCGCTGTCAGCCTGGCTACAAATGGTGCGCCCTCAATGATCGGGAAAAAAGCAGGCGTTGTGACAAAGTTCAGAGAGAAAGTGCAATCTGCAAATGGAGGACGTGATTTTTTTGACTTTTCACTGTATTTTGCACCAGGAGGCTTTGTGTTGCAAGTCATTAAAGATGGATAACGTCATGAAGGTGGTCATCCAAACTGTTAATTTCATCCGATCCAGAAGCCTGAATCACCGTCAGTTTGACAGCCTTCTCAGAGAGAAAGACCACATCTATGGCCTGCCATACCACACTGAGGTAAGATGGTTAAGCCGAGGTGCTGTGCTGAGGCGTTTCTTTGATTTACGAGAAGAAATTGAACAGTTCATGGAAGAAAAGGGCAAACCAGTGTTAGAATTTCATTCCGCAGAATGGATGCAGGACCTTGCATTTATGGTGGATGTTACAGAGCACCTGAATAAATTGAACAAACAGCTGCAAGGGCGCAACAAAGTTGTCACGCAGTATTATGACAGCATACGTTCTTTCAAGTTGAAGCTGTCATTGTGGGAGACGCAACTTGCCGGTGGTGATGCAGCTCACTTCCCCTGTCTGAAAAATGTGTGCGCGACCCAACATGTGGCAGACATGAAGCGGTTCAAAGATAAAATAACGGGACTGTTACGGGAGTTTGAGCAACGCTTTCAGATTTATGTTAATATGTTTTTATGTTGATGTGCTATTGTTTTTAATTTATTTTATTTTATTTGTATATTTAACCTATTCTTGACTCTGTGGTTCTTGCACTTGTTTGGGGAAGAGGATTTCATTATTTTTATCTACATTTCTGCCTGAGAAATGACACCCTGATATAGTTCTGTGATCTGTGAAACAGTTCTGTTAATCACTGAGGCATTGTGTGTTTGTGTTCTTTTTCTTTAGAATTGTCAAATAAACTTGACGTGTTTTATGATTAATAGTGATGTTGTGCTTGTACTATTTTGGACACACTGTCCTCAGGCTCCAGCTTTATGTTGTATGTTGATCGTATTAAAACAAAGAAAACAATCTGAAGTTGTTGTTTTTAAGTTATATATACCATGATTTTTCCGGTCCGGCCCACTTGGGAATAGATTTTCCTCCATGTGGCCCCTGAGCTAAAATTAGTTTGACACCCCTGGTATAGACATTACCATTTAAGTTAACATCTGATGGTTGGTGGACCAGCGGCCATCTTTGTGGTAGTAATTAGAAGTTACAATTTCAATTAAATTTACATTTCAATGGTATACCAGCTAAATTGCAGTGGTCTGAAGTGATAGGTCCATTCTATGAATAATTGTTCTATGATTGAAATGACACCAACCAGCCTGTATTCAAGAGCATGTTGTGTCTTAACCGATGGCGGGCTCAACACAAAAAACACATTATGTCAAGTAGGGTCTAAACTACAACATACACGAATATCCCCAAAATTGGAGTTTGTGTATTTTTTGATAATTGGTCGATTACATTTTTTATTAACAGTTAAGTTATTAAATAGTTTGACAACCCTGTTTGTAAGGGTAGGGGAGGGAATGGCCGGCAGGGGATGTAGCTCAGTTGGTAGAGCATGGCGTTTGCAACGCCAGGGTTGTGGGTTCGATAAAATAATGTATGCGCTAACTGTAAGTCGCTCTGGATAAGAGCGTCTGCTAAATGACGTAAATGTAAATGTAAGCATTTGATATTATTTAAACTCAACCATTTATCTTTTCCAGTGATGAAGACACGGAGGTCTCATGGTATGGTATGCATAATGGATCAACTTTGAGCACCGTTATCTTCTTAATGTTTTGGCAATCAGGTCCAAAAAGTCACTTTCTGGCCACTTCTTCCATGGGAAAACATGTATGGAAAGTTGTGTTTAAATCAAAAGGAATGCTGTCAAAAAGTGATTGAATTCAAATGGATTAAACCAACAGACAATTTTGTATGTACGACTACTGCGTGTGTGGGAGTCAGATAATGGGTGAGGACTGTGATGAGTGCTAATCCAAGCCTAATCCTTGGCCATGTTTAGACATACACACATTCAGATAAACACAGTCCCCCTGACCCGTTCTCCTTCACATCATTTCATAAACTCCCAACTCGTCCTCCCTTCATCTCCTAACCACTCAAGCACCATCTCTTTCTACATCACTTTTTCTCTCCTTTTTCCACTATCAGACTAGCTCCCTCTATCCCTCTCCTTCAAATCTCCCATTCTAAATCCATTTCTCTCCCTCTTCTCTTTTTTTCTGACCGTCCACAATACCAGCCATTCCAGGAGGGCCATCTATCTTCTTCAACGAGAGCAGAGAGCCAGAGAGTGCCAAGGTTACGGCAGATTACCATCTCTCCTTACTGAACACTGCTGCTGCTCACTGGACAACACAGGGAGGGAGGCATAGGAAGGGAGATCGTGGCTTGAGCCCCAAACCAGGAGAGAGCTACACCCACCAAATCTGCAAAAGGTATTTACATCCTAATTCAGAGGTGTACACATTTAAATCCAAACTGAGAACTCCCTACCGGTCCAACCCACACCTGTCTCAGAGCCTAAGGAGAGAGCGGTTAGCTAGGTTTTCTATAGATAGACTAAAGACTAGAGGTGGGTCTTATCTATATGTAATGACAGGGTAGAGGTAATAGCCCAGTGATGGTGGGGATCCATAACCAGCCTACACAGATCGGTTTCCACTTACAGCCTGTCAGATATGGTAGAGTTAGAGGGAGAGTAGAGGACAAGTGGGGGGCAGATAAGATAGAGGTGGAAGAGAGGAGAGCATTATGCGTTAAGTAGAGGCTGGGAGGCAGGGGGGCAACGAAGCAAGCATGTTTATTCACTTGTCAAAATGCTACAGGCAAAGACATGTGAGCGTGTGGGAGGTGTGCCTTCCCGAGATTTCAGGGCACAACAGAGAGGGTTAGGGGTGTGTGTAGCTGAGGAGAGGTATTATGGTGTTAGATATTTATAGGCCAGGATGAGGGGATGAGGCAGAGAAGAGATGTGACCTTGCAGTCGAGAGTTTTTTTTTTTTTTACAAGACGCCTCACTGCGCTGCATTGCTGCACAATAATCCACACACACACACACACACACACGCCTGTGCCACCACCAAGGCCAGTCCTCTACTCTAGAGAGGCTGGAGGAGAGGGGGGAGTGGAGGGTGTGAGGACTGAGCGACAAGGGCTCAGATCTTATACATCTCTATGCTATCTTCTATAACCCCCTGCAAGTCCTAAATCTCTTTAACTGCAATAATAAGAATCACTAATAACATTCTGCAACGTAAGGCCCTGTCCTTGTATCTCCTTCTGAAAGCAGGGTCATCTCAGCTTGGATAAGAACCTAAGCAAAAGGATAGCTTTATACAGTTATCCTATAATGTAATGCAATGCCTCTTCCTCCTCGCTGAGGTTAAGGCTTTGGGAGTGTTGCCAACTTTCAGTACGCTGTCACCTTGCTGTCTGGGGATCAGAGTTGAGGACAGGGTTTATACTTAGAGCTGTCTACATATGTCCCTCCACAGAGCTGGCTTGGGATCAGTAGCTCTGCTCGGGGCCTCTGTGCCACACGTTGGGAAGGAGAGGTATGGCTCAGCGCTAAAGACTGACACTAACTTTAATCACTGATAATTGATTCGGCTGGTGGGGAAGGTGCAACATTAAAAGGGGTAATCCGCAGTTGAGGGATGGGGCTGGAGAAATGTAACCACTATCAAATTCATAGGCAGAGCTATGGATGCAAGGCTATACATTGTTTGTTTACACTTAGTTTACAAACAGTGGAGTAAAACAAGCTTATATTTTGGGTTTTGATAGGCTACGACAGTTGAACTAAGCTCATGAGGCATTTATAAGCTATATTCTTCAAGAATCAATTGGGTACTTATCATTCATTAATACGTTTTTTAAAATGGATTTCGCAACTGCAGATTGCCCCTTTAAAGGATCAAAAAAGCAGGCTGGCTGGCTGGGGCCTAATGGGGCTGGCTCAGCCTGTCATTGGGTGTCTAATCACTGAGGAGACACACGCACACATCAGATCACTATCGGCTATTAGCTCAGAACCACTCAGAACCCTCAAAGGGGCTTTGATCAGTCGAGGGGCGAGGAGAGCGAACGGACAGAGGGGGGCGAGGACACGGCCCACACACACTGTCAGAGGAGCGAGGGACAGAGAGACAGACACACAGACAAGATGAGTGTCCTTCCCTGTCATCAGGACCCTGAGGTGTCCAAGGAGATGACAGTGGGGCATATTCAAAGGGCCGTCTGCCTCCATAGCTTCCCCCAAGAAGGTTGGCTCAATTACACTGTAATGGCTTAAGTTAGGCTGCTACCCCCAAAGTTAGGGTGCAACCCCCAAAGTCAGGGTGCAACCCCCAAAGTCAGGGTGCAACCCCATTCCATGGCCTTGAATATTATCCTCACGCTCATCAACTTGAGCAACAACACAAGCTCTTGCTAGTGATCCCAGCAGCAGTTTTAGTGAGTGATGAGTAGGGCTGAACGATTAATTGCATTCGCGATAATATCGCGATTTGACTGAACGCGATTTTCTAATCGCAACGTGCGCGATTTGAGGTGGTCACGTGACGCGACTTTTCATGCTGTCCAGCGCAATGGCCTCTTGCTCGACGGAACAGTCAGAAACTGACACAGCTGATACTTTAATATCGAAGAGGAACAGCACGTCGGTGGTGTGGAACTATTTTGGTTTTAAAAAAGAAGATGCTGAGCAGCGTCAGGTGTTGTGCAGAGCATGCCGTGCTCCGATTGCTACTTCACGGGGTAACACTACAAACCTGTTTCAGCACTTAAATAAATACCACAAATCAATGCATGACAGTTGTATGACCAAAATGCCGAGCATCAGTGCGCGAGACAAGCCAAATACCTCAAGACAGGGATCACTGACAAATGTTCGAAAGTGTCACTCCGTATGAACGTAATTCAAAACGGCACGGAGAAATCACTCGGACAATAACCGAGTTCATAGCCAAAGATATGATGCCTCTCAGTCGCAGAGGCAGAGATAAACAATTACCTGATGACTCCTACCATTGATGGAGAAGATGATCCATTGGCTTGGTGGAGGGTGCACAAGATCAGCTACCCACAGTTGTGCACCATGGCACGCAAGTATCTTTGTGTACCTGCTACAAGCGCTCCCTCAGAGCGTCTTTTTAGCACAGGAGGGAATATTGTGACTTGCACTCGCTCATCCTTGAAGCCAGAAAAAGTCAATATTCTGGTTTTCTTAGCAAAAAACCTGTGAGCCACTGAGAACAGAACTGTTGGATAAGTATGGCTGGCAGTGCCATACTCGTAGTGAACTTTAGTCTGTGTGGTGTGTTATTGTTGTGTACTTGAGATAAGTGAGGCTCATCTATTTTATATTATAATATTCAAATCGTTTATAAAAAATAGTTTGTCTAAATTAAAAGTGCATTTCTCATTTTTTATTTATAACTTTATTTACTTTGATTTTACAAAATATTTTCAAAGCAAATTCCTTGTTTCAGTTGTGTGAAATGTTACTGACTTGGGAGCAGTAAGATACATACAATTTAAAATTATTTTTTTCTTAAGACTGTACCTTTTGCACACAGTGTTTACAAAGTTCATGCCTTTGTTTAAATTATTTAAATGCACAGTGGCAAAGCCACAGATGTTTCTGTAATGAGCAGTTCAATAAAAATGTCATTTATTTCAAGTCATACATGTTTGAATTTAATTCTAACAAATAGACCCAGCCTATGGGAAAGAACATTTCACACTAAATGTATATACTATTGTGTTGGTCATATTTAAATCATTCATTATGTTTTGTAGGGGAAAAAGGATAAATAAATTAAATCGCATATTAAATCGCAATCGCAATATTGGGGGCAAAAAATCGCAATTAGATTATTTTCCAAAATCGTTCAGCCTTAGTGATGAGACAGGTGAAGTGACAGTGGGTTGTATAAAGCCTATAGCAGTGGGTTGTGTATAGCCTATAGATAGCTGGTGAGTGGATTTATGAAGATGGAGGGGTCCTGTAATAGAGTGTTGATGAATTGACCAGCCCCCACCCTTCCCTGACCATAGGGAGCATGTCTGGGAGAATGAGACTGGAGATCTGTCATACTGTCTGGAGCTGACAGGTTAAATATCATCTGACAAAACTACTGCTCTATCGAACGACAGAACAAAGGAAAGGACACACTAGGAAAAAGACCAACAGGAACAAGCAGAGAGAGGACAAGATCTTCCCTCTTATTAAGAGTTTCTCCCACAAATGCTGACAGGCTCACACTGCCAAATGAAAGGTTTTTGAGCACACACACAATGACACACAGTCACATGCACATGTTTCTTTCTTGTGCCGCAACATCCATACACTTCGCTGTCGTGGCTCAGTGCAGGGATGGCGTGAGATCAAAGATTTGACAGATCGTATGAGCTGCTTTAGTGGTGGGCTGCAGGGGTCTGACATCCACTGCCACGGAGACAAAGGTATGGAGCAAGGGAGGAGAGAGGAAGAGAGTGAGGAAGAATGAGAGAGAGAGAGAGAGAGAATCCAAATGAAAGGCTGCCAAGCAAAAAGAAAAAGGGAAAGAAAGAGGTAGAGAATCTCTAAAATGAAAAGCAGAACAAAGCTGACATAATGAAAGAAGAGGAGGGGAAAGTGAGAGGTATGTTGGCAACATGTGAGAGGAGAGATGTAAGCACAGCATACATCAAATACATTGAGCTTTCATTTCTAAAATGGGCAGCGCTGTATTTCTCACATGTCCTTCAGAAGGTAAAACTGCTCCAAACATCACAGCACTGAGCGCGATCTGTTCTCTGAAAGAAAATATCCTTGGAGGAGGAAAATAAGAAAGACGGAGAGAAGGAGAAGGAGAAAGAAGGAACGGTGAAAGCGTGGAGGTTCCCTGGAGAGAGACTTCCCAGGGTGTCATTTTGTCTAGAGACCAAGGCAGGAGAAGAGAGGGGGATAGACTGAGGCCCATTCAGCGGTACCCCCTATGTCCTCTGCTACCTGGCTGCTCTGCCCCAGCACAGACACCCTCAGCAGGGACAGGAGAGGGGGGCATGGGGTCATCACTCAACCTGCCATCACACAAACACACACAATACGTACGCTACACAACACAAAAAAATCCCTGCCAAATGTCCTGAAAAACACGCAACAAGAACTTAAAAACTCAATGTAGAAAACAAATATGAAGTGAAAGTATCAAATCCTTCCATCTCAATACGCACACCAGTCCAGGGCTCGACATTAACGCTTGTCCTCTTGTCCGGGACAAGTTTTAAAAAACAATTAGGACAAGTTGTCGGAATGGACAAGAAAAAAAAATATCCACATAAAATCACAATATAAAAACAATTACTCTGATCAGAATTAGATCAGAGGACAACATTGGAATAATATTTTAAAGTTTTATTTAGGGATGTGCCAAATTGACAATTTCTTAACATTTAAACTGCCGGTTTTCCGTTTAAAATGATAAGAAAAAATAATAAAATTCCACATTAATTTATAATGCATAATAATGGTCCTATTACATATGTATGACCATTAGGGGCGGGCAAGGAAGTTATATCTACCGCGACCCTTTACAGACATAAAACACAGTACAGTAACATGTTGTCTGTACCTTTTCAGACACTAGAATTCTGCTCCAGCATATAATGTTCTATTGTTGCCCTGACAACAACAAACATTGCTGATTGATGTGTGGCTGTGTTGTTTATGCAGTTTTTTATGGTAGGGTAGCTAGAAGTGCTTTCTTTCTACTAACTGTCTTGGTAAGTTGCTATATTTAACAAACTTTAAAGTACCCTGTAGGGAATTCTTTTATAAAAGACAAAAAAAGTATTTGGTTGTAATTGTAATTTTGCAATATTTTATAGGCTACCAAGGGTGGCCAAACATCCTCCAGGAGAGCCTTAAAGGGGCAGTGTTATATTTTGAGACAGGCTTGAATATGCAAAGAAGCCAATAGGAAGAGTGTAGCCTAGATTTTTGTCTGATTGTTTATGGTAACAAAGATTTTATTTTGTAAAGTGGTTCTTCGCATCATACAATGTAAAAATGGTGTTAGTGACATGACAAGCAAAAAAAGTACATGTCTAGCCCTGCCACTCCATATTCCCTCGACAAGATCTCCACAACGATGTCAGCTCTGCCTCATGAATACTCATCCACCTCATTAACACACAAGTGGGGAAACAACATATTGCATGAGCCTGACATTATTTGGAGAGACGGAGAGATGGGATGGAGGGAGAGAGAGAAGGATGAAAATACTGATGGGACAGACGCTAGAGAGAGGAGGGGAGGAGAGAGTCTGCTAGTAGAGACAGACAACACTAACTCTTTACTGAACCTCAAGGAGTACCAGAAAGTTGTCCTACATTATTCCAAGAGCAAGCAGCCCCCTGTCCCCCAATTCCAAACCCAGAGAAGGCTTTCTGAAAGCAGGAGCAGAGCCAAGGACAGCAGGCTGGGAATTACATGCCATTTTACCTTAAAAATCCTCCAGCAACGAAGGCTACAACCAGCTGCAATTTCACTGATCATGTCTGGCTGAACACACACTGAACGGCTAAGTGCAGCATGGAGGAATCCACAGAGCAATCTGCTGTCATTCTACTGCCATTCAGCCAGAGAAAAGAGTCTGCAACCTGGGGTTCTTTTTCCAACCTGCCCCCACAAATATACACACTCAATCACACAAGTGTGCAAAGAACGTATGTTTCCTGCACATAGGCTATGCAAGCCCACTCCCACAACAGAGACATACTCAAATCCACTTAGCCACAAACACAGATTCACACACTGACAACCCTACACAGAAACAAACACAAACAGGATTATTTTCTCTTTATGCTGTAATGCCATTGACTCTCTGAAGAAGGACAGCCATGGGGGAAATCTCCGTTTTCTAGTGATGTCCTCTGAGAGACAGCACATTATATTTCCCAGCTAGCTTCTTTGATGACTGGAAAAAGTGGGCCGCTTTGGGGAAGCGATAAGACAGAGTCAGTCGGCACCCAAAAACTTAGTCCGGCCTTGTCCCCAGCTCTTTAAGGGACACAGAGCAAGGGCCTCGGACAAAAACACCCAACAATAATTTGAACACGGCCCAGGAATCGATACTGCTGCTCGAGTAACGGTCCTCAGCCAGAGCCATTTCATATTATACCCTCCATACCTGTTTCTCTGACCCAAAAAAAAAAAACTCAATTTCAGAAATGTATGAACTATCGATTTCACTACCGCAATCCTCTTCCACCACCTGTCTCTCTCCACCTCTCTCTCGCTCTCTCCACCCTCTCTCTCTATACCTCCACCTCACCTACTATATAACTCATTTTCTCATTCCATCTAGATTTGTTCATTATGTTTTCTTTTTTTAAATCTCCATCTTTCCACATAACACTCCTCCTGCATTAAACCCATTGCTCTCACTCCCAATTTACTCGACAATAGTTTAGTATCTCACTCTGTAAAGTCTCATTCTTTTATCTTTCTCTCTCTGTCTGGCTGGGCCTCTCTTTGTATAATTTCACCTTTGACCCCGAATTTGCACGGCGCTTAAACCCCGTCTCTCACCCAATCCTCAGACATACTACCCCTAGATGGGTGATTCATTCCCCAAATACCAAACAACCATATGGAAATTATCTTAGAATTCAACTGGTCTCGAATCACAACAGCAAGATGGTCTACTGCTGCTTTCCAAGCTCAAATGGCAGTAAATACCAGCAGGATTAGATCTGACTTTGGGGCCACGGCCGCTTCTAAATCACTGCATTGTCATTGATATTCAGATAGCTTCCCGGGGTCAGCGGCAAGGCTACCCGGCCAGGGAGAAGTAGGCCTCCAGCCCCCAGACCAGGCAGACCTCCAGCCCACACTCTCCACACCCAGCCAGCCAGACACACACTCACTAAACTAAACCGCAACCAGCACAGCACAGCAGCACATTTAAATAAATCTAAATGGCTGATGGAGTGAGCTGGGCCCGGTTTCTCGATAGCGATGGAATTTAGGCTTACGAGTGTTTTAACAATGCATCTTTCCTACAACGGCCGAAGATGTAACAAGCGTTTCCCAAAACACCACGCAGAGAGAACGGTCGCTAAGTGCGTCGTTGGAGCATGTGTCGATACTGATAGGATCAATAGAAAGGGAGTGCTGCTCTCGGATCAACTTTAACATTGGAATCTTGCCTTAACATTAGAATGAATTCCCAATACTGACAACAGATTTGTTCCTAGAGAGAAGTTACCACCTGAGGTTGCAAATATTGAGGCGCTAAATGACCGATTTGGCACATCATTGCGCACGTTAGTCTACACATCATGAAATATATTGAGACAAATTAGAGTAGCCTACAAGTAGCAAAATAGAACTCAATTGATTGAACATTAAATGTATTTCAATATGATTGAAATAAGCCTATAGCTTACTGTTTATATTTGAATGCAGTCATCTCGGTTTTCATTTGAATAATATTTTTATACGTAGCTTGTAATCAATTGCATAGACATTGACAACTTTGTATTTGTAATCAACTTTGTTCTGAAGTTATCGGCGGTCACAGAGAGACAGATAAACCATTTGATTCTATGTTTAGTGGAGATCTTCTGTGTATAAAGTGACGTGGGTGGGCATCTAACGACGCACTTAGCAGTTCTACGAGTGGTCCGAGGCAGGCGATAAATTACGAGCATTTTCAAGTGCAACGTTAATAACGATGGTTTGTGGAAAAAGCTTGGATTTAACGATGCTCCTACGAAGGATCTAACGATGAACTTAGCCTTATGATGCTTTTGGGAAACCGGGCCCTGGTTTGTGTTTCACTTTAAAATGGATGCCATAATGTAATGGAAGAGCAGCAGGCTGGGTGTTAGTCTGGCATCTCTTTAAGGTGACTGAAAACATCCACTTCGTCTGTGTCACTCCTGCTCCCATCCTGTTATTGGAATGCAGGAACGAGCAGTGGAAAACCATTAGATACCGCTACTGTCTGCATCAGTCACACGCTGACACACACACAAAATACATTTCATCCCGCACATCCGAAACAGCCAATAGAACAGGCAGGCGTTTGCGACCCCAATCCATATTTCAATTTCCATCCTCTCAGCAAACTAATTCAATATTTGTTGCATTCCCACACAAGCGATCAGCAATGTGAGAAATGGGCTTCTTCTAAAGCTGCACCTGTAATGTCACACTGACTCACACACACATTTACTGGAGCTGCACACACACACACACACAAATATCTATTACCACCCTTATCCACATATATACTTAACACAGGTGGAGAGACACAGTTACACAACTAAACTGCCTGGTCGCACACTCCGGTGCTCTTCTCCTCACAGCTCTGTGGCCATTTGGGAGCTGAGGCAGGCGGGTATTAGCGACAAATTTAGGGGCTTAAACAGCAACAGCTTTACGATGCCTGAGCGGCCTCTACCACTATATTGCTGTCAGATTCCATTAGCTTGCCCTCCGCCATGCACTTCGATTGGCTGTTATTCCTAGCAGTTAGAGAAGCACCTGGCGTAAATAAACCAAAGGGCTCTGTCCTATGGAGGGTGAGGAGGGCCGGGCTGGGGGATGGTGTGTAGAGTGCATCTCTGCTAAACCGAGAGCAGTCCAATTTAACATTACATAACATAGAATGGATGGAGTTGGCTGGGAAGTGATGGCTGGTTATGAGTTTGTGTGCAGTGAAACGTCTGTAGGTAGGCACTGCAGTACTGGTAACTGTTGAAGTGTTCCATCGCCAGTCATGGTCATGAAGGTGTTGTGCTACAGAAAATGCCTAGCCTGTCTTGTACCATTTTGGCCTAATCACTGACCTCAGCCTGACTTTAACTATGGAACAATGGAACTCTGTGCCTGCTCTGAGGATCCTCTCCTGTCAACGCAGTCTGGAAGCATGTACAAAAGCAGCCTTCAAACAGAGAAGCACATTCCTGTTGACAACCACAGGGTTTTCCTTACCGTGATGAGATGGCTATCTCTCAGCACAACCACACTGACTGATGAGGCCAGCATGTCAAATCAAGGTAAGTACTCCTGTCAGACAAGTACTCCACTCACACCAAAATGACGTTTCCAGTTAAACAGCTGCCAAGAGGAAGTCTCTGCACTCAAGCCACAACTAAACACCTGTCTTCAGGCTTTCACAGGCCCCCTTTTCTCATCAATAGAGCCAAAACTCTCACTTACACTGAAATAGTGTAGGCCTATCAGTTTTGTGGTGTCTGTGGGAGCAGGTGTGTGACAGGTGAGTGAGTACTTCTAGTGCTGCTCCTTGAAGGCAGCTTTTGGGACTGTAGTGGGTGTCCCAGTAGTTGTTATCTATGATGTCTCACAGCATTCCTCACTAAACCACTCAGATGCTCAACTAAACTCCTCCAACATGGCTCCCTCAGTTTCAACCTGCATGTGTTTAAAATCTGGAAAAATGCTGAAGGACCACAAAAGAATGATTGAAAATTCCCACATCACTTCATGTACTAAAACTAATCTTCCGTCAATTTTATTTGCTGAAATACCAGCTGTGCCCCAAAACACCCACTTAAAAGACATCTGCCACCGTAATTTTCTCAGTCTGTGCGTGGTAACCCTATCGAAAATGTCACTGCTTGCTCATCTTGAGGCAGGACCTTATTCTGCAATGCAGCAACCCCCTCAGCCTGGCTCTTCACATTCTCTATGGAGCTCAGTTTCTGGCGAAGGACAGTGCTCAGTTTCTGGCAAAGGACACTGCGCTGCACAGCTCATGCAAACAAATACGGGAGACAAGTGATGGTTACTATTTGGCAGGATACAGGCAGCTGTGGGAGGGTGGCTTCATAACAAATTGTGGGTTCATAATCTGGCAAAACAAATATTTTACTGACGCACAGGGCCCCTGTGAGAATTACTCATGTATTCATTATACGAATAACCCAACTCTTTTCCCGCACACCAACTGCATCAAATTCATTTTTCCTTCACAAACGGTCAAACTAAAACCAGCTGTCAAACCATTGTCAGACAAACGCGAGGCAGCCTAGATTGGCTAGCTAACTAGCTCAGCTGGCTAACTAGCTAGCAAACTGGCTAACTAGGAAGCTACACCAAGTAGTTTGCTACATTTTAGCACGATTAGCTAATGTTTGGTTAACGATTTGACAGGGCTTGCTTCCGACGAGCTAGCTACCAGTTTGATGGCTTGTTAACTAGCTATCTAGCGAGCTAACATTAGCTCGCTAGCTAAGTGTAGCTTGCTAGCTTGAACATCAACAGTCGAGACAGTAAAATAGATACAAGTTAGCTAAGTGCCTTCCGTATTCCTGTCAGATACCAAACTCACACGTTCACTGGTGTTTGGTCTCAGAATTTAAGCGAGTACAAGCAAAGTTAGTATTTGTTCAAAGAAAGGTTTTCTTTTGTTTTAAAACTCACCTTTCTGTTCCAGGACAGGATATGATTTTTTGTCAGCACTGGCACTCTACATCCGGGTTATGCTTGTGACGAAAACATGCACGCCCATACCAAAACATTTCCATGCTGTGTTATTCATAAATGTAAACGTAAATGTATTATTAAAACATTTATTAATGTGAATGTATGAGTAGAAAACCTCTGTTTATTCTTTTTGAGAATTAAATTGAACGATATATAAACACAATGTATTCTTCTCATAACAAAAAAGCTATCAAAACAAGGTGTTTATATAATGTATTATATGTATTACCCTGACTGTCGTTTGTAATGTTGTATACACTGTTGTAAACTCTTTGTTGTTCTATATGATACATTTTGAATTGCTTTACCATAAAAATAATATATATACAATACCAGTCAAAAGTTTGGACACACCTACTCATTCAAGGGTTTTTCTTTATTTGTTCTATTTTATGCATTGTAGAATAATGGTGAAGACATCAAAACTATGAAATAACACATATGAAATCATGTAGTAACCAAAAGTGTTAAACAAATCAAACTATATTTGAGATTTTTCAAATTGCCACCCTTTGCTTTGATGACAGCTTTTCACACTCTTGGCATTCTCTCAACCAGATTCATGAGGAATGCCTTTCAATTAACAGGTGTGCCTTCTTAAAAGTTAATTTGTGGAATTTCTTTCCTTAATGCGTTTGAGCCAATCAGTTGTCTTGTGACGAGGTAGGGGGGTTATACAGAAGATAGCCCTATTTGGTAAATACCAAGTCCATATTATGGCAAGAACAGCTCAAATAAGCAAAGAGAAACGACAGTCCATCATTACTTTAAGACATGAAGGTCAGTCAATATGGAACATTTCAAGAACTTTCAAAGTTTCTTCAAGTGCAGTCGCAAAAAACATCAAGTGCTATGATGAAACTGGCTCTCATGAGGACCGCCACAGGAAAGGAAGACCCAGAGATACCTCTGTTGCAGAGGATAAGTTCATTAGAGTTAATTGCACCTCAGATTGCAGCCCAAATAAATGCTTCACAGAGTTCAAGTAACAGACACATCTCAACATCAACTGTTCAGAGGAGACTGCGTGAATCAGGCCTTCATGCTCGAATTGCTGCAAAGAAACCATTACTAAAGGACACCAATAATAAGAAGAGACTTGCTTGGGTCAAGAAACACGAGCAATGGACATTAGACCAGTGGAAATCTGTCCTTTGGTCTGATGAGTCCAAATTTGAGATTTTTGTTTCCAACCGCCGTGTCTTTGTGAGACGCAGAGTAGGTGAACGGATGATCTCTGCATGTGTGTTTCCCACCGTGAAGCATGGAGGTGGAGGTGTGATGGTGTGGGGGTGCTTTGCTGGTGACACTGTCTGTGATTCATTTAGAATTCAAGGCACACTTAACCAGCATGGCTACCACAGCATTGACACGCCATCCCATCTGGTTTGCGCTTAGTGGGACTATCATTTGTTTATCAACAGGACAATGACCCAAAACACACCTCCAGGCTGTGTAAGGGCTATTTGACCAAGGAGAGTGATGGAGTGCTGCATCAGATGACCTGGCCTCCACATTCACCCGACCTCAACACAATTGAGATGGTTGGACCGCAGAGTGAAGGAAAAGCAGCCAACAAGTGCTCAGCATATGTGGGAACTCCTTCAAGACTGTTGGAAAAGCATTCCTCATGAAGCTGGTTGAGAGAATGCCAAGAGTGTGCAAAGCTGTCATCAAGACAAAGGGTGGCTACTTTGAAGAATCTCAAATACACAATATATTTTGATTTGGGTACTACATCATTCCATATGTGTTATTTCATAGTTTTGATGTCTTCACTATTATTCTACAATGTAGAAAATAGTAAAAAATAAAGAAAAACCCTTGAATGAGTAGGTGTCCAAACCTTTGACTGGTACTGTGTCTATATATATATACTGTATATATATATATATAATAATAATTGCCATGCTGTAATAGAAGGACAGTCAGTATGTGAAAAAGCATGATGATACAGTCTTCTTCTTCATCTTCTTCATCTTCTTCTATGTTATCATGGCGGTCTGCAAACAAACATTTAAGGAGCATGCCGCCACATACTGTGTTGGCGTGGGCGATCAATCATGGTTTGCCTAATTCTGTACTACTAAGAAAATACACATAACAAAAATATAAACACAACATGCAACAATTTAAAAGAATTTACTGAGTTACAGTTCATATAAGGAAATCAGTCAATTGAAATAAATTCATTAGGCCCTAATCTATGGCTTTCACATGACTGGGAATACAGATCTCTTGGTCACAGACACCTTAAAAAAAGAGTAGGGGCGTGGATCAGAAAACCGGTCAGTATCTGGTGTGACCACCGTTTGCCTCATGCAGCGCGACACATCTCCTTCGCGTAGAGTTGATTAGGCTGTTGATTGTGGCCTGTGGAATGTTGTCCCACTCCTCTTCAATGGCTGTGCGAAGTTGCTGGATATTTGCGGGAACTGGAACACACTTTCGATCCAGAGCATCCCAAACATGATCAGTGGGTCCCATTTCTGGTGAATGTGCAGGCCATGGAAGAACTGGGACATTTCCAGCTTCTAGGAATTGTGAAACAATTGTGAAACAATTCAGCATGTTAACAACCATTTCAACAGTAACATCTGCTACCCCCAATAACTATTTTGCCGTATTCACAATAACCTTCATCCTGGCATTAAAGTGTCCTTTGACAAAGCACATTCATGAGTGCAAGATTTCTGAACAGGTCTCAAAACCATTCCAGGACCAGCAGAAGCACCAGCCCCGACAGTAGGTCCACTTACTACAGGAGCAGCCATGGAAGCTCCATCATTCCACACTGTAGTTCCACCAATCTGTCTTACAGCCTCTTCATATGATACATCATGACTGATCCTATATCTCTGAGCCTCTCTCTGCACCTGGCATCCACCAAATGCTGCACTGTGTTCACCCAACAATTACAACACTTAACCTTCACATCGCTCCCACATTCACATTCCCCTCCACACTTGGCACATATTTTTCTTTCTTTACACTGAACAGCTACATGTCCCATTCTTTGGCATTTAAAATACCACAATGGAGATGGGATAAATTGTCTGATATTGAAACTAAGGAATCATATCTGTACTTCTACAGGCAAAACCTTCTCAAACCTCAGCAGCACTGATAAGCTTTCACTTATTTGACCCTCTTTCCTACTGATCAACCTTTTTTTACATTTCCATGTTTTATCATTTATCAGATCCTCTTATCCAGAGTGACTTGCAGTAATGAGTGCATACATTTTCATTCGTACTGGTCCCCCCGTGGGAATCGAACCCACAACCCTGGCGTTGCAAATGCCATGCTCTACCAACTGAGCGAAACGGGACCTTAATCAATCTACCTCCCTTCACATTTTCTTTAACTTTCAAATTTTCTTCAAACTAGCATAAGCACCAGGTACATGGCTTTTAATCTTCTTCCCATTAAGCTTTTCCATTTGCAGAATCTTCCCTTGCTGACCATGGCTACCACCAAATATTAGCAATCTACCATTTCCAATGAACCGGGCTAGTTTGACTTCACCTATCTCTTTCTCTACGGAATTGCTTAATCAGATAGGGTGTAAATAAGGTCCTGTGGTCTCATCAAACACCATCACAACTTTCCACTCCGACACATCATTACTCTTGCTTCCTAACTTGGTGGTCTTTATGCTTTCTGTACTAGACGCTCCACTGCTTTCTTTATCATGATCTCCCTTCTTCCTATGTCTTTCTACTACAGACATCCTTCCGCTCGATATCATCAGAACTGTCCTTCATTTTGATCCCGTTCCAGCACAGCTGTTGCTTCTCCAAACGTATCTCAATTTCCTCCACTTCGTCCGCACTACTCACCGCCATTTCCACCCGCCCTCAACCTGGCGATACAGTCTGACACATTCAACACTTACAAACTGTAACAGAGAAAATAGTAGAATAGTAGAAAAAAACTATAACGGAGGATTTATATGATACATCGTGTCTTTGGAGTGTGTGTGTGTGTGTGTGTGTGTGTGTACTCAAATATAATTACAAAACAAAACTGTTTGTCTTGTTCTTGTGTCTATACTTTTGTCTTGTTCTCATTCGAGGGCCATGTTCATTATGAAACGTTGCAGATAGAAATGTCACAAATAGAGCTGATGTGATTTCTTATTCTACATGTCAGAGAGGCATGTTTGTTCTACATAGTATATTTCTATCTGAACGTTCCAAAACATTGTGTCCTCCTGAACGTGGCCCTGGTGAAAATTGTTGAAGCAGCAAGTGACAATATCACAGTGTTGAAATTAAAGATGTGATTTTCACAGACAAATTGCATATTATTTTGTGGACTTTAATCTTTCATAGATTATTTATCTTAAACTGAAGTTCTTAGATTCTATTTTTGTGATCTTCTTCCAATGTCACGCCCTGGCTCTGGGGACTATTAAATGTTGAGCCAGGGTGTGGATTTTCTATTGTTTAGTTTTCTATGTTTGTGTTCTAGATCGTTTAGATCTATGTTGGCCATGGTGGTTCCCAATCAGAGGCAGCTGTAGCTTGTTGTCTCTGATTGGGAACCATACTTAGGCAGCCTGCGGGCATGTTACTTTGTGGGATCTTGTTCCGGAAGGTTTGTGTTCAACCCAGGACTTCACGTATCGTTTGTTTTGTTGTTTTTGTTCGTGTGTGTACCTAAATAAAAGAATGTACGCGAATGTACGCGACAGAAGATCCCACCTCGACTGGATCAAGCAGCGTGACGAGGAGAGAGGATGGACCTGGGAGGAGATGAGTGAGAGTCTGGCAAGAGGGATGGAGGCCATGAGCACGGGGGAGAGACAAGCCCAAAAAATGTTTGGGGGGGGGCTCACGCCGTGGACGACGAGGCAGCGGGAGGCCGCGATAGAGCGGTTCAGCAGGTTGGCAGAGGAGGCCGCCAGGTTACGGGGGCCACGGGTCACGAGGGAGAAGGATAGTGTAGAGGCACGGCGAGAGGAACTGAGTAGGCAGCAGAGGGAGCGGTTTATGAGGAAACCCAGTCCCGCTCCTCGCACCAAGCAAGTGGTGTGTGTCACCAGTCCGGTCCGGCCCGTTCCTGATTCCCGCACAAGGCCAGTGGTGTGTGTTCCCAGTACGGTCAGGCCCGTTCCTGCTCCCCGCACTAAGCCTGTGGTGCGCATCGCCAGCCCGGTCCAGCCTGTTCCTGCTCCCCGCACCAGGCCAGTGGTGCGCATCTTCAGCCCGGTCCGGCCTGTTCCTGCTCCCCGCAACAAGCCAATGGTGCGCGTCGCCAGCCCGGTCCGGCCCGTTCCTGCTCCCCGCACCAAGCCAGTGGTGCGCGTCGTCAGCCCGGTCCGGCCCGTTCCTGATTCCCGCACAAGGCCAGTGGTGTGTGTTCCCAGTACGGTCAGGCCCGTTCCTGCTCCCCGCACTAAGCCTGTGGTGCGCGTCGCCAGCCCGGTCCGGCCTGTTCCTAATCCCCGCACCAGGCCAGTGGTGCGCGTCGTCAGCCCGGTCCGGCCTGTTCCTGCTCCCCGCACCAAGCCAATGGTGCGAGTCATCAGCCCGGTCCGGCCCGTTCCTGCTCCCCGCACCAAGCCAGTGGTGCGCGTCGCCACCCCGGTCCGGCCTGTTCCTGCTCCCCGCACCAAGCCAATGGTGCGCGTCGTCAGTCCGGTCCGGCCCGTTCCTGCTCCCCGCACCAAGCCAGTGGTGCGCGTCGTCAGCCCGGTCCGGCCCGATCCTGATTCCCGCACAAGGCCAGTGGTGCGCGTCGTCAGCCCGGTCCGGCCTGTTCCTGCTCCCCGCACCAAGCAAATGGTGCGCGTCGTCAGCCCGGTCCGGCCCGTTCCTGCTCCCCGCACCAAGCCAGTGGTGCGCGTCGCCAGCCCGGTCCGGCCAGTTCCTGCTCCCCGCACCAAGCCAATGGTGCGCGTCGTCAGCCCGGTCCGGTCCGTTCCTGCTCCCCGCACCAAGCCAGTGGTGCGCGTCGTCAGCCCGGTCCGGCCCGTTCCTGATCCCCGCACCAAGCCAGTGGTGCGCGTCGTCAGCCCGGTCCGGCCCGTTCCTGCTCCCCGCACAAAGCCAGTGGTGCACGTCGTCAGCCCGGTCCGGCCCGTTCCTGCTCCCCGCACCAAGCCAGTGGTGTGCGTCGTCAGTCCGGCACGGTCCGTGCCTGTTCCACCGGTGCCTGGACCGGCACCGGTCAGCTGCTCCACGCCGGAGCCAGAGCAATCCGCTCCACCGGTGTTCAGTCCAGCTCCGGCCAGCGGGGCCGGTCCAGACCAGGGGCGCTACGGGGGGGTAGAAATAGAGGGGTGGTCACGCCCGGAGCCGGATCCGCCGCCGAGGCGGAATGCCCACCCGGCCCCTACCCTCTTGTGTTTGGTTGGCGCGGTCGCAGTCCGCGCCTTTGGGGGGGGGGGTACTGTCACGCCCTGGCTCTGGGGACTATTAAATGTTGAGCCAGGGTGTGGATTTTCTATTGTTTAGTTTTCTATGTTTGTGTTCTAGATCGTTTAGATCTATGTTGGCCAGGGTGGTTCCCAATCAGAGGCAGCTGTAGCTTGTTGTCTCTGATTGGGAACCATACTTAGGCAGCCTGCGGGCATGTTACTTTGTGGGATCTTGTTCCGGAAGGTTTGTGTTCAACCCAGGACTTCACGTATCATTTGTTTTGTTGTTTTTGTTCGTGTGTGTACCTAAATAAAAGAATGTACGCATATCACGCTGCGCCTTGGTCCGCTTCATCTAACGACGATCGTGACATCCAAGCAGTTGTCTACCGGGATATATGGTTCTTAAGCAGTTGTCTACCAGGATATATGGTTCTGAAGAAGTTGTCTACCTGGATATATGGTTCTGAAGCAGTTGTCTACCAGGATATATGGTTCTGAAGCAGTTGTCTACCGGGATATATGGTTCTGAAGCATTTGTCTACCAGGATATATGGTTCTGAAGCAGTTGTCTACCGGGATATATGGTTCTGAAGCAGTTGTCTACCGGGATATATGGTTCTGAAGCAGTTGTCTACCAGGACATATGGTTCTGAAGCAGTTGTCTACCAGGATATATGGTTCTAAAGCTGTTGTCTACCAGGATATATGGCTCTGAAGGCAGAAGACGTTCATAGAAATACAGTAAAGAAATGTAAAATATTTGTCAAGAAGAAAAAAAGTATGGAGACGTCATATCACAAACGGAAGATCCTTTTTAAATGTTAATTGAACTCTTACTAAAACTTCAAAGTGCATTGGCACCAGCATTTGGGCGTTGGCTTGAACATCAATGATGTTCCCAAAACAGTGGATGTGTTTGCTCTTTCCCACTCTCATAGCAAGGGGAACAGCAATACCATTACATATTTTATTGGTGATTTTCACTACCAATCGTAACACACATGATCATGAGTTATTTTTACATTTTAGTCATTTAGCAGACGCTCTTATCCAGAGTGACTTACGGTTAGTGAGTGCATACATTTTTTATTTTTTATTTTTTTCATGCAAAATCCTTGTTATTTCAAGCCATTAGAATGCAGTCACCACATAGTAGTGTATTACCCAGTGACAGTGTCTGCTCAGTCTGCAGGGTTGGCACCATGTTCTCCGGTAGCTCCACTCTGAAGGAGTTTAATGCAATTATAAATAAATAAGAATGTGGTGGGGAAGAAGACGGGGCCCTTTGGGGACAAGCTGAGAGAAAATAGAGGAAGTTTAATTAAAGCTGCAAAACCATACTCCTACTCACAGACACAAACAAGCACACACACACACACACACACATAGTGAAACACACAAACAAACACATGCTGGCGAAAATTATTTGTGTGTGCGTGCGCGCGTGCCTGTGTGTTCATGGATGGACTTTCATTATGTGTAGCATCTAGAGAATATCGTCTCATGTGGCCACACTTATCACTTCATTGGTTTTGATAATGTAATCATTATCATTAGACAGAAAGGAATTAGATTACCTGAATGGGGAAGAAAGTGAAGACAAGATGGCCGGGAGGCAAGTCAATTGGTGGTACAGTCAGTGTGCCTTAGTTGTGCACTCCTATCCCCACACCATAAAAAGGCAGCACATTGTATTTTTTCTTTGTGCATGTTTTTTGTTCATGTTTTTTTCTGGTGAATGATTGAACTGCCAGTCTCCCTGTAATTACCTGAGTGGTGTCAGGCGAGCAAATGCACAGCCAGTAAAAGGTTGATGAGGGAGTATTGAATTTGCACTTCAATTAGAGTGCTTATAGAGTGTGGATTACACATAGGACTCCAGGGCCACCGCTCTCACTCAATTACTCTACCAACCACACCATGGGAGGAGGGACAGCAGGGAGGGGGAACGGGAGGGTTAGGGTGAGGAGAGAGAAGGTACAGGAGGAAATGACGAGGGTTGGATATGACAGGATGAGGCACTGAGGTGCAGTTAAGGGCATTTAGTGGACTGGACTGAGGACATGGGAGGAGAGTGAGAAGGGGATAAAGAATGGGTGGGGTAGGCAAAAGGAAGACCCTAAGAAATGAAGAGAATGATGAAACATTGAGCAGAGAGGAAGGTTGAATACATTCCCAGTGCACTTCTCTGGGTTTTATTAAAATCAAGTGGATACCAACCACTTAGTCCAACAGTGATGACTTTCTGCCTGTTTAAGTGTTTATCTTCCCATTTTACATTTCTATGCTGTTTATTTACATAATTCTCCTTCAAGTTGAAGAGGCTATACTGAGGAGTCAGTAAAAAAGGAGCGTAAACAACAACATCAACCACAACAATGCGCTGGAGTCCCTGGGTAAATTCACAAATGGATAATTGAGCCAAAGAGTGAATATCTCCAGCCATTTAGAGTGGATTTGTCTGTTAGGCAGCGATAAACGACAACCTTTCTTCTGCTTAGCTCCTCCGTTCTGAAAAGGAAATTGTTGAAGGACGTGTTTATAGAGTAAACAAGGCAATGGAAAAATAAACTAATTTGATTACTTGGCTTCACTTTAAGAGACAAAGCGAGATAATATGAATAATGAATTGTTACAGGACATTATGATAGGCTTTTACTACTTAATTACTGTGTGTGTTGTTTGCACAATTACATTTTAGTCATTTAGCTGACGCTCTTATCGAGAGCGACTTACATTATTTATTTTTAATACCCCGTGGGAATCGAACCCACAACCCTGGCGTTGCAAACGCCATGCTCTATCAACTGAGCTACATCCCTGCCGGCCACTTCCTCCCCTACCCTAGACGACGCTGGGCCAATTGTGCGCCGCCCCATTGGTCTCCCGGTCACGGCCGGCTACGACAGAGCCTGGATTTGAACCAGGATCTCTAGTGGCACAGCTAGCACTGCGATGCAGTGCCTTAGACCACTGCGCCACTCGGGAGACACAATCAAGACAGACTCAGATTAAACATTTCAAAGGGAGAACTTGAACAGAGGCAATACAGTGGCAAAAATCTGTTTAAAATTCTTGAGTCAAACTTATATAATAATATGTCATAATTATTATTATTTTTTTATATATCCCTACACAAAATGTGTGAACAGACACAGAGGAATGACTTGAAGCTTATTAGCCTCCTGTACTCATTTAGAAAGTAATAGGCCTTAAATGATATGTTCATTGTCCACATCCTGTGCATAATATTAATTAGTCTGGGATTTGAGCCCACATCAGATCAGATCTCTCTCTCGTCAACATAGAGGCCCACCATCAACATAGACCCGTGTAGCCTTGTGTGTAGTCTTCCCACAAGCCCTGAAGAAATCTCTCCCACCGCACTCACATAATCACTTCAGACCAGGCTGCTTAGGCCGACATATCTACCGAGACTCACCAGCCGCTCGCTGCAGGCCAAGTGAGTGAAAAAAATAAACTGCAAAGACAGAAACAAAAAACTACAAGTCAGACAAAGGAACACAGCTAGTCTGGGATCAATGACTGTCTTTTAGATGCCAACTGTCATATGGTATTCTACTTTATGTGGTTTGTATGGAAATGAATGCTGGACTTTAGGCCTACACTCAATGGAGAATGCAGGCTGTAAGACTAAATATTCAGTGTGCGTGTTTGCCTGATCAGGCTTGTATCCTTGACTTCCTTGCCAGAGAAATGAAAATATGAATAGAAAAAGCTCACAAAGCCCAATCCACAGACTAAATGGGCAAAAACTCCCTTCAACAATATTAAAGGAGAGGGCTTTAATGGCGTGTTTAATGATTCCTTACTCTGGCAAATTGACTTTTTCAAAATCCCAATGCTGTTAGAAAGGGACTCTTTCTCCTCCAATTAGAGGCAACCATTAAAAGACTGTCCCACTATTCCAAACAGTGGTCGTTTTCTTTATTGAAGAGAACAAAGCAGCGCCGTTTGTGCTTGCTGCCTCTCTTATGAATAAGCTTGAAATGCATACTCAATCAGTCAGCCGGGTGGAAAAAGTATTACGTTGAAAAGATAGTTTGAACATTTCCAGAAAGGCGTTGAGGGCTGACAGCACAACAAGATAGTTTGTGTGCTCTGAGACATTAGCATACATTTGTGGGAACCAGATTCTCAGTTTGCCCAAGATGGGAAGGGGATCTCTTCACAATCCAACCAATATAATGCTTCCCAGATAGATGTCCTATTTGCTATTTTAGTTTTCTCCCCACATTGCTTGTCAAAGGAGCCAATTATTTATATCTTAATTAGCTACCAGGAGATGAAAAGTGAGGGAGAAATATTTTAAATGAAAGCTGCTCGGACACAGTTAAGCTGTAGCCAGCACTATGCAATTGGAATTAGAATTGCTTCATAAAGCCTGGAATACATTTCTGCTATAATTGACTTCTCAGCAAGGTGAATCTCAGGGCTATGTGCCATTTACTGTACCTGCACTGCTGCACTTCCAACTGAGACACATTGGCACACAAGTAATGTTCTTCACACTGTTTAGCCCATACTGTATGTCTGCTCACTGCAGTAGATACCAATCAGCTCAGTATGGGTTTGTACCTGTCTTTATCAATCTGTTTTCCTGACACTGAAAGGGCATAACGACCCTAAGCCAAAGGTCAATGCACTTTTTCTTCTCTTCCATTATCACGTTTCAGGAAAAGACACAGATGCAGACAGTGTCGAAGTAACTAAAGTTTATTACAAAAACAGGGGGCAGGCAAATGACAGGTCAAGGGCAGGCAGAGGTCAGTAATCCAGATCACAGTCCAAAAGGTACAGAACAGCAGGCAGTCTCAGGGTCAGGGCAGGCAGAATGGTCAAAACTGGGAACTTGAAAACGACAGGCGCAAGGGGGAAAACCACTGGTAGGCTTGACCAAACAAAACGAACTGGCAACAGACAAACAGAGAACACAGGTATAAATACACTGGGGATAATGGGGAAGATGGGCGACACCTAGAGGGGGGTGGAGACAATCACAAAGACAAGTGAAACAGATCAGGGTGTGACGTCCATCCCCGAATTAGGCCATTAGTGCAGCAGTGCTTGTAGACAAACAAAAACTGTTGTGGCCATTAAAGATGCCATCTACGTTTTAATTAAGTCTCATTATGTCAAGACTTCCGCCGAGGCTGCCTCCCCTCCTTGTTCGGGCAGGTTTCGGCGTTCGTCGTCACCGGCTTACTAGCTACTGCCGATCCCATTCTCATCACTCCACTTGTCATGTCTTGTCAATCACACACACCTGGTGCTCATTCCCCTAATTAGTATGTGTATAAGTGTTCTCTCTGTTCCCCTTGTCTTTGTGAGTGATTGTTTATTGTGAGAGTGAGTAGCTCGGTTGAGCTACTCTTCTATTTTTTATTTTTTTATTTTTGGGGGGGGTAGATCAGCTTAATATTGCAGATAGATTGTAACATCCATCAATGTAATTGTCTGCATCACTTCCAATCCCCCATGTTTTACATATATATATATATATATGTCTCCTGAGTGGCGCAGTGGTCTAAGGCACTGTATCGCAGTGCTAGCTGTGCCACTAGAGATCCTGGTTCGAATCCAGGCTCTGTCGCAGCCGGCCGCGACCGGGAGACTCATGGGCAGCGCACAATTGGCCTAGCGTTGTCCAGGGTAGGGGAGGGAATGGCCGGCAGGGATGTAGCTCAGTTGATAGAGCATGGCGTTTGCAACGCCAGGGTTGTGGGTTCAATTCCCACGGGGGACCAGTATGATATATATATATATGTATTTACTAACTGTAAGTCGCTCTGGATAAGAGCGTCTGCTAAATGACTAAAATGTAAATGTAAATATATATATATATATATCTACATACATACATATATCCTTTAAAAATATATATATATTCCCCTTCATTACTTTCCAACCCCGCCACCCTTTCCCCACTTGGAGTAAACTAGTGAACAACAACACCTAGGCCTCTACTTCCAGCCCATACCTACTATCTACATTTTATGGACACAGTCAATTTTACAGTAATTACATTTTGTTTGTTCTTTCTCCTGAACTTCTTCTACTCTCAACCTCTCCGATCATTTTCATGATGTCCATCCGGTTTGCTTCTATTTGTAATTGCCAAGGTGGAATATTTTCCCTTGTATTAGTTTCGTTTTCACGCTGGGAGCGTTTGATTTATGTAAATAGAATAAACTCTGGACTTCAGTGTTTTACCTCCTGCGCCTGACTCCTTCATTCACACCTCGTCACACATTAAGGCACTATCAAGTGATACGGAGTAAAGCCCATCCTATCTCGGTTGTGTGTTCAGAGAAGAGTGTGTTCTCATTTCAGTGTCTTAGAGAAGAGCTGAAACAGAAAAGTTTAACGTCTCTGTTATCAGTGTCTTAGTAATGCCTCATCATCTCCCAAAGCAATACTGACTTTTCTTATTACCGCTCCCTTTTCACCTCAGCCATCAATCACATTACTGATTTATAGAGAGAGAAATGCATGACCTGGATTTGGATAGCTTCAGACGTTGACTCCCCAGGCACAAATGGGCTTTAAATCCTTTAAATCCCAGTCTGTAGTGGAGTTATCCAGGGACAAGGTGTTATTGGAAAACCTTCATAGACCTCACACATGAGACAGGTCACACTGACCTCAAATCTTCACGCATAGTCTGGGCTAGCAGGACCTGGGTTGACCCATCATCAAACATGCTACTGACAAATAGAGGGTTGGTTGGTCGGCAGGTAGCCTAGTGGTTAGAGCGTTGGGTCAGAGGTCGCTGGTTCGAATACCTGAGCTGGCAAGTTGAAAAATCTGCCTGTGCCCTTGAGCAAGGCATTTTACCCAATTTGCTCCAGGTGCGCGGTACTACTATGGCTGGCCCTGTAAAACAGCACATTTCACTGCACCTATCTGGTGACCCACTCCTAGGGCCATTCTCACATGGCATCACCAGATCAAACTGTGTCCTACCTCATATCAACTGACAGACTGGGAATGGCTTAAGTCTTCTTTGTACAGCACACAATTCATATATTGTGGCCTCCCGAGTGGCGCAGTGCTAGCTGTGCCACTAGAGATCCTGGTTCGAATCCAGGCTCTGTCGTAGCCGGCCGCGACCGGGAGACCCATGTGGCGGCGCACAATTGGCCCATGGTAGGGGAGGGAATGGCCGGCAGGGATGCTCAGTTGTTAGAGCATGGCGTTTGCAACGCCAGGGTTGTGGGTTCAATTCCCACGTATGAAAAAATTAAAAATAATGTATGCACTAACTGTAAGTCGCTCTGGATAAGGGCGTCTGCTAAATGACTAAAATGTAAAATATAGATGACACATATGCTCAGGCAGTGGTATATCAAAAACATGAAAGTATCACATTATTATATAAATGTTCTGGTCTAGAGCCTATTATGAATATAAATGCCTCCGTTCAGGCATTCAGAGTGGGGAGCTTCTTTTCATCTTGAAACAATCTCGAGCTCCAATAGTCAAAGACCTGCAGTCCCGTCTAGGACATTAGTTTCAACCAATCGTGGAGAGGTAATCGGGTTTGCCACTTAAAAGCGGCACACCAGAAACTCTATTATTGGAAAAGTAATGGAGACCGACGTTTGTTTGTAAGCTTCAGCTGTTTGGTTAATTACAGATCTATGAACAACATTGACACTCATTTACATGCAGTATGCAAATTAAGAGCAGGCCAGCAGAGCTGTTTCTGCCACTGGTGGCATTTGTCTGGAGGAGAGAGAGAACGAGAGAAGGAAAGAGGGGAAGAGAGGAGAAGAAACATGGAAATGTTGAGAGAAAATGGAGAGATAGCAAGAAGAGATAGAGAGAAAGAGGAGTCCTAACAGAGAGACAGGCAGAGGAGACAAGATATTGAGATTCTCTGCAGTCTAACTGAAGTGTTGAGGAAGCAGTGGGAGCGGTAGGGCTTTGTCAACACAAGCTAGTTATACACACAGTCAGTGAATCAAGTGGGAATGACTTCACCTGAATACACACCAATTATCTCAGTCCTAAATATGACAAGACAACCACACTGGTAAACACAGTACAGGGAGGACAGCCATATTGTATATGCTGTTATGCTGAGACACTCAGTATGGTCATCATGTGAGTGTTTGTACTCAAACAATTACACATTCCATATGGTAACAGTTATACGTTTCCTTTAGGGGTTCTTCCCTAGTAAGTTCAAGGGGGCTTCCGGTGTCACTGTGATGCTCAGGTGTGCACAGATGTTGCTGTGCATGAATCTGTGATCTGCTAGCGTTAGTAGCATTGCATGTTACTAATTCATTTAGACAGTGGGGTGACACGGGGAGCAGGTCCCTGGTGCTTTCTCTGCTTTACACACTGTATGCCACAAGCTGTCGGGGAGAGGGTAGGGGACAAGGGGCTGGTTGTGGTGGGGTGGCACGTGTCACGTGTCTCCTGCTCTAATGAGTCACGTGTCACTGCTCCATTGACGTCAGTGAACAGCGAGAGGCGTCCCACTTGGGAAGGCCTTTGCAGACAAATACTCAGACGACCTCTCTCTGTCTCTCTCTCTTTCCTCTCTCTCTGCCTCTTTCCCTCTCTCACACAGACACCAACTGAGTTTACACACTAATATCAATAAAATCCATGTCCCAAGTTGATGTCTTCCTCCTGACTGAAGCCTCCTCCCTCCTCCTGCTGATTTCCCCATCAGACTGCCCTAATTCCCACAGTCTCCTGAGGACCCATGAAAGTGCTAGGTGTTTTGTCTGTGTTCTCTTCCCAGCTTTCCCCTCTCCTCCTCCCTCTGTACTGCTGAGGAGGACTGCCTGTGGATGCTGCTGGCGCTGGAGCTACAGTCCAGTAATTCATCTCTTCAGAGGATGAGTGAGATTCCAGATGGTCTCTGATGGTGTGTGTGTGTGTTGTTTTATTGGATTATTAACTTCTGTTTAATGACCTCGCTCCACTTTGCCTAATCCTCTTCCACATTGGAGCCCTATGTGTGCCTACCTTGGGTAAAGAAGCACCCATGAGTCAGCCCAACAACGGCACAGAGAGTAGAGTAAGGTTTGGAAGGAAGGGTTTCCTTAATCATCTGCTCTCAATCTCTTTCTCCACTTCTCTGAGATTCGATATTGCGTGTGAAAAATTTCAGCACCATGGACAGCTTTATCCCCTATTACATAGGCCCAATTATATAGCGAATGGAATTTAAACTGCGACTGAATAAATAACCTGCTCTTTATGCCCCATTTTGTGTCTGTATGTTGATAGATATTATGAGCAGGAGGAATGTAGGTCTGTTGAACGCTCACAACCACACACTCCCGACACGCCGAGTATTTCGCAAAATCAATAATCCAATATGTTCAGTCAGAGATAAAGAATGATCAGAAGATAGGTGCATCGGCCCCGAGAGAAGCTTCTATCACGCCGGGTTTGCACATTACAGGAGAGGAACGGAAGGTGAGCCTGCCAAATAGATTCTCGGGGGACTGTCAATCACATGCACAGTAATGATAACAAGGGAGACAGATGAAGGCAATAACTAGCAATGGGATTAGACTTCCTATGAAAGTGCGGATGTGGGCGATTTGGGGCATTTGTCTCCACTATATTGTGCACATATGGCAGCAATACAGTAGGCTCATATCGTTAACGAGACGGGAGCTTTAGAAATCAGGAATATACCTACAATTATTCGCATGGTCCAGAACAGAATTCCTGCATCAGCTGTTACTCAACTCAGATAAAACACACAGGGAGATGTTCATTGAAAATAAGTGGTATCACTTATGTAGACAGATTTCTAACAGAATACACAAGAAAAGCATATGGCTATGCTACTATTTAGCACTCGCTCCCATTTTCCGCATAGCCTATTACCCTTTTCACACCACTGAGCCAAACCATGCTGAGCCAAGCTGTACTAGGCTAGCGTGGTTGGTTACACATCCACCATATTATTTTCAGTTGGCTAAACATAGGCCCAGACTTCTTTGATTTGTGGCCTAATATCCTCACGCGGATAGATGATAAAAGGGATTTTTATTTGGATGGTTGTTCTTCTGTGTGGGTAGAGGAAAGCGTGCGTATAAAAGCACCTGGGTGGCTGAAATAGCTTTATAAAACGACTGTCGGAATTCCGAATGCGATGCATCACAGCAGGCCGGGAGCGAAAAGCCAAAGGTGTAGGCGGTAATCACCTCTACTGCGCGCTCGGCCATTTCTTCGATGTGATTGTGAGCTGAGCCGCGGCCCAACCGTCTGCCGTCTCCCGGGACGTTTGAGCAACCCAAGGTAGAAAATGAACATTTTCACCTCACTCACATATCAAACCACCAATGTGTCAATAAGACAGGGAGGCTGGCCAAATATTTGTCACTGTAAGAGAGGTCCATGAGTTTAGAGAAGAGGTATAAGCACCTATCAGCATAGGCATATGTTTTAAATGATTTTATGAGGATGACCATCACATCATAGGCATTTTTAAACAAATAATGTCATCTTGGGCCATTGAATAAATGCTCTGCTGCACATCCATCAATCTTCTTGCAATTGATAGCCTGCAAGTTTCACAAAGCGCTGAGTTTAGTGACCCAGCAGGGACACAATCAGTGTCAGGTCTGTCTGGGGGAATAGAGGCCCTAAGAAATCAGAGACCATATTCGCACCATGTCACAATGTGTCGCTTTATCGACTACGTGACTGTGGATGCTATTGCTGAGGATATTTGCAGGGACAAATTATTGTTTAGCTCTCCGGTTTTAGGAGAGCGCGCAGTCCGTGTCCCCCGTGTGGCGTTTGACCCTGAACAGCAGCCCACGCACAGTGGTTTGGAAGTAGACCTAGGCTATATCCCTGTCTCTCATCAAAATACTGCCAGCATGAATACAATATTGTGATAATCTCATCTCTGCCTCATGCACGTACACATTTGTCAGGAAGGAAAAACGGATATGAAAGTCTAGATAAAATAGTTCATTATTTATATTTTTTTCACCTTTTCATATCATTGCCTCTAGGCTCCAGCTATAATGACCAGCATGGCTCCTGATGAGTTTTCACTTTAGCTGTGCATAATGTTTGGGTTTTAAGCATGCTAGAAGTCTCCAGGTCTCATTAAATGTTTTGCTTTGACTATATGATGCAGTTTTCAATCAGTAACATCAACCTTGCTTGACAAATTAAATCTGCTATATTATGTAGTTACATATCCAGAATATTGAATGTGCAGTGTGTTATGGGGGCCAGGGTAGTATATATACAAAAAACTACAGCAAGCCAATATGTCTGTAGCTGTTAAAGCTGAGTGAATTGGCTACATACAGCCTAATCAGGTCTGGCTGATTGTCTGTTTTGAAAATTCCTCTCCAGCCTGTATCAATTTGCAACTAAATAGGAACAGTCTGCCAGAGATGTATCAGAATTAGTAATGTGTTTTTCATCACTCTTTTTTCTCTCTCAGTCAAACACATCTGCGGTCACAGGTTCATTTCTGCATTAGGCTATAATACAGGGGAAGGATAGAGTGTGAATCCCAATGTGAAGACCTTGTGGTACGATTTAGAAGCACTTGAGCTCAGAATAGAAAAACCAGTCCCAGTGTAGCAGAGCACGACTCGTGTCCCAACAGTGTACAGGACCTTCACATAATTACAATACAGTGGCTGGCATGTAGAAGAGGTGACACCGCCCCCTAGGGCCAGCGTCATATATTGCACACACTCATATTCTTACTGGAGCAACATCTAGAAAAGCAAGAACACTTCCCCTCTAACCTGGTGTTTTCTACAGATAAATGTACTCCAAGTGTAGAAATTGTAGGTTATCACAAATAGCCCCAACAATAATAACACCCTGGGTGAAGACATTTTGAGCGGAAACAGAACGAGGCAAAGCGAGAAGGAGTAGAGGATGTGATAGAGAAGATGAGGAGGAAGGAAACTTTCTTTGGCTGCGGGCTGCAGATGCTGGGAGAGGTGGCAGCTGGTGGGGGTGGGCACACCTGTCTGTGGCTCACTCTGTCTCCCTCTGCTCTGGTGTGACTGTGGAGAAGGCGACAGATGGAGTCAGAAGGTTCTGCTCCAGTCCCAGCGCTGCTCCTCCAGTCTGCCTGCCCAGCTCTGCTGGCTGCCCAGGATGAGGGCCAGGAGCCAGGGGAACATGGTGGCCATGCCTAGCTCCGGGGGTCAACCGCTTACAGAGTGGGGTCGCCTTGCCTGGTGCTCACCTCTGCTGCCACACACACACTCTGCTGCCTCCCTGTGGCGGAAATAAAAACAACATAGCAATTACCCTGTCAAAGCAATCAGTGAATTCAAATCAAATCAAATATTATTTGTCACATGCTTCGTAGACAACAGGTGTAGACTAACAGTGAAATGCATACGGGCCCTTCCCAACAATACAGAGAGAAAAATAATTGTAATTAAGATGAATACACTGATGCATATACTCTTATTAGAGAATAGTATTGTATATCATCGTGGACCTATGCTTATTCACCCAAACTCACAGAATGTGTATGAATGTACATTCATTTTCATCAGCAGTCATGTTGACAGCTACAGTAACATACCCAGCAATCCTCTGCAATAAGGCAGTAGAACATTTCTGTCTGTGGTCCCCTATGACGTCTTTGTACGCGTGGCTTGCGTGCACTGTGTGACAACATGATGAGAAGCCAATCCTGACTCAGGAGGAACAGCATAGTGGGGGTCACTGGATCGTGTTAAAGCCCCAGGGCTGTGAAGTTGATGAGAGTAACTGTGTGACCTCTGTGTCACTGCTCATGTGGAAAATCAATGGAGAGGGTCTCTACAGCCATACAGAGTGGACTGTTCTAAGACATAAACAAGCAAATGTTGCTTGATCTATTGGTCTTCCTATTAACCTCATGCTCATTTGTTGTTGTTCATGCCTTAGACACTAATTACTGGTACCAAGATAGCAATGTGGCAAAAAATATAACAATCCAAAAAGTGGAAACTGTTTCCCTTGCAGAAGGAGAGACAAGTTACAAATATTTCTAAATGTGTTTATTTTTTACTCTAGGGCTTCCTTAGACCTACATCTGTCTCCCTCCCCGTCAGAGGACATTTTGGTTCAGTCCTGTTCCAGTTTCTCCTGGAATCTGCCTCAGTTGTGTGGGTGTCTGTGTTCATTAGCTACAGATCTGAATTATAAGTAAGGCCCCTTTTCTTATAGTCTTACAGCAGCAAAACTGTTGTTTCTCCTCACAGCAGTCCTTACATCTCCCGGAGGTGCTTTTGGAGCATATTATCAGATATTCTTCTGTCCAGTTAAAAAGGTACAGTTGGCAAAAGCTCCCTCTCAGCATTAAAGAAATAGTCCCAACTGATATGTCTGTGATTTATATTTAGAGACAGGACTGAGGGAATCTCACTGGGTCTTAAAATTCTAGACTGTACCTCCTCAAGGCTCTGGCTGTTAGAGTGACAGACTGTGCTACGCAGTGACCAGGGGGCCTAATGGGAGGGCCACAGCTCCCTGACAACACTCTGGGGCTTTGCATGGCATGATGGGAGGTCAGTGACACAGCCTGTTGGGATCTGAAGGGATGGCGAGATCATGTGGACCTCAAAGTAAAAGTTGCAGACTCGCAGGATTTCTGGTCCCTCTTAGATATTGTGGTAATAAAGTAGAACATGTGGGAAATGGATCCTGTCGTCCATAGGTTGAACCACTACACAAAGATAAAAACACATCTATGATTCTACAATTTGGCAATGAAAATGCAAAGTCAGGCTGCCTACAAAACAGATGATCCGTCTCTCTCACCAGTTTACCATTATCAAGACAGACAAAGCCCCTCCATTATCAGTGAACATGAAATGAATCCTCTGAGACCATTTCAGCAAATAATTCAGCCATTATCATTCATGACTCAATCACAGAGGAAATTGCCAGGGGAAGACATGCCGTCAGCCTTCAATGGAGGAGAAGAAACGAGAAGAGTGACGTTGGGGAAAACAAAAGGAAGACAGACTGGTGATATTGATAAAGATATTATGCTTGGCCAGAGACGGGGTGCTTTCTATTAGGGCTGGTGATGGTAGCAGAGGGGGTAAGGTGTGTAGGTTGTTGGGTGGTGGTGTGGTGCTAATCAGCTGCTGGCAAGCGTGTGAGCGGGCGGTCTCCTTGCGGCGGAACCCCAGGTCGAAAGCAGGTTTGAAGTTTAATGATGCCAGCTGCCAGCCTTGCCAGTCTGCAGGCACTAATGAGCTGGCAGCGCCTGTGGCTCGGGCCACAGCACCTGAAAATGCAGCGTGCGTTTCAGGGGGGCGGGGTTCTACCAGGGATGTCGAGGGGCCTGCTGGAGACCCAGGACGGCACGGAAGGCCCGCATCTCTTTGAAGAGCGCCCTCATTTCCATATTTCATTACGCACCGCTGACTGACAAGGCCCAGCCAGATGTTCTATTTTCAGCTATTTAAATTTTGACCTGTTTTCTTTCCACGGTTGAAGAAAAGATTAGATTCGATTTTAATCAACACACAGATGCCATGGATGGTAAGAACTTGGAGAAAGATGTTTGTTTTATCTGTTGTTGTTTTTTGTTGTCTATATTCTCCTACTGTATCTTATCCCTCTGAGTAAAGGTGTTGATAACACAGACAGTAGCTGCCATTTAACTTCAGAATCAAGAAATGGTTCCAAAGTGACTAGGCACCTTAGACTCCAGCACAGTCCCTGATTCATTCCAACGGTATTTCCTTTGAATTGGCTGTTAAATTGCAGTGTCCTTACTCAATCTCTCACTCAAAACTACATCGACAGCCCTGACCTTTCTGGGTGTCTGAAGCCAATGGCAGTTTGTCAGAGGGAGTGAAGGAGCCCTAGGATCAATGTGATTGTCTTGGTATACAACAGCATTGACTTCACTCTGTGCATGTGCGGGCCTATGGGTTTGTTTGTGCATGATTGAGTTGTATTAGATAACAAAATGATGGCAGAGGAAGAACGATAGTGATCAGGGGGAGAAAGGGAGCAGAGAAAGAGACAAACTTTTATTTGGACAGGAAAATATAGCTTAGATGACCTCTCCACAACCTCACCCCTTTTCTCTCTGAATGAACAAAACTAGGCCAAAGGAAGACAGGTATTTAGAAAATCTGTGTTGGGTGTCTATGAAAGTGATAATGTATGGAGTGGTAAACAGTACAGCTGTTTCTGGTCTAGGTGTGTAGGGTGCCTGGAAAACCACCGTTCTGGAGAGAGAGAGAGAGAGAGAGAGAGAGAGAGAGAGAGAGAGAGAGAGAGAGAGAGAGAGAGAGAGAGAGAGAGAGAGAGAGAGAGAGAGAGAGAGAGAGAGAGAGAGGGGGCTGTCAACACATGAGCATATCCATCACTCTAATTCAATCAGGTTTTAGTTGTAACCCAATCATGAGCCTGGTTTCCCCTTTAGCAGCCCGTGCCACCTGTCATCACCACACAGTGCGTGTCAGATTAGGGTGTGTCATTGGTATTATACACTGGGGTCGGGACGGCACAGCTGTAGGTGTGAGGGGTTACCTGCTGCCTGTCAAACCTCATTTGTAGTGCAATAAATCTTGATATACTATACAGTTTATCATTAAAATCCACCTCATGATTCCTATTCTTCATTGTTTTAATTTAATAATAATACACAGCACAGAGCACTGAAGCCATCTAAATCTCTAAATATCTCTGCAAATATATCTAATATAAGATATTCATAACACAGATTTACCAGAGGATCCTTCTACTAAGAATGCTATGATCCTGGGTAAACATTAATATTCCCAGAGAGAGAGCAGTGACTGTTCTGATAAAGATAGAAACTCCTGCTCTTTGCCTTAATGGGTTATAAATTGTCAAAGAAAACATGATTAATATCAGAAGACTAAATGTCATGTTTACTTTGGATTTGAAATTGTGGTTGAACTCTGTGAACCTCAGTGATGTTGGGGGAATGAGCTAGAGAGGGAGGGGGCATTGGAGAGTTATTGCTGATGTATATTGAAGCTGAAAACTAATGAAAGTGTGAGCACAGTGTTGCTGTGTTTACCAATGAACCACCAATATGTAATAACTTCAGATTCACTTCTCACCAAACATGGAGACAGATCTCTGTATTGTTCATGCTGCTATTGAAACCCTGCTAGCCTGTGTGTGCGTGCGTGCATGCATGTATTATCATGTGACTCAGATTGCCTGGGTGTCTGGGAGTGCCATCCAGTTATACATTATAATACCATGCTAAACTGCTATGTAACCTAAACATGGCTGTGTGACAGAGCTAATGTCTGTCGAGTACAGACATTCATTAAAATGTATACAAGTTTATAAAGTACACATCAATGTGAATATGTAATTAGTACCTGTGTGCACACACACAAACTGTGGTGGAAGCGTTCCAAGTACCTACTCATTGTCAGAAAATATGAAGCAGGGGATATACTGTATATCTGGATGGACAGTGTGTTGCTAGTCTTTTGTGTTCCTGGCCGACATGACCTCTGTTGTGACCTGCAGAAGACAATTAGCTGCAGCAGCATTCACCAGGCTCCACATACTCATTATTTTCTCTCAGCTGCTCTGGCAGTACAGCGACACAAACAGCCTTGTCCAGCCAAGAGGTCAGGGTTCATGTGAAAAAGGGTAAATATGCTGGCCAGTGGTTAAGGTGAGCCAGGACCCTTGAAGAATTCATGCAAACGGTTCTCTTTGTACAGTGCAGAGCTGCCACTCAGCTGGTTTCTCACTATTGACTGTTCTTCCACTTGTAGGGAGCATTCACCACGTAATAAAGAGGACCAATAACATATATCCAATTTTATATTGTGACAATATTTTGTATGACTAAACATAGGTCTCGCGGTGAGGAAAATACTCCTGGGCCCAATTACAGTAGTCTCTGATAAAGCACAAAAAGGTAGCAACTCATGTAATTAGTTTTCTACAATCTGAATATTTCAGAGTAATCAAACAGGTTCATTGTAAAACAAAGAAAAGTTGATGGAAACAGTTTCATCTCTCAGCTGAAACAATTATTTTATGGGAGACAAAGCCTGTTCCAACCTTTAAGAGGGTGGGGGAAGTTTTTATATGTGGCTTTCTATTCAAATGTGAAGTCATCCTTGACATTTCCGGCGTGGTTTGCTGAACATCCTTGTCAGAATTTTCCCAGCCTGAGAGATGCAGTGTGACCTGATGACATTTACAAACTCATCAGGCAGAGAGCCATGACATTCTAGGAGAAACACCTCCACACCCGTCTCCCTGAGAACCCGGTTTTATCTGCTCAATTTATTACTCTCGGGCACATTATTATTGCTTTGTTGGTTGCTAATACAATGTCAACCTTTATAGTTTGTCTGTGTTCTCCTTTACTCCCACCTGCCTGGTTTTAGTCAGTGAGTGATTGCAGACCTTCAGACAGATGGTCAGACCATGAAGATCTATCAAAGGCACACAGCACTTACATGTCGAGGACCCATCTGATAATTTGAGGGTGAGCACCACTAGAGAGCAAAACCAAAAACAAAATATTGACAATCAAGCCAGTGTAGGGAAACAAGAATGACTGACTTCATGATTTCAAACCTATAATGTGGTACCAGAATATAATGTTTTAGGATTAAATCATCAGTCCTCAGACCCTTTAAAAAAAAAACACTGACTACAAAGAAATACAGAGACAATTTTCTATGTACACAGGAGAAAAGACTCCTTCACTTTATTGCTGCACACAACCATGAGGTATGAGAAAAAAAGATGGTTAAAAGGGCAAAGGGGATGGGAACTTGTGCGGTTTAGCCCCTTTGCATCCACTGGGTTCAAGTTAGAGGTTTAAGGGAGTCAGTCTGTAAGTGGTTTTTTTCTCAAGCCTTTGGTCCAGCAGTGCTCCAGCAGTAGATAAGAGTTTAGAAGTCAGGACCCTCCTTCTTCAGCTTGCTGTAGTCCATGTTCACAGCATAAAACTATGAATGAAATAAAGGAACAATAAAAGATTAAGGACAAGACCAGCAGAGATCCAATATTGATTAATAACAGTAGATAATCTGAGCAAAAACCTGCCTTTACTTTCTGAATCATTCCCAGGTCTGTTATTCAGTCAGTGTCAAACTTGCTTTGTTGTTGTGACTGACAAGTAGATTGGTTGATCAGATTACTTACTAAACTAACAGGATTATCCTGTTTAATTCATTCAACTATGGGATTAGTGAAATCAGACTACAGCTCAATTACATTTTTGGCTCAAGCCACTACATTAACATGTTCCCTCACTGCGCTGTACAACTGCTCACTACCATGTGCAGCAGAGACCAAGTTTAATGCACTGGCCATTGTGATACATTTATCCAGACATAATGGATCATACTGCAAGTGAGTGACCTACCTTGTGCTGATGTGTGGGTGCCATCTTGTTCCATGGCTCGGGGTTGCCGTTACGATTCCAACTATAGAAACAACATACATATTGAAATTAAAAGTTTTTAAACTAATAGCAATACACCTGTCCTGCACATTGACTAACTATAGCTAAAGTTACATCAAAACACTCAAGGTCAATCCAGTTACTATGCGGTTCCCATTTCAGACAGTTTCAATATTACTGGCTTGTTTTAGAAGGGCCCTTACCTGACATGGGGTCCCATTGCCAGGCGCAGGAGGTACGCCCCAGACATAGCCATCCCACCACCGATGAAGATGAAGAGGGGGACCAACTGGAGGGAACAGAAAATAGTTAGGGGGAACAATAGGAGGACAGGGTAAGGTGGCAATCATGGGAAATATGGCTATAATAGGGCGGACCCCATTTAGTCAACTGGTCAATTGTTTGGTCGATAGATTTTTTTTACTTTTCATGGCACACTAGACACCCGTCTGATTGGTGCTTGTCTCAGTGGACTAATCCATTGCGGAGGCCGCTGGGGATGGCACCGTCCATCACACTAAGAAGAGCATCGGCAAGGCATGGGTCCCGTGAGGGTATTTGGGAAAATTTAGAAAACAAGTTCAATTCCATTGGTTTTCCATAAATGGCTACTGCTTTGGACCAGAGGCCGTTTGTGAGAGTATTCCTTAGGCCTACAGTATGTGTGAAGAAAATGTGTCTTGGGTATAATTTAAAAATGTTGAGTTAAGATGAGTGGCTTAGATGTACAAGGTTTGTGTCTCTCCAGAATCTGCTCTCTCCCGCCAATTCGTGTGCATTCATTGTGTCATAACTTCATTGTGTGAATTGTTTGTCTATCAATTCACCAATACATATATGACCAGTAGTATATTTAATGTTAATTCCCATCATTTCTAATCTACATTTGTTTGGTTACGGTAATTTCTGTTAACGCATTCAATATATCATCATCATTACAGTCGTTTACCATTCCCATTGTCGGAGTGGACACGTTTGCAGAGCTCACAACCTATGCTACAATTGTGAGAAACGTTTTGGTTCATTTCATTCCATTTACGAGTTTTGTCAATTTATTCATTGTATTTTGTTTGGAGCACTCCTGTCAATGTTGAGTAAGGACACGCACCTGATTACACATAGAAGTAAGTCTAGGCTACCTGGCCTACGCGCAAATGTATAAAATGTGCCCATTTGGGGATGTCTGATAGTATTTCTGATTGTCTTAACTCACCACCACTAATGAGCAGTGGAGTTTCTCAAAGTATTTTTTTTCTTCACCTCAAACAGCAAGTAAACAGTCTGTTTACATCCATTGAGAAAGACAATAGTTCCTCACTTTATTCGAAAAATCTTTCCAGCTTGCTCACTTTTGATAGCCACCTAGCCTCAGCGTGAAAATAAAGAAGTAATGCTCTGATCCAGTGGAAACGTCATAAAACAGCTGATTAGTTCTCATCCCTTGCGCAAATACAGCTGTGTCAGTCAGCAGCGCACTGGCGCATTACATTCTGAGGACCAAGAAGAGTTGATACAGTTGCTACAATGTTTCAAGTTCGTTGCAGACGGAGTAGAGATGAATGCCATTGAAGAACATGAAATGAACAAACCTCCATTCATAGCCAATGTGATTTATAGGATATTTTTTTCCTGTAATGTTATTTGTTGGCTTTATGTAGGTTATTTTTACCTAGTTGGCAATACTACAAAAATGTTGATTTAATAGAAATTAAACTGTCCCACGAAAATGTGCACGAAAACCATAACTGGCACGGAGATCGGTAGAAATGGTTAGATAAAATGTAAATTGGCAATACACATGAAAAAGATTGCCGACCCCTGGTGTAGCCTATTACCAGCAACTTTAGGAGCATAATGGCAGAATCTGCTAAGGCCAGCAGGATCGAGAGGAGGGTCGGCTATAAAAACATTTAGCTAACTGGATTGCTTTCCTACCCAAAAAAATAGTCCCGAGACTAGTTACCAGATTTCCACAAAATCAACCTTGATTAAAAAAATAAGGTGTACTATTTATCATAGCTAGGTAACCTTGTGTACTACTAGTATGCCTATACCGTGTGATTTTTGTAGTGTTCTTTTTTTTCAAGATAGGGCCACTAGGTCGTTCTGTGACACTGGCATAGTTGCCTGTCCTCGGTTAACCATCTCGTCCTTGACTGAGTTGAGGCCTTTTTTGGCAGGTCGCACTTCCGCAACTAACCATGTAGCTAAACACGCTCGCTCCCTCGGACAGTAACTTAAAAAGTTTAAATAATAGTAACTATACATTTAATTATCTTTGAGACCTTCCCCTTTCAAGTAAATAACCCACTGCCAGTGGCACTGGCGCCAACTAGCTACAGTAGCTAACTAGTTAGCAAACAGGGCCGTTTTATGGTCTGTGTGGTAAATGCCATCACTTGTCAATCAACGAGAAATGCAGCAAACACCATATCGTTATATTCAATCTTGTCGTCTTTTTCCAAACACGAAACAATACATGACAAAAACGCGACCTTTTGGGGGGGGGAAACGAGTATATTCAAAATCGCAATGTGGCTAGCGTTAGCTTCGAAGTTGACGTGGTTTGCTAGTTAACGTCGTTGGCACGACGCAAATCCCCCCACCCTTCCCGATTTTCCATGTACTTACAGCTGGGTGGCTTTTAAGTTGCCGGCTAACTGTGCTCAGCATTGTGAAGGTTTACTTCTCCCAATTTGTACAGCAATAACAGGATTAATGTAGGCCTTGCCAGGCAGGAGCTGAGCGTATTTTCAGATGCGTTGCAGAGATAGCAAAGATTTTTATAACTAACCCAAGACAGATTAGAGCCTATCGTTTCCAATGGGAGCAAATTAACGAATCATAGTGGGCCGAACAAGCAAGGAGGTGGGAGCCAAACTCGAACTAGTGAGATCCTATTGGCGCATTTGAGCAGTTATTTGCATATTTCCATTAGGGAACGCCTACTCTGTGAAATGCGCGTGTGCGATAACTAAATTCGCCCTTGCACTCCTTCTAAACAACGCACTTTTTTGAAACTTTGGCAAACGGGTAAAGTCTACAGATTCTAGTTTTGGAAACACTAACCTGTATGGAGATCAAATGTTTAATCGATGAGAAAATTAGCAGAATATCGGCTTAAATCCATCTCGCTCGATCTTCTCCCACTGCCGGCCACTGGGCTTCCTCTCATCACCATATTTGGTAGTGAGTAGAAACAGCAACCGGATGCTTCACATTTATATATTCGGTGAAATATCTGGCTCATTGTTCTATCTGAGATTCCTCACGCCCTTGAATCCTCGCCTCCTTCTTCTTCGGTGTGGTTTAACGGCGGTTGACATCCAATATATGTCGCATTACCGCCACTAACTACACTGGGGTATAAATCCCTTATACCTTACGGAACAAAATGAAATAAAATAATATATATATTTTTAAACGGCCATCTAACCCTACACTCATTAAAAACCCACCACCCAATTCCACTATTTAACCATATCTGGTCCACAAAACACACCCTGTAACCAGGGACGGCCTGTTCAATAGGGCGATATGGGCGACGCACTGCCAAACGGGAAAAGGAAGGGATTTTTTTCTAATCAATTATATCACGGCAACAGTACTAGTTATCAGTGTTCTAATCTGATCTGAC
This sequence comes from Coregonus lavaretus, assembly GCF_964263955.1. Classification (NCBI taxonomy): domain Eukaryota; kingdom Metazoa; phylum Chordata; class Actinopteri; order Salmoniformes; family Salmonidae; genus Coregonus; species Coregonus lavaretus. The sequence continues at coordinate 25,044,902 of NC_140015.1, read as the reverse complement.
TGCCACTAAATGTCAAATCAGGCTAAAGTCGTGCTTCAAATGGCCCCGCCCGTTTTTGGGGCGATTTCAGTCAGGTTGAAAATCGCCCAGAAGTCTCTCATAGCCTGTCATGTAAAATCTATTTTTTTCAAATTTCAAAGCTTTCAATACATTCTCTATGGGTGTCTGTGGGCTTGCACTTACGCGCTTTCGTCATACGTGACGTAACCATGAACGTAACTAAGAAAATAGCAGCTAGCAGCGTCTCTGTTGCGACCTGCAGTGTGGCGTTATTTTATGTTTTTAATTTGTAGACTTAGTTTACAAACATTCTGCCAACCATGGATTTTTACAGTGGTGGGTTTTGGACTGATCTTGTTGATCGTGTACATACCCGCTACGAACGGACTAAATAATGAAAACGCTGCTGGCAGCGGAATCCAATACAGCTGGGAGACTTGGCTGGATGACAGAGTCCCGGACAGAGAAGTGGAGCCGGCCGGCTTCACCCTGGTCAGAGCGGACCGCGATCCTGGTAAGAGAGCGACTCTGTAACCCCCCGACATTGAACTGCTTTCTGTGTCACTGCGACCTTACTATCTGCCCCGTGAGTTCCCCCAATTGTTTGTTACCGTTGTGTACTGTTGATAATCACAAGTTTACTGGAGAACTGAGACCAAGTAGAGACTTTGGACAGGGTGGATATGGTATAATAAAGGCAGTTTATTCAGAGGTAAAGATATCTGGAATCGCGTGCACGGACCCGTTCGTCAAACTCTTAGGGAGCTATCTGAAGAGAGCCCCGAAAACATTGTGTGCAGACATTTTATACAATAAATGATGTAGGTTGAATCTAGTAGTTCTGATCTTCTGATTGGTCCTGATGAGTTGGGCGAGGTCCCCTCCACTGTTGCATTGGCTCTGAGTCGGGTTCTCTGTCTTCAAATGTTCAGCCTAAAGAGAGGGGATTTTTGTGTGTGTGTGTGTGTGTGTGTTTAACAGTGATGATGTGTGTGTGTGTGTGTGTTATCAGTGATGATGTGTGTGTGTGTGTGTGTGTGTGTGTGTGTGTCCTCAGAGCAAGAACTCGTGAGTTGGAAGAACTGAGAGACCTATGGCGTGGGTGTTGTCCTTGGCCACCTGCTGACAAGGCTGACAAGATAGGACTCTTTTGTCCATTGTTATAGGATAGGAACAGCATTGATTGAAAACAAACGCCCAACACAAAATGGGTCATGCACAAGATTTTAGTCAGACTAAGCTATAACATTATATATTTACTACGACAGTACATTCAACCAAAAGCTAATATAACAAAGGCATCAGAGATTATTTATAATCTGTCACAGAAACTGGAATCCATCTCCCCAGATCAGTCAATAAATGCTTCTGGTATTGACTTATATGCTGCCCCTGTCTTCATGTTGTTGCTGGACATATCTTTTTTAAAATGTGTGTAGGTCACCTAAATCATCAGAAAAATTGCCCCTCCTGAGAATTTTTTCAGGAGCCGCCACTGCCTGTAACACTTCTGAAGTAAAATCTCGTACACCCAAATACTTCTCTGCAGCTGCCACCACAACCTCTATTTTCTGCGAATTACGTTCCATCCCTGCGGTGTAGTTGATAACCATTGCTATAAACGCTAAGAAGCCAATCTTACTGAAGCATATGTCACTCATAGGCCGATCCCTCTGTGCTGGCACAGATCTACTACTCACACGGATCCTCTCAGGATCCTTCCCCCTTGACCCATCTTCATCTACTTTCTTCACTGCCTCAGCATATGACACCCTCTGCACTACTGTAACCCTGGTAACCTCAATCTGCCTCTCTCGCAATGGACACTTCTGATCCCCAGCACCATGGGCACCCCTACAATTAACACATAGCGCTTCTTTCCCCAATACTACACATTGCTTTGTCTCATGCCCTTCAGCACACTTCTCACACCGAGGAACCTACCTCCTACACACTGCTGCCACATGCCCATAAGCTTGACACCTGTAACAACCTAATGGATTCGGCACAAAAGCTCGTACAGGATAACTGAAATATCCTAACATCACTTTGTCGGGCAAAGACTCAACATCAAAACTCAAAAGAACAGACAATGACTCTTCTGTTTCACCACTCACGCCACCCTGTCTGCGTCGCACAAAATGACGAGCATCACAATCACCGGGAATCTTCCCCTTCATCTGGTCCACCTTCACATTTACCACTACCCCAGTAATCACTCCTTTCAATGGCGCCCTGTTCTTGAGAGAAAAACAAGTCACCGCTCTTGTCCCCATTCGTGTGGCGCGGAGCACCCACTCCCGTTGACTGACAGAAATACAAATAATTATCACAAGCCCACTTCGGGTTACCTTCACCAACTCCACAGCACCCAACTCCGTTTTCACCCACCCTGAAACCACATATGGATCAGCCAAAAGGCAGGGGTCTACTTTCTCCAAAAATGTCACTCCTACCGTAACAGACTCATATTTATCCTGACCATCGGTACAAGGCTCAGGCTCCAAGAACCTCACCAAACCTGCCACCTCTGGTAATTCGCCCTCATTCACTTCCATTTCACCTTCAGAACTGGATCTGGTGTACGGCTCACTCTGTTTGCACTTGCCACCAGCCTTCTTTGACCTACCATCTCCCTTTTTTTCACCATCTTCAACAGATTCAATCTCACCCTCTGCCACCCTCACTCTCTTCAACCGCCACCTCTCTCTTTCCCTCCATTCTTCCTCCGTATTCCAAAAATATGTCTCCATGTGATAATATTGCACTTCTCCTAACATACATCTCGTTTTTGCCCTCTCAAGGGACTCACTCTCCTCCTCCCTTGATCGAAGTCTCCATTCCTCGCATCCTTCTCAACATTCATTGGAGGACAAGTTCCGGGGGGCAGAACCACTGACCTTTTCCTCCAATGTGTGTTGATGAGTAGGTGAGGAATCAAGGAGTTAGGGACATGAGGAAACAAGGAAAAATAAAAACACAGTGGACTCCTTGCTGCACTGCCTGAATGATAATATCCTATCTGATATAACTTGTGACTTCATGGCCAAAAATGTAGATACAGTGGGGAGAACAAGTATTTGATACACTGCCGATTTTGCAGGTTTTCCTACTTACAAAGCATGTAGAGGATTGTAATTTGTATCATAGGTACACTTCAACTGTGAGAGACGGAATCTAAAACAAAAATCTAGAAAATCATATTGTATGATTTTTAAGTAATTAATTTGCATTTTATTGCATGACATAAGTATTTGATCACCTATCAACCAGTAAGAATTCCGGCTCTCACAGACCTGTTAGTTTTTCTTTAAGAAGCCCTCCTGTTCTCCACTCATTACCTGTATTAACTGCACCTGTTTGAAGTCGTTACCTCTATAAAAGACACCTGTCCACACACTCAATCAAACAGACTCCAACCTCTCCACAATGGCCAAGACCAGAGAGCTGTGTAAGGACATCAGGGATAAAATTGTAGACCTGCACAAGGCTGGGATGGGCTACAGGACAATAGGCAAGCAGCTTGGTGAGAAGGCAACAACTGTTGGCACAATTATTAGAAAATGGAAGAAGTTCAAGATGACGGTCAATCACCCTCGGTCTGGGGCTCCATGCAAGATCTCACCTCGTGGGGCATCAATGATCATGAGGACGGTGAGGGATCAGCCCAGAACTACACGGCAGGACCTGGTCAATGACCTGAAGAGAGCTGGGACCACAGTCTCAAAGAAAACCATTAGTAACACACCACGCCGTCATGGATTAAAATCCTGCAGTGCACGCAAGGTCCTTCTGCTCAAGCCAGCGCATGTCCAGGCCCGTCTGAAGTTTGCCAATGACCATCTGGATGATCCAGAGGAGGAATGGGAGAAGGTCATGTGGTCTGATGAGACAAAAATAGAGCTTTTTGGTCTAAACTCCACTCGCCGTGTTTGGAGGAAGAAGAAGGATGAGTACAACCCCAAGAACACCATCCCAACCGTGAAGCATGGAGGTGGAAACATCATTCTTTGGGGATGCTTTTCTGCAAAGGGGACAGGATGACTGCACCGTATTGAGGGGAGGATGGATGGGGCCATGTATCGCGAGATCTTGGCCAACAACCTCCTTCCCTCAGTAAGAGCATTGAAGATGGGTCGTGGCTGGGTCTTCCAGCATGACAACGACCTGAAACACACAGCCAGGGCAACTAAGGAGTGGCTCCATAAGAAGCATCTCAAGGTCCTGGAGTGGCCTAGCCAGTCTCCAGACCTGAACCCAATAGAAAATCTTTGGAGGGAGCTGAAAGTCCGTATTGCCCAGCGACAGCCCCAAAACCTGAAGGATCTGGAGAAGGTCTGTATGGAGGAGTGGGCCAAAATCCCTGCTGCAGTGTGTGCAAACCTGGTCAAGACCTACAGGAAACGTATGATCTCTGTAATTGCAAACAAACCAAATATTAAGTTCTGCTTTTCTGATGTATCAAATACTTATGTCATGCAATAAAATGCAAATTAATTACTTAAAAATCATACAATGTGATTTTCTGGATTTTTGTTTTAGATTCTGTCTCTTACAGTTGAAGTGTACCTATGATAAAAATTACAGACCTCTAAATGCTTTGTAAGTAGGAAAACCTGCAAAATCGGCAGTGTATCAAATACTTGTTCTCCCCACTGTACATCTGTCGAAATAAATACATATTTTTTTTCCATTGCAGAGTCTTGTTTTATTTTTCAACCAGTAGGCAGACATGGTTTAGTTAATACCACCACATAATATGTTTGTCATCTGGCAGTAAATAAAGTACCACAACCTAATAAAGCTTTGACCAGTCCAATTATATCTGATTATATTCAATCATTGATTAGCCTACTTCAAGGAAGGGAATCAGGAAGGATGCTTTTTCAAAGTATTTAAACAGGGCCTAGGTAGGTTTGAAGATAAATCCCACCAGTCATACAACAGAAGCATTCATGGGAGAATATTTGTAGAGGGATGTCAGATTACTTTCACTTGACTGTTTCACACACCTACAGTACTTTCAGTAATGATACTCCAGCGTCTTCAGGGGTAGACCAAGCTAGACTCAAACTAACCCTTCATCTGTTCATCCAACACCTGAGACATTATGCCTAGCTGTCTGAAGCTCTTAACAAGGTGGGATGCGACACTATCCCCTGGGAAGCGCACAACGACATCATCCCACTTCTGATACCAATACAACCATTTTGTGGGGTAGCCAACCAGGACTCAAACCTGCGAGTCCAAGCCACTGCACCAACAGGTCTGAAGGTCTTCACAAAGTTGCTGCTGGTGATGTACTAAGGAGGCTGTAAAACAGTATAGTACTGTTCAACTACTGCTATTCGACATAATTCTTGTATATTATAAGGGTGATGTTACATCAGAGAACAGCATCCTCACACTACATGTGTTTTCATTCATCTGTCTCTATCAGCAGGACCTCAGGATAGCTTGCCCAAACAGTGGGCTGGACAATTTAGTTTTCTGTGTGCTCTGCCAGCATCCTGCAGCTCACCCTGTTAATCAGATTGCCTCTCCAACATCTACCAATGTTTGTTTCCTCTAAATTGTATTTTCACAGAAAATTGGTCATTAACATCTCATAAGAGTTTCTACACAGCCTGTCTATGTGTCTGTGTGTGGGAAAGTTCTAACCAGGGGAGTAGACCTAATTTGATAGACTACAACGAACAAACCTTCCAAAAATCTTTCAGTATTATGTAAAACAAATGGACTCCCATGACATGCATACATGATACATTTATAATGTTGAGAAATAACTAGGCCATTGTCAGCCTGGTGTTACAATCCTAGAACTGTGGAAAACATGTTTAATGGTCATATCAAAACACAGATACAAGCCAAATCATGTATCATTCTGTTTAATTTCATCTGGTTTTAATTCTCTGAAAAATAATTGTACGTTGGCAGATTTCCATCCAGTTTGGCCAAAACTTTTAATAATAGCAATTTATTAAACATATAGCTAGGCTGATACCATAATATTATGGTTTCCCTTTTATTTTGTAGTTCATAGCATATCCTACATTTATTTTTAAAAAAGAGCAACAACAATTTAGCTGTCAGAATGGCCATGAGTATCATAAACAAATTGGTTAATTTACAGTATTTTATGTTGATTCATTCCATAATACAGAGGCTAGTTGTCTGCCAGGATAATAATGGAAATGAAGACTAACATCATGAGTAAACTACATGGAAGTGTAAAAACTCCTCATCTATTGCATGTCAACTTTCAGAATATTGTGCTTGTCTCAACAACTTGAGATCTGATAATAGATCTTTACTTGGTACACTTCTACTAACTGACAAGACAATCGACTCGTTTATTGGGGTGTTTTTCTGTAACCGATTCATTTACTACGGTAACAAATACCAGTGAAAACCAGTCATTCCTTGGTGATGAGTTCATGAGGTAAATCTTGGAGCTGAGATTCATAGGCCTGTGTGGTTCAGATGTAGTCCAGAGAGAGGAGCAGCCTCAACAACCACAAGTGATTTGATGTGCATGTTGTCATCTTTCCTCTGCCCACCCATCTCATTCTGTCCCATTTCCTCTTCATGTGGATGTGGTCTTGCGGTCTAAGTAGATGATGCTTGTCTGTCTTAGTAGACATAACAAAACATAGGGGCTTCTTTCATGATTAAGTAATTTTTTTAAAATATAATATGGTAACTAACAATGACTAGGTTTATGTAGGTGTACTGCCTAGGCAGGATGTGATAAGAACATTTCTGTCCACTGGACTTTCAGTTTGTCAGTTTTGCCATGACACATATTCCAGGTTCCTTAGTGTGTTGTCTTCTTTGGTGTCTTGCCAAATTTGGCATCAAACCCGAGACCTTAAACGAGAAAGCACATGATACAATTAAGAAAATAGAGGTGTCTAGTCATCTCATCAGCCAAAAAAGACTTCACTACTAATCTAGGCCTATAAGCGCTAATGGAACAGTGCCATAAGCAGCTGAAAAGCAGCTCAGCATTTGTACAATGAGGTGAAGCAGAAAATTACTACAGACACAGGAGCACACGGTGGAGGGAGATGGCAAGAATGAGAGAGAGAGAGTAAGTGATAAAGAGAAACAGACTGAGAGACAGTCACAACATCTGAGAGAGATATTAAGAGTTAACAAGTTAGTGTTGTTACTCACCAAGGAACACGAGGATAGTGCCGACCCACTGCATGGTGTTGAGGACATTGCCGAACAGAAGGACAGAGCCCAGGATGGTAAAGAACTTCCGTGTGGTAGTGACGATGGAGCAGGTGAGAGGGCCGAAGTACACCACGGTCATGAAGATGAAGGTCTAAGAGAGGAAGAGGAGTGAATGACTGTTACTATAAAATACCCTCTGCACTGTAAACAAGACCACTGTAAACTACTAGCACGTATCCATAAGAATTACACACATGTGAACCAATGAAAATGTATAATGTGATTTGCAGACATGGCACACACAGTCACACCCATGTGAAACCCACCTGGCCTAAAGCGCTGGTGATTCCAAACAAAAGGATGTTCCAGAGGATGCTGGGGTGACGGTCTGTGAAGCTCAGGAAGTCCCATACCTCACCTGTCCACAACACCCCTGAAAGAGAGAAACACATGAGATAATTGACTGAAAGTGACACAATTCAGAATAAATATATGTTTTTATCCTGCATGTATCAATTGCTGCTTGATTCTTATTTTTTAATCTCAAGTTATACGATTGGTTAGCTTTTTCTTCTGCTACAAATGGGGGGAGAAGCCAATTAATTACTTTGATTGTTTTGGAATCAAACCCATGCTGAGATTGGTTCCATAACTTTCCAGTGAAAATACCTGATCCAAAATCCAAATCAACAGTGGATTAAGGGCTCCCCCTACTGGAACGGAGCAGTAACAGCAGTTTGATTGGGTTGAATAAAATTGTGGAAGTGGGGACTGCTTTGGCCAAAACAGAAGAAAAGGTTTCTGACAAAAGTAGGGCCATAGAAAAGCATGAGATGGGGACACTTATTAGACTAAGAAGGGAGATCTGAGATGAAGATAATGGTATTTGTAGAGACATGGAGCTGGCAGAGATGGATATATAGAAGAAACACAAAGCAGAGAGATCTGACAAAGTGTATAATTTCAGACTAGTGAGGGGGAACAGGTGACTCACCTAGTCCCAGCACCAGGGTGGACCACATGTTGATGTTGAGCATCATGTGGTTGGCACTGGTCTGGAAGAGACTCCTCATGTGGTCCTGGGCCACACCAGTCAAACCGTCCATGGTCAGAGATAGCAGCTAGTTACAGGGAGAGAGAAGGTCACATTTACGATCCCACAGAGACACAGACAGCAAATACACATATAGGCAGAGACACACACAGAGAAACACATACCAGGTCAAAGAGATAATAACACAGGCAGATGAGGACAGTGTGAGGACAGTTACACTCACCAACAGGATCTCCCCAAAGCCGAAAGCAGATTCTGTGGAAGTGACACTCTTGTTGGGTTTATAGAGGAACAGGGCCACCCCGCTGACGATCAACAGCACACACAGGTACTTGGCCAGCGGGTATTTCTTCCTCAGTACAAATACACCCAGGATCATCACTGTGGAACCAAAGGCAAAGGGATGTGACGGGCGGTTATCAGCAGCAGCCATCACTGGTCTATTAGGTCAATGTGCACATAGAAAGACAAGTCAGTCAGGGGGTAATAATCATGGCTTTGTAGGTTAATGGGCTATACATGCTCAAGGGATAAGACTGGGCAGTGTATTACTACAGAACACACTAACCTGAGACAGTGTTTACATATTACAACATACCGGGAGGGACAGAAGATAACCTTCATGTACTTATTGATAGCATGACACTTGCAGTCATAGGGTAGTCTACATGGGGAGTCAGAGACTCACAGCAGGTGCATGCAAATAGAATGTATGTTCAATGAACAGGGACACTGAGTTTGGAAGGGCTGATGTGATGTGTAGTTTAAAAGGTGCAATATGCAGAAATCGCTCCGCCATTTCCTGGTTGCATAAATTCTAATCGTTTGTCTAATTTCAGTTTATGTGACAAAACAAGACATGTATAGTGTAAAGAATCATTGTACCATCTAAACCGTGGTGAAATATATTTTCAATATCCAAAAATATTGTATTTTCAACAAAACCGAAAGTAAAAGATGCAAAAACAAAACTTAAGAACGGGAAGGATAGAAATAGTGCACATCGAACAGATATACTGCTTCTTAGACTTGCTTGCAATGAGAATGACAGATCTATAACTCATATTTCAATGTGAACTTGGTCGGGTCGCCCAAAAAGTTTCATATTGCAGCTTTAAAAAAAGGGCACAGGAAATGAAGCTAAGGGAGTCCGGCTGACACTGAAACATGACACACTGCTACAGAAAGAGGCCCTGCAATAAAATATGGCAAACTAACCCCTCAAATCTGTACTGGTCACCAAGCCAAAGCCTACATATGACTTGTTTATGACATACAGTGGGGAAAAAAAGTATTTAGTCAGCCACCAATTGTGCAAGTTCTCCCACTTAAAAAGATGAGAGAGGCCTGTAATTTTCATCATAGGTACACGTCAACTATGACAGACAAATTTAGAAAACAAAATTCAGAAAATCACATTGTAGGATTTTTTATGAATTTATTTGCAAATTATGGTGGAAAATAAGTATTTGGTCACCTACAAACAAGCAAGATTTCTGGCTCTCACAGACCTGTAACTTCTTCTTTAAGAGGCTCCTCTGTCCTCCACTCGTTACCTGTATTAATGGCACCTGTTTGAACTTGTTATCAGTATAAAAGACACCTGTCCACAACCTCAAACAGTCACACTCCAAACTCCACTATGGCCAAGACCAAAGAGCTGTCAAAGGACACCAGAAACAAAATTGTAGACCTGCAACAGGCTGGGAAGACTGAATCTGCAATAGGTAAGCAGCTTGGTTTGAAGAAATCAACTGTGGGAGCAATTATTAGGAAATGGAAGACATACAAGACCACTGATAATCTCCCTCGATCTGAGGCTCCACGCAAGATCTCACCTCGTGGGGTCAAAATGATCACAAGAACGGTGAGCAAAAATCCCAGAACCACACGGGGGGACCTAGTGAATGACCTGCAGAGAGCTGGGACCAAAGTAACAAAGCCTACCATCAGTAACACACTACGCCGCCAGGGATTCAAATCCTGCTGCGCCAGACGTGTCCCCCTGCTTAAGCCAGTACATGTCCAGGCCCGTCTGAAGTGTGCTAGAGTGCATTTGGATGATCCAGAAGAGGATTGGGAGAATGTCATATGGTCAGATGAAACCAAAATAGAATTTTTTGGTAAAAACTCAACTCGTCGTGTTTGGAGGACAAAGAATGCTGAGTTGCATCCAAAGAACACCATACCTACTGTGAAGCATGGGGGTGGAAACATCATGCTTTGGGGCTGTTTTTCTGCAAAGGGACCAGGACGACTGATCCGTGTAAAGGAAAGAATGAATGGGGCCATGTATCGTGAATTTTTAAGTGAAAACCTCCTTCCATCAGCAAGGGCATTGAAGATGAAACGTGGCTGGGTCTTTCAGCATGACAATGATCCCAAACACACCGCCCGGGCAACGAAGGAGTGGCTTCGTAAGAAGCATTTCAAGGTCCTGGAGTGGCCTAGCCAGTCTCCAGATCTCAACCCCATAGAAAATCTTTGGAGGGAGTTGAAAGTCCGTGTTGCCCAGCGACAGCCCCAAAACATCACTGCTCTAGAGGAGATCTGCATGGAGGAATGGGCCAAAATTGGGCCAGCAACAGTGTGTGAAAACCTTGTGAAGACTTACAGAAAACGTTTGACCTGTGTCATTGCCAACAAAGGGTATATAACAAAGTATTGAGAAACTTTTGTTATTGACCAAATACTTATTTTCCACCATAATTTGCAAATAAATTCATAAAAAATCCTACAATGTGATTTTCAGGAAAAAAAATTCTCATTTTGTCTGTCATAGTTGACATGTACCTATGATGAAAATTACAGGCCTCTCTCATCTTTTTAAGTGGGAGAACTTGCACAATTGGTGGCTGACTAAATACTTTTTTTCCCCACTGTATTCACGTGTTGAGAGTGGGGTCAGGATGAGCAATAATATAATTATTACACCTACCTGGGATGGGCTTACAAGACTTCCCCAACACCTGTGACAACAATAGAGAGGATGTTTAGATATTAGAATAATACAATATCACAAAAAATGATGACGACAGCGAGAGACAGTATGGGGTGAGGGATAAGACTGACCTGTGTGGGGTAATTAACATACTGTAGGGCAGAGTTGCTGGATACCATGGCTCCAAGATAAGACAGGGAACACACTCCATAGAGCCAGCTCTTGGTGTGGTCCGGTCTGGAACCCTCAAAAAACTGAATCACTGATGGGGAGGAGGGAGAGAAGATACAAATATATAATAAATGGAGATTCAACACCAACAGACCATTGAAACACCCACGTTGGCATGATATGTTGGAGATTAATGTGTTGGGCAGAAGGTGAAAGGCCATGATTGATGACTACGTGTGGTTTACTCACAGATCTTGGCGAACCCAGCATTGATGATGCATTGGATGAATACCAGCGTTGTGGCATAAACAAACTTCTCCTTCTTCTCCCCCTCACCATACTGTCCTCGGGTACTGGGTAAATCAGACAAACAGCATTATGACCATTTATCAGTGCAACCACTCATGTTAATCCACTTCTTATAACACACAGATAGGACACACAGGCCTTGATTTCCAGCAAGGGAATTTGTTAATTAGACTGGAGTATCTGTAGGCTATACAAATAGAAGGAGAGGGCAGTGTGAGGTACTAGTAGTCTGCTCTGGTTGACTACAGATACAAATCATCACTGTAAACAAGATATGGTTCCTCACCCTCAAGTGACATACCATTCAAGACATATCTACAGTATTTAGCTAGCTAATACCATAGGGAATATAGTTTTTCACCATTTTAGCTCTGTAGTGTTGGCTCGCCTACATTCAATATTGACATGATCTTGTTACACTACAGTATCACCAACTAAATATGCACAAAGAAACAGCCAATGAAAGCAGTGAGCACAAAGAGCCACGAGATTATGTTTTGAAATCAATGCTGTGGCTCGGATGTCAGACCAGGATGCTACTTACATTGTCTCTTGTAATATGCCATAGTAAAAATAACAAACGAAGACTCCGAGGAAACAGACAATGAATCGTATACGCTCGTTCTGCAGTAGCGAGGGCTTCCCCGCTCCCTTTCCTGCAGCCATGCTGTCCTCTAGCAGTCCGGGTATGGAAACCGATACAGATCCGATCCCCGTACCCCTCAAAGCAACGTCCCGCTCCACTATCCCAGATGTCACAAGCCCGGAAATGGTGACGCTGTAACGTTACCCCAACTGGGCAGACAGTTGCTAATGTGACTATAGATCTGTCTTTGGTTCCTCTTCAAAGATTTAGTTAAATGCGCCTGTTAGCTAGCCAGCTAGTTAGCCAACGTTAGATTGGTGTGTTTGTTGCTAGCTAGCAATTAGCAAAAGCCATCATTGTTGTCAAGCCAGCTGTCGCAGTACAGTGTTGAATCCGGAGTAGATGTCCTTAATTGCAGGTCTCTCGTACTAACTAACGTTACTCCTGTCCCGATCCAGGTTCTATGTCAAAGGCATCCCATTTAGACAATTTTCCCGGTGGAAAGGATACCGGAGTGTAGTTGTTTTCATTGAGGTACGTCAGATAACAAGCTGGCTCAAAGACCTCAGTGGTTCATTCAGAGCCCTCAACGGATATGCCTGAGTTTGTAGCTACCATACCCTTCATATACATCAGTAGGTTGTACTGGTATTGAGTGGGTGGACGTGTTGGCAGAACTCAGATGCTACAATTTTGTAACTATGCATGAACCATGTGATTTGTTTTCTCATTTGAATCGACTTATATGCAGCATACAAGGTAGCTCAATAATGTTCTTATTTTTGTTGATGTATCAAAATATTCAGCTGTAACATATGTGATCTATACTCTTTGATTTATTGTTAATTTAAATAGCAGTTTACACAGACTACTATTTAAAACATTTGGGGGCCTTTCTCTAACTTGTCGCGTGCCTTTTTTCGTCCAGGTATGTGGATGGATTCTATTGGTCCAAATAAGGCAATAAACCACTAGATTCGGCCATTAAAACAGACGGAATTGTGAAAGGGCGGGGCTTACTAGAGACACAGCTACACGTGTCAAAGGGAAAGTTGACAACAATGATATGCACCACCACATTTTACCATTGTTCAATAACCGTAATGACTGAACCCATTCACAATTCGTTTAATGTTCATTTAGTATTAGTGTCCACTGTCAAACTAAAAACATTTTATACAACTTCAATGCTTAAAACTTGAAATTATACAGGAAAGTAATGGAAGAACGCCTACATATTGTTGATACAATGTCATTTTACACCACAAAACAGGTAGGTAAAACGTCAGAAGCTGGGGGAAAAGACAACTATGCCTAAATGATTCAAATTGTACCTTTACATCAGAACAGAGCAGAGGTTCATGCTGATGTATGACTACATGCGTTCGAAGCTCATCGCTGCATTTCTAACTGATGGGCAACTAAACCCCAGGCAAATTGTTCATATGACACCTTTGAAAGGAACAGCCACTATATTGCCATAACGATTGCTCATCATCAACCTGAGCAGGGGATAGGTCATGTCATAAACATAGCGAGTACTCACTAGGTATACTCATAAAGCAACTGTAAAAACGTTCTACTAGGCCCTATATATGGGAAACGTCTATCATAATGAAATTACTTCACAGATACAAAAACAGTACCCCCCCCCCCCATTGGGGTCTAGAAATTGACATATGAATGTAGGCAACCCGAAGAGTAAATGTGTCATTCGTACCCTGATTATTAATCTCCCTTGACAATAAGTATGTATGCTCATAAACATTTGAACTGAAAGTTGAAGAACCAGTTAACTGGGCCTCAGTGAGTTATTAATACTGCATGTCAATTGTACTGACTCCATCAGTATACTGGCTAGCTACATTACTGCAATTTCTAAGTGCTCGACTCGTCATGGAGATTTTGCTTGGTAGGCCTATGACACATTCATATAGTTTTCAACAACAATCTTTGTTACAAACATTTGGGACAATGTCCTATTTTGTCATCACACAAACCTGGAAGAAAATACACATTATACAGCATGGATGCAACATAATGTGATCTTGAACATGAAAACATACAATGTAGATCTGTCAAACATCACACGGTTAAAAAGTGCCATTGGAAGGCAGCTTCATGAACACCAGGAGATCATAACTGAACTAAAAATTTGGCTTTCTGATCACTTCCCCAAAATATAGTTCATGGCACTTTTGGGCACAATACTTATTAAGTGCTCACTAGACTTCCATATGTCCATTTAACATTCCCATAAGTTAGCAACGGTCAGCGAAATTGTTAAAAGGTATAAAAATAATAATAAATACAACAGTTGGATGATGAATGTAGATACTCCAAACATTTTGAATTTTTAAATCAGATATTGTTCAGACATTTTGGTAGGAATTCAGGTATTCAATTTATTGCAACATTTCTCATTTTTTGCAACTCAATATTAGGAAGGTGTTCCTAATGTTTGGTATACTCAGTGTACATTTTCTTAGTATATCAGGTATTTTTACAGACCCGGGTCTGTAGTGACGCCTCTAGCACTGTGATGCAGTGCCTTGGACCACTGCGCCACTCGGGAGGCCCCTTCGCTTTATTTTCAACTCTCCTTTCGCAGCTTTTGTCTTATTTAATTAAACTTCGACAATGTCCTTTTTGCTTCCATGGATTGACATTAACTTTTTCTGCCCGTTCCCAAAAGCATATTTGGTGATATGCTGTGTAGGCTATTTGGCACGTGTACAGTTAAGCCCTAAATCTGAGGTTTATGCACTAATACCAGATAGGCTAAAATAATGAAAGAACAACCTCAATGTAGCCTATAGATATAAATTGCACAAGAATTATACATTTATGGATTTTTTTAAGGTATAGTTCTCTCTTTATTCAACAACCGCCCTTCAGCCACACAATATTTGATGACTAAACCCGTCCGCCCTGCTGATATAACCGCGGGGACTGCAGGTTGAGTCAATAATAATAATAATAATAATATGCCATTTAGCAGACGCTTTTATCCAAAGCGACTTACAGTCATGCGTGCATACATTTATTTGTGTATGGGTGGTCCCGGGGATCGAACCCACTACCTTGGCGTTACAAGCGCCGTGCTCTACCAGCTGAGCTACAGAGTCAACCCGGGTATCACTAATAAGTACATCTGACTCCAAGCTCTAGCTATATCTGTAACAAATCTAAGGGCATCAGAGAAAGGCCATGTTTTGTAGTATAAAAATATGTTTTTTACACAGTCACACACTAACATTCCCACAACTAATTTACCCCCCCCCCCCCCCCCCCCTCTACCCAACCAAGGGGGTAAGTGACTATCAATGTACCCAGTTGCCAGCAAGTCCCTCTGAGAACCAATCAGGAAAGAACACCAATGACAGATTTGATCCTGATCCCACAGAGAACCCACTGTAGATGTCTCTCTGGTCTCTCTTTTTGTTGATCTTAGCTGAATAGATCTGGAGGTTTGTCATTGTCACAACAGTCCCTGACAAAGTGGTTGCAGCCATTTTGATTGAATCTCCTATTAGGATAAATCCACATCTTCACCAGTCTGAGAACAACCCCCTCTCCACATTCACATGGTGGTTGAGTCCTGGAGGGGTCCACTCATGTAGCTGCCAACCGAATGCCCAACTGTCTGGTAGGGGGCAGAGCCTTGACCTGAGCAGCCTGTGACAGGCGAGACTGACAGGCCGCGGAACAGGAGGTCCATGGAGGGCAGCAGGGGCTTGAGCAGACTGACAGGGCAGAAGGCAGAGCCTCCATGAGGAGTGAAATTCACCTTGTTGGGGTCAGGGCAGGATACCTGGAGGAGAGGCTCTCTCTGACAGGGAGACCTGGGGTTGAGGGTCAGAAATAGAGGCGATTAGACCAAATAATGTCTAATAACACAAAGTCTGTGTGTGTTTCAATACTCACATAGCCTCTTCACACACTACTCGTACTCGCTCACAGCCCTCAGGGGGCTCCCTCTGGAAGGAGTAGGTCTTGTTGGGACGAGGGGAGGAGGAGGAGGGCTGCAACAGGGAGGGGTCCAGAACAACTGGAGAGGGAGAGGGGTACATGGTCTCACAGTCCACAGGGTCTGCACAGAAGAAAAAAACATGATTTAAACGTCCACTCCGGTATTTAAGTCATTAAAGTCTAACAAACCATCCATTTACTCGCCTGGCTCTCCGATGGGGCAGGGAGACTGAGATGGGGAGAGTAGAGCCGGGTTCAGGGCACAGGGAGACTCAGATGGAGAGAGCAAAGCAGGGTCGAACGAGGCAGGGGAGGGCTCACTCTGGGTACCACTGCTGCACCTCTGGGCAGGAACTGGGGCTCTGTGGCCGTCTGGGACATCCAGGATCTAACAGGGGAACAGGGAGAGGGTATGGTGAGGCTCTGGGACACTGGCCATTTGAGAAAAATAAGGACTGGGCTAATTGGCTGTCACTAGGGGGATCCAGCGGATCCATACAGGGTTGAGATCATGGATCTAAGCCAGCCGGTACCCAAGCAGACAGGCTGCATTTAAACATGCTCACCTTGTGCTGGTCCTCAGGTGTCTCTGACACAAAGACACCCTCCAGCTCCAGGTTCAGACCTTCCACACTGCGCCGCAGCCGAGGGGCCAACCTGCTCAGGTGCACCGTCTGGGGGGTCACCAAACACACATGAAAATGGAGCACAGGAGTGTCTATGGTCTAATTTTATCTGTGCCACACAAAGTGGCTTGAGTGTGAGGGTATGTGCCAAAGGCCATGTATCTACACGTGTGAGTAAGAATGTATTCCTGTCATAGCGTGGTGGTGGTGCAACCAGGCAGCTTGATGACACCAGCTCCTAAGAAAAGCAGTGCTGTTTTTATAGCCCTGTTGCTAGCTTCACTCTACTCTGCCTGAGAAATTCAGAAGGCCAACCATCAGTGTTCTGCATCAGTGAATACTCTGAACACCTCCTGGGTCCCACTGTCTGCATACATGATCTTACATTACAGTCATTCAGGGGACATTCAAATTCAAAAATAACATTCAAGTAAACAAGGTGCAGTATAAATAAGGACTGGTTCAGGACTGGTTCAGAGTGCAGATCAAATCCACAGTATTATGGGGAGGGCTGTATAGGACGTACCTGTGTAGCGCCTGGTGCATGGCCTCCAGGTAGGGGGTGGTGGGGACGCTCATATCCCCCAGAGGGAGGGGCGTGTCGGGAGCGCTTCTGCAGCTGGTGCCTGAGCTTAGCCACCTGAGGTCAAGGCATAGAGGGGAAAGGACTTAGAAGAGACGCTTGTCTTTCAGAGGAAAGAATGAGGGGAGGAATGTTTCAACAGGGAGAGAGGGGTGTGACTGACCTAGTCACCCCTGACAACAGGAGAGTAAAAATAGTCCCATCTCTGAGTTCTACGGGTATATTGTGAGAATGACGTTTGATTGACAAGCTCCTGGTTAAAGGATATTTTTTATTAAACATTTACATTCAAAAAGGAAGTACTCACCTCCCTCAAGTGTTCAGCGCTGCCCCATGATGCTGAGCGTTTGTGTCCGCCAACACTTCTTCTTCCCCGAGTCTCCTCTGCCCAGGAGCTGGGAGTCTATGGGAGGAGCAGGGATGTTATCATAGTAACCAGCCACACATTGCTTATACAACTCTGCACAAAACACACACACAAACTTTCTGAAAAATGTAACTGACTTGAAAATATTAGTTTTTTTTCCCTGTGGAAACTTTGGTGATTGGATTGGAGTCAGAGAGCATTATGTTCTTGTCGATCATTCAATTACACAACTGGTAATTTTATCTAGGAGTTCTAAGATTGACCTTTCAGTAGCACATTACAGAGCAGTGAACCTGTTTTGCACCTCTCTCGTTGTACAATTTACACCTATGGAAGTGAAACAGCACCCGAGCTACATGATTTGACTAGAGTACAGAAGTGGTGCCCTACAGCTGTCAGGCACACCTGCCAGTCACACAGCTATGTAGAGGCAGACAGTCAGGCGAGGAGTAAACCACTGATGCTGACAACACCCCCTACAAACGAGTAAAACAAAAACCACAGCAATGCAAATACACAAGCGACACATGTCAACTACAGCAATAAAGGCTACAAAACAGCAAAGACACAGTTTAACATAAGTACACATAGGGCCTACCTACACAAACACAAGACATGCACACTGACAGCTGTATTCACACACAATTGGAGAACGCCACACAGAGTTAGGGTAATCAACATGGTGACGTCCTGTGCTGTCCCTCCTTCATTTATCACAACTGAGCTCCCTCACTTCACATGCAAGAGGAGGAGGAAGAAGAGAGCGTACAGTGGAGAGTTCCTACCGACATAGCCCGGCTCCTCCTATACCCACAAGCCCCGGGGTGAGCGTTGCTAGCAGATGGGAGGATGTGAGTGTGTGGCGGTCTATCTGCTGAGCTGCCCTCCCTCGTCTCCACACTCCTGCTTCACACACACAGCCTGGAGAGGATCCTCTTGCTGTTGCCCAATTTCTCCTCAACAACAATTTCTTTTTTTCTGTTCTGCCTCCCCCTAACTTAGCTATTTTCTCTGGGCCTCCACTCCTCCAAATGCAGGTCCCTCTCCAGGTCACGTTTCCCCAAAATGCAACCTTCTCTCTGGGTCTAGTCTCCTAGAGCTCTCAGTCCTCTCACAGAGTTCCACACTGATGTCATGACGCACAGTAGTGTAACAGAGTCGGTCCCGGCTATAAATTACAATAAAAAACCTTAACGCCATCTTCCGCCCTATCTGGTGGAGCCGTGGTCAGACATGGCTAAATATGTCATGGAGGGACACCAGTCAGTTACCCAACCCGGTCGGTGTAGTGTTACTGCTCCTTACATCCCCCCTCCTCCTCCCTTCCTCCACCAAACATGACCAGAGAGATCACAGGACACATGGCTATTAAAAGACCCGGTCAAAAGGTGATGGAATGTTCTGGGTGTCTAACGCTTCAAATGCCAATTCAGCCTTGTGTTTGATTTTATGTATATGTTACAAAGGGGTTTTGAACCTGTTACTACAAATTGTTTAGATCGGGTATCTCTTCAGTCTGTGTGTTTGTGGCAGAGGGGAACTCCCCCAAATCCACAAGAGGCTGGGGGGGGGGGGGGGGGGGGGGGTCTGTATAATGAGGTCGGGAGGGGTCTGTTCTGTACAATGGAGGGCAGGGGGATTGTTCAGTGTAAACTGTGTCAAGATTGAGGGCACAGTGGTGGAGTGTGGTTAGGTTAGCCCAGGCTTTGTGCACTAGATGGGGGGGTGGATACAGTAGAGGGGGGCACAGGGGTAGGTTGAAGAGACAGCAGAGGTTGAAGAGAACAAAACAACTATTTCCAGTTGGCTGCCTTCCACTGCTCCTCAGCTTCAGACTGGAACTGCTAGACACCTGCAGAGCCAGCCTCAGATAGCCTCACTAAGTCTTTTTACTTCAGAGTACACAGAATAACGCAACAGTGTTTATAACATACATTTTCATAGATTATAAGTCTGGCCATTGTAAGCAAGAATGGTGACAAATTGAATGGAGAGCTACAAATGGCGTTTAAGCTAAACTCAGCAAAAAAAGAAATGTCATCTCACTGTCAACTACGTTTATTTTCAGCAAACTTAACATGTGTAAATATTTGTATGAACATAAGATTCAACAACAGACATAAACTGAACAAGTTCCACAGACATGTGACTAACAGAAATTGAATAATGTGTCCCTGAACAAAGGGGGGGGGGGGGGGGTCAAAATCAAAAGTAACAGTCAGTATCTGGTGTGGCCACCAGCTGCATTAAGTACTGTAGTGCATCTCCTCCTCATGGACTGCACCAGATTTGCCAGTTATTGCTGTGAGATGTTACCCCACTCTTCCACCAAGGCACCTGCAAGTTCCCGGACATTTTTGGGGGAATGGCCCTAGCCCTCACCCTCCGATCCAACAGGTCCCAGACGTGCTCAATGGGATTGAGATCCAGGCTCTTCGCTGGCCATGGCAGAACACTGACATTCCTTGCAGGAAATCACACACAGAACGAGCAGTATGGCTGGTGGCATTGTCATGCTAGAGGGTCATGTCAGGATGAGCCTGCAGGAAGGGTACCACGAGGGAGGAGGATGTCTTCCCTGTAACACACAGCGTTGAGATTGCCTGCAATGAAAACAAGCTCAGTCCGATGATGCTGTGACACACCGCCCCATACCATGACGGACCCTCCACCTCCTAATCCATCCCGCTCCAGAGTACAGGCCTCGGTGTAACACTCATTCTTTCAACGATAAACGCGAATCCGACCATCACCCCTGGTGAGACAAAACTGCGACTCGTCAGTGAAGAGCACTTTTTGCCAGTCCTGTCTGGTCCAGCGACAGTGGGTTTGTGCCAATAGGCGACGTTGTTGCCGGTGATGTCTGCTGAGGACCTGCCTTACAACAGGCCTACAAGCCCTCAGTCCAGCCTCTCTCAGCCTATTGTGGACAGTCTGAGCACTGATGGAGGGATTGTGCGTTCCTGGTGTAACTCGGGCAGTTGTAGTTGCCATCCTGTACCTGTCCCGCAGGTGTGATGTTTGGATGTACCGATCCTGTGCAGGTGTTGTTACACGTGGTCTGCCACTGCTAGGATGATCAGCTGTCCGTTCTGTCTCCATGTAGCGCTGTCTTAGGCATCTCACAGTACGGATATTGCAATTTATTGCCCTGGCCACATCTGCAGTCCTCATGCCTCCTTGCAGCATGCCTAAGGCACGTTCACGCAGATGAGCAGGGACCCTGGGCATCTTTCTTTTGGTGTTTTTCAGAGTCAGTAGAAAGGCCTCTTTAGTGTCCTAAGTTTTCATAACTGTGACCTTAATTGCCTACAGTTAGTGTCTTAAAGACCGTTCCACAGGTTCATGTTCATTAATAGTTTATGGTTCATTGAACAAGCATGGGAAACCGTGTTTAAACCCTTTACAATGAAGATCTGTGAAGTTATTTGGATTTTTACTAATTATCTTTGAAAGATAGGGTCCTGAAAAAGGGACGTTTCTTTTTTTGCTGAGTTTATATCAATAAAGGCTTGGCATGAGTATATTCCTCTCGGTTTCAGATCTACATGAGTTAATGGCTGTTAATGTTAAATTCACATTTGGGCTGTGACCGAGTCCGGTGAGTTTACCTGTGTGGCCTTGTCATTGACACAGGTGACTCCTTGGCTCTCCCCCTCCTTAGGCCACCGGCCCTGCAGATATGGTCCAACGATTGTATCCAGGGACAGGGTGCGACGAATGGTCGGCTTTGGGGGGCGAGACTTGTTCCTGTCACCTTATGGAAACAGCCAAAATACATCACATGTACTGATATGAAATGTGTCTGCTTTATACTGTGAGTGTGTGATGAGGTGAATATTTCTAACAGAAGACAGATGCAAATATTGTATGGAGGGCTGTTTTGTGTTACGGTGCCCCAGTATGACAGCATGTTGGTCTGGCAAACTCAATGCTCAGCCTACCGCTGCAACAAATAGTCACATCATAATAAAGGAGGATCAAAACTACTTTAGCACCAGCAGGAGTTCACAAAATGGCCTCCCCCGGCCCCCACCACCTCTTGCAGGGCTTGGTGAGCTCGTAGTACAAGTAGGTGTGTGTTGGCAGCTCTTTGTAATCTCTGGCAGGTGTGAGCCAAGCCACTGAGCCTGCAGCAAAGCCCTCCAAAGACATGTTGCACAAGACTGGCAACAATTCTACTCCTGAAACCTATTCCCCAACTCATCCCACTTCCCTCCACCCCACTTCCCAGGGCAGATAGGATGTATACATAAACATCACAGAACAAGCACTAGAGCTCCTGGTGCATCCTTACAGTGTACCGTTGAAACACACTGGGGAATTACAGGCCACAGGGCCCAAAACAAAGGTCCCTTTAAACCTCTCTTGGTAGGGTGGTCTACTTGAGATTATTATGGATAAGAGCGAGGATATTTGTATTTGTCAAACGGCAGTCAAGCATCAATCATGTCACCAGAATAATACCCTTGATATTTATTGGAAAGTAGCATCAAGATCCCCGTGCACTTTCACCACCCTGTGAAGTTCAGCATAACTTATTTAATCTGTAGCCTAATAAACTGTATGGTTTCCTGAGTAATAGTGGGAGGACCACACACCTTATCATCGTGTGACTCCAAGTTTACTTCGATATGATGGTTATTCAGTGGAGGCTGGTGGGAGTAGTTATAGGAGGACGGGCTCATTGTAATGGCTGGAATGGAATTAATGGAAAGGAGTCATACATGTGGTTTCCATATATTTGATGTGTTTGATACTCTTCAATTTATACCATTGCAGTCTTTACAATGAGCCCGTCCTCCTATAGCTCCTCCCACCAGCCTCCACTGTGGTTATTATATCAATATTTCCACCAGCATTTCTCGCATAATACATTTTACTGACACAAAAAGATCCCACCATGTCAAACGAACAAATAACCTGTCAGCATTTATAAAATTGTACCGAAACTACCTGTCGGGATTTGTTTTTTTTATAGATGGTACAACTTTAGTCGCATAAAAACTGTGGATAGAAACGTGGTTACTGAGAACTCTTTATGATGCCATTCAAATCATTTGTGACATAATAAAAGTATTGATGTCACTGTGAACTCTAGATGTCATTCCAATAATTTGTGATGTAATAAAAAAACGTTGATGTCACTGACTGAGATCTCTTTATATTATGATGTTCCAGTTATGTGGTGTAATAATGAAATTATAGAATAAAAAATATGATGGAACAAACATGACATTATGCTCAAATTAAGTAGCACATTTCTGCTTTAATCGTTTTTTTTAACACTTCATTTTATAGGGTCCTACAGAGACCCACATCAAAACACACATGCTTGAGCAGGGCACACAGGGTGGGGGATGGCTGGTGCAAATTAGGCTATATTCACTGAAAGTCGGTGGTCTGTTTAGAAAAATTGAGTGGTGGGAGTTTCTAGCCAGAGGCTACTAAACGTACAATAGGCCCATGTAGCTCTACAGTAAGATACTATAACAGTTATTCATAATAGATAGCCCACATACCCGTTAGACTAGTGATAGACAGCAATAACAAATCAAACTCTAGCGACATTCCCACCATAGTGTAATATTTAGCAAGGGACATGTATTTAGCACCAAAATGAGCATATTTATTTACCCGTCTTGGAATCTTTGCTGCGCGGTTGTGCTTTGTTGTGAAGCTGGAATGGGACAGTGGCTCGAAGTGGTTGTAGACAAGGGGTGCCCCCCCGAGCCGCTTCACTTCTGCACGACATCCCCCCCCCCCCCCCAAGTGCAAAATGAAGCAGCCGAAAACACTTCGACTTCAACAGGCGACCGTATCAAAGCTCACAATCAGTAGTTTTAGCTACCTCTTCTTCGGTTTAAATTAGCCAGTTTTCAATATTTATTTATGATAGCTATCCAACATGGTTAGCTTCTTGCTAGCAGCCAGCCTTCTTTTGTGATGACCATGATTTCCTCTAACTTCTCTCTCGAACTAAAATAAAGAAATCATCTCAAATATTAGCCCTGCATTAGTTCACAATTAACGTATTAAATACCCAACCTTTTCATCTACCGTTGGCTATTATAACTTTACTTTATGTAAACTATTCAGCTACACCGTTGACAAAATATTGCCAAATCTTATGTCTGAAACTGACAACTGCTCAACTAGCTAAATTATCGTGTCTAATTTACTTACAAGTGGGCGAGGTGAAGGACAAATTCTTGATATGATTGGGTACTGAAAAATACAACTTAACTTCTATTGGTCATAAACTCTATCTATCTATCAAGGGTCTGCCCTCGAAAGTCAAAGTTCCCTCCCAGTTTATTCAATCAAAAACCAGCAGCGTGCACCAGGGCCTCCCACAATACATTCACACACATTCCTCTTTCATGTTCGAACATACTGGATGAAACTCCTTATCTACACTGAACAAAATATAAACGCAACATGCAACGATTTCAAAGTTTTTAGTGAGTTACAGTTCATATAAGGAAATCAGGCAATTGAAATAAATGAATTAGGCCCTAATCTATTGATTTCACATGACTGGGAATAGAGATATGCATCTGTTGGTCACAGATATCTTGAAAGAAAATGGGAGGGGCGTGGATCAGAAAACCAGTCAGTATCTGGTGTTACCACCATTTGCCTCATGCAGAGTGACATCTCCTTCGCATAGAGTTGATCAGGCTGTTGATTGTGGCCTGTGGAATGTTATCCCACTCCTCTTCAATGGCTGTGCAAAGTTGCTGGATATTGGCGGGAACTGGAACATGCTGCCATATACGTCAATCCAGAGCATCCCAAACATGCTCAATGGGTGACATGCTCAATGAGTGACATGTCTGGTGAGTATGCAGGCCATGGAAGAACTGGGATATTTTCAGCTTCCAGGAATTGTGTACAGATCCTTGCGACATGGGGCCGTGCAATATCATGCTGAAACACGAGGTGGTGGCAGCGGATGAATGGCACGACAATGGGCCTCAGGATCTCATCACGGTATCTCTGTGCATTCAAATTGCCATTGATAAAATTATTTATGGCTTATGCTTCCCATACCATAACCCCACCATGGGGCACTCTGTTGACAACGTTGACATCAGCAACCCGTTAGCCCACACAACGCCATACACGCCATCTGCCCGGTACAGTTGAAACCGGGATTCATCCGTGAAGAGCACACTTCTCCAGCATGCCAGTGGCCATCGAAAGTGAGCATTTATCCACTGAAGTCGGTTACAAAACCGAACTGCAGTCAGGTGAAGACCCTGGTGTCGACAACGAGCACTCAGATGAGCTTCCCAAGATGGTTTCTGACAGTTTGTGCAGAAATTATTTGGTTGAGCAAACCCACAATTTCATCAGCTGTCTGGGTTGCTGGTCTCAGACGAGCCCGCAAGTGAAGAAGCCGGATGTTGAGGTACTGGGTTGGCGTGGTTACATGCGGTCTGCGGTTGTGAAGCCGGTTGGACGTACTGCCAAATTCTCTAAAACGACGTTGAGGTGGCTTATGGTAGAGAAATTAACAAATTATCTGGTAACAGCTCTGGTGGACATTCTTGCAGTATGCATGCCATTTGCACACTCCCTCAAAACTTGAGACATCTGTGGCATTGTGTTGTGTGACAAAACTGTACATTTTAGAGTGGCCTTTTCTTGTCCCGAGCACAAGGTGCACCTGTGTAATGATCATGTTGTTTAATCAGCTTCTTGATATGCCACACCTGTCTGGTGGGTGGATTATCTTGGTAAAGGAGAAATGCTCACTAACAGGGATGTAAACAAATTTGTGCGCAAAATTTGAGAGCTAAGCTTTTTTGTGCGTATGGAAAATTGCTGGGATCCTTTATTTCAGGTAATGAAACATGGGACCAACACTTTACATGTTACATTTATATTTTTGTTCAGTATATAATTTTCATCAAGACATTGTCAATATTGGATCAACTTGAGTGTTAAAAAGGCCTATATACAACCAGAATGTTAATGACCTGATTTGGAGTTCTGTTCAGATCTTTCAGCTGGTCCATAGATCTACCAAATTATATTAGCTGATGCTGCTGAAGTAAGACACTGAAAATCAGAGCTCTTATCATATATTCTGAAGAAAGATGAGATGCAAAAGACCTGCATTGGAGAAGAAAACATAAATCAAACAGCCAGTAACGCTTCAGTGATCTGGGGGCTCCAAAGGGCCTCTTATACAGTTCAAACTACAAACTGTCCTGTTGAGGTAAAAAATTAATAAAAATAACCTAATTTGGAACCTCAGCTAATGTAGGACAGCTAATGGGCTAATTCAGCTAATGCTCACTGGAGGACAGTATTTTAACCATATAATTAGGAATTAGAATAGTATTTAATAGGATCTCTATGACTTTAACCAACAAACCAAAGCCCATTAGTGTCATGATGACAGACTCAAATGTATGAATACATGCTCTAACTAGGCAAATATCCAGACTAGATCATGATGAATTGGTTGGAACTAGCATGGACCTTATCAAAGACCTTAGTAACAATATTGGTTTTAATGTTTGCAAGACAACTCTCTTTGCAAGAGAATGACATCATTAATTAGGGTGCGAGCATGTATATTATTATTTATTATCAGGGATGTCACTGTCAAATCCACAGAAAGGAGTCTCTGCTTATTCCTCTCTGGTCTCACCCAGCTTTGGGCTGTGGCCACCCACTGGACTGAGATGGTACAGGAAGTAATCTAGCATGTACATTCTGACTGGCCGAACGTAATGGAAGGATACAGATGAATTGGAGCAGCAGTCTGGACCCTGACAGAGAGAGAGGGAGAAAGAAAGGAAAAAAAACTGATGAGCAGGAAGCTCAATGGCACTGAAGGGAGGTAATTTGCTATGTGTTCTACTGAGAGTGTAGACCTACTTACCACTTTGGAAGGGTAATAGTTGTACTGGTAGAACCATTTGGGCAGTATGTCTTTGGGACAGAGAAGGTTACCCAGCCACAGGGGGTGGAAGGTTTCACTGTGTTGGTGGTCTCTAGAGTCCCCTGCCGGGACTCCCAGCTTCTGGAGGCAGAAACCCAGCTGTAGGTCCTCTGCAGAGGTGGACTGGGTGCAGGTCCCGTGGTGCAGGGCCCTGACGTAGCGGCTCACAGACTCGCGGCTCAGTACATAGCCAGCACCACCACTCATGTAGCCTTGATGGACAAAGCGGCGAAAACGTCTGCCCAGATACACAGGCCTGTCTGGGCTGAACCGAGACAGGAGCAGACGAAGGTTTTCCACGATCACATAGGTGTCATCATCAGCTTTGAGGAACCAGTCAGCCTTGTCTAGGTAACTGGAAATGGAGGGGAAGAGGGGTCAAAGACAGAAGGTAGAGTTTGTCTCCTTTGCCAGCACAAACAAATACACATACAGTGCTTTTAGAAAGTATTCACACCCCTTGACTTTTCCCATATTTTGTTACAGCCTGAATTTAAAATTGATTAATTTGAGATTATGTGTCACTGGCCTACACACAATACCCCATAATGTCAAAGTGGAAATATGTTTTTAGAAATGTTTACAAATTAAGTAAAAATGAAAAGCTGAAATGTCTTCAGTCAATAAGTATTCAACCCCTTTGATATGGCAAGCCTAAAGTTCAGGAGTACAAATCTGCTAAACCAGTCACATAATAAACTGTGTGCAATAAGTGTTTAACATTATTTTCGAATGACTACCTCATCTCTGTACCCCATACAATTATCTGTAAGGTCCCTCAGTCGAGCATTGAATTTCAAAACAGATTCGACCACAAAGACCAGGGAGGTTTTCCAATGCCTCGCAAAGAAGGACACCTATTGGTAGATGGGTAAAAAAAAAAAGCAGACATTGAATATCTGTTTGAGCATGGTGAAGTTATTCATTACACTTTGGATGGTGTATCAATACACCCAGTCACTACAAAGATACAGGCGTCCTTCCTAACTCAGTTGCCAGGGATTTCACCATGAGGCCAATGGTGACTTTAAAACAGTTATAGAGTTTCATGGCTGTGTTAGGAGAAAACTGTGGATGGATCAACAACATTGTAGTTAGTTCACAATACTAACCTAAATGACATAGTGAAAAGAAGGAAGCCTGTACAAAATATTCCAAAACATGCATCCTGTTTGCAATAAGGCACTAAAGTAAAACAGCAAAAAATGTCCTGAATACAAAGAGTTATGTTTGGGGCAAATCAACACAACACATCACTGAGTACCACTTCATATTTTCAAGCATGGTGGTGGCTGCATCATGTTATGGGTATGCTTGTCATCGGCAAGGACTAGGGAGTTATTTTTGTGGATAAAAATAAACGGAATAGAGCTAAGCACAGGGAACAACCTACAGGAAAACTTGGGTCAGACAGCTTTCCAACAGACACTGGGAGACAAATTCACATTTCAGCAGGACAATAACCTAAAACACAAGGCCAAATATACACTGGACTTGCTTACCAAGACAACATTGAATGTTCCTGAGTGGCCTAGTTACAGTTTTGACTTAAATTGGCTAATAAAATCTATGACTAAGACTTGAAAATGGCTGTCTAGCAATGATCAACAACCAACTTGACAAAGCTTAAAGATCTTTAAAAAGAATAATGTACAAATATTGTACAATCCAGGTGTACAGAGCTCTTAGAGACTTACCCAGAAAGACTCACAGCTGTAATCGCTGCCAAATGTGATTCTAACATGTATTGACTCAGTGGTGTGAATACTTATGTTAATCAGATCATTCCGTATTTAATTTCCAATAAATGTGCAAACATTTCTAAAAACATGTTTTCACTTTGTCATTATGGGATATTGTGTGTAGATGGGTGACCCAAAAAATATATTTAATCCATTTTGAATTCAGGCTTTAACACAACAAAATGTGGAATAAGTCAAAGTGTATGAATACTTTCTGAAGGCGCTGGTACTAGGGGTTGTTGAGAACACAACAGGTGGCCAATACATTACAACCAGACAGGGCAGGCTTTACATAGGTCACCTGACTGACACAGTCTGTCATCAGCCCATCCATCCACATTGCATTTAAAAACACTACATACATACATACATACATACAGTGCATTCGGAAAGTATTCAGACCCCTTCACTTTTCCACATTTTCTTACGTTACAGCCTTCTTGATATAGGAATCAGGTTAAAAGTAATGACTAAATGTTCCACCCTTAAATATAGTTGTGAAATGTTCTTGTTTTAAGTATGATTAGTACTTTCTTAGTAGTGACTAATTATTACACTCTGAAACTGTGTGAGATGTGTTAGAATCTACTACCTGGTAATGTGTGAGTGTAGGACCAGTAAAGATTATGACATTGTGCTACTATTTAGCAATGTGAGCAAGAGTTAGGCCAGACAACAAAGGACAAGGAGAACTGTCTACAGGCAACTGAGAAACCAAGATAACTGAGGAATTTAGGGAGGAGAGAAACTGTGTGTGTGTGTGTGTGTGTGTGTGTGTGAACTGATGGTCAGGAGAGCAATTATAAAAGTGGAAAACTACAGCCTGCCTACAGAGGGGAGGGATTTTTTCTCTGACGTGTGCATATAAAAATATTGTACCACCATTTTGTTTTAGAGCGTTCTCATGAATAAACCCTGATGATTGTATGCTGGGCTGCTTGGTCTGATTATTAGAAAGTTACAACCTCTGGGATACCGACTGAGTAATAAGTTCATTTTTGAAACATTGGGATAGAAACTCTCATAACAGCTTGGTTCTTTCGAGCCGGATCTCAACACCCGTTGTCTGTCGTCCCAGGGAACCCCGAAACCGTGCACGGGTGGATCTAGGATCCGTGGGACAAGGTCCTGACCTCTAAGATTGAGGGTTAATCCAGGCCGGCGGTGAACTGGTTAACGACAGGAACGGTGACGAGATCCAACCAAATTGAGTCCCAGCTACAAGAATAAGGTCAGTAATCTTTATTCATTGGATTTTGGGGGAATTTAACTGTAACCTGCAGTAAGGATTTATGGAGTTTAAATTTGCTGTAGTGAGGTTCCGTCAATAATCCACAAAGGGATCAACATCCCGGTAGCCCGTTTTTAGACGTTTATCTAGAGAAAACCCGATGTGCCAGTATTCTATATAAATATAAGACGGGGGGGGGGGGGGGGTGTAAGATAAAAAAAGGGGGGGGGGTCCGAAATAGAGTCTGGGTAGGGAGGCCATTACCGAACATAAACTAGCCTTGTGTTGAGACAATCAAGGATTGTCAAAAGTATACAAGAAGGGAGTAAACGTAGTGTTTTTTAGACGTTTATCTAGAGAAAACCACGCGTGAGTATTCTAGATAAATAGGAAAACGGGGGTGAAACTTCAAAGGAAGAGAGTGTGATAGTGAGATGGTCTGGGATCGTCAATAAATATCAAGTAAAGGGAATTTAAAATAGTATGTGTGAGAAATAGAATATTATAAGTCATAAACAACTGTAGATTAGCAGTAACTTTATCCGTTCCATGAAACTGGAGCCGTAATTTGTCTTAGTACAAACTCCACGTCATGAAATTGGGGCCGTAATTTGTCTAAGTACAAACTCCAAGTTGCCGATAGTGTTAACCAATAATCTTGTGTGAGACTTAATATTTGCTCAAAAGTCACATCTAAGAATAAATTCCAAAAGACAGGGACCAAAATAGGTAGTGTGAGGAAGTAAGTAATTATAATTGACTATTTTGAGGAAGAAACATATAAGAAATTAATTAAAGATCGAATAAATCATTAAAAGCAAAATTGTAAAATTATTTAATACCTAACAACTCAGTTAAAGTGACAAAAACAATTATTAGAGAGTTGGAAGTAATCTAAATTCAAATAAAGGTGAGATTCAGGAATTTGGTAAAAGCCATAAAGTAATTGTTCAAAGTTTTGGGTATAGGATGATCAAAGAGTCCTGCCAATATGGGAAGCAAACCCTCCAAGGAGGTCCCGGGGTCAACCGGAGATGAGAGATTTATGGAATCCAGGGATAGAAGAAATCTCCATTATGTAACCAGGTGGAGGGAGAGGTATGGTTTTGAGGGACGTCTGGACGCAGATAAATTCGAATCCATGCTTAAAACAGATACATAAGGTGTGTAAAGGAGAAAGAAGCAGTGAGAGAGAGAGAGGGGTCTAAGACAGAACCCACAGCTCCCCCTGTAGAAAGGTCTAGATCAAGACTATACACCTCCCTGGCAGATCAGGCCTGGAGGAATAAATCCAGACGATGAGGTGGTAGTGGTGAGGGGAAGGGTGCCACAGCAGGCTGCCATTTTGGAGTTTCCACCCCCTTACCAGAACCAAGGGGAAGCTGAGGGAGCACAGAGGGGGGTTGAGGATAAGGCAAAGGAAGATAGTACAGTTGAGGTTCTAAGGAAATGTTTGGAATAACAGCAGCAACCCAATTGGTCATTGCAGAAATTAGAAAGAGAGAGAG
Source organism: Coregonus lavaretus (assembly GCF_964263955.1). Lineage (NCBI taxonomy): Eukaryota > Metazoa > Chordata > Actinopteri > Salmoniformes > Salmonidae > Coregonus > Coregonus lavaretus. The sequence goes on along the minus strand of NC_140015.1, from coordinate 25,013,668 downwards.
AGAGAGACGGAAAGAGAAGGCTAAGAAAGTAACTAGAGTACAAGGGTACAATAGGGGGGTCAAGGGACCGAAGGGTGGAAGACCCAGGTCCCTGAGCTGAGCTTAGGAGGGAGTCATTATGGGTCAGGAGATGAGAGAGTAGGAGGGGGCCAGTACCCAACTGATAGCCATACCTAATATATTGGCAGGGAATGAAGGGGCCCCAGCAACCTTAGATGTATACAGTAATAATAATAATAATATGATATTTAGCAGACAGGCCATGAACACAGAGGACGTGGCCAGAGCGGTAGAAGGAATGACCCACCCCAAAACAGGAATAGTAAGGTTTGGGCTGCTGTTAGAGGGCAGTGGGTTTCAGGGGATGCCCAGAGGGCACTTTTGCCATGGGCCGATCACGGAGAGTATGTTGGGAAAATAACTGAATTGTGTAATAGCCTCAGAGAACATTACCATCGTCATGCAGACTTCTCTAAAGCACATGAGTATAAACAAGAGGATAGTGAGACTGTCAGCCAGTACTTAGAGAGGGTTAAATATGTGTTTAACGCAAACAGTGGCATACCCGAACCAGACCAGAGACAGGGGAATGATACGCCCTACCATCAATGTTCCTCAGTGGAATGAGACCAGAGATAAGCAGGACCATTAAAAATACTTTGATAGGGTGGAGAAAAGCACAGCAACACATATTGAGGTTAAAAGGTTTGCAGTTTACCAAGAGCTGATTGAGAGAGACCTTAAGGGAGTGCCAACTCTCGGGGAGATAGTGAGGCCAGAACAAAGGAGCAGTGTCCTGGAAATCACAGTCTGTTTTGTTTCTTTCAGTTCTGCTGGGAGTATATTTGATGATGAGAAATGTTGAATTGCATTGTTTAAGCAAGAATGGTATTAAATTAATGCTTTCTAGTTATGTGTATGCAAATATTATCACAGAGAATATTATCACAGACATGCCGACTTCTCCAAAGTCCACGAGTTTAAGCAGGGAGACAGTGAGACTATTAGTCAATACCTAGAGAGACTGAGAGATGTGTTCAATGCAAACAGTGGATTTATTAAACAATAGGTTTATATTTTAATAAATTAATGCAACAGGCTTAAATCAGTAGATTACCGGAAGGTGGTTATGGGTTTGTTATTTATAGGTTTAGTTAATTTAATGACACGTCGAGTTTTCCGATGTGTTCTGAGGGGGGAGTTTTTTGTTTTTGTTTTTTCCCAGGATTGAGGGAAATCCCCTACAGCATATGTTAAGGGACAGTAGGAGACAACGTATATATATATATATATTTTTAATAGATTCCTGGAATAAAATATCACTGCTTACTTATATGAAGTAAGGGATTATATTGGCAAATAAGGGAAATATGACATTAAGAAGGGTGACAGGAACAATAGAAGTGGAGACAGATTTTCCTATGGTGTTGATCAAATAATTGATAATGGATCATTTGAGATGAGATCACATGGAGCAGATTTAGGGGTTCAATAATCATTGTGAGATTTAAAGAGGATATGATCTGAAGGGTAATCAATTAAACATAATCATTGTATACTCGAGGAATATTGAGTGGTTTTATGGATTAGTTATGAGTAATTAGATTGATACAAATTATTATTGATGAGTTAGGACTGGGGATATCTGTATCATGTTCTGTGTGTACTTACCATCTTTAGATTACTGATGGTAATTGAAGGTTAACAAAATGAATAATTTCTCTTCCAGGAGAAAGAGATTCGCTTATCTCATTGGAATGTTGCCCAGGGATAGGGGGAGCAGTTTAGTGGAGTTAGGCAGTATTTAGGTCGTAAAAGTGAGCTACCAAATTAAGTGGGGCCTGGCTATTTTTGGTTGTTGTTTTTCAATTGGGTTTTTCAAATAAAAAACAACACACCTAGTATGATGTTTATAAAGGGTTGTTATTTCAATTTTAGGGGGTTTTCAACAGGTCAAAGGTGATAAGTCTTAAAGTAGCACACAGTGAATTTTATGGAGTTTCTGTTTTGACTGAGTTTAGGATATATATGATTTCTTATGAGAATAAATGTCATGAGGACTTAATGAACACTTGGGATAAGTAACATTTATGAAATATTTAGGATGACGGTAATGTTTAGTATACTATGGGATGGAACAGTTTGTTTAATGATTTCAATTGCCTCTGAACTCTGTTTTGACTTTCTGGTGTTAATCATCCACACTGGTAATTCTAAAGGCATGAGAGGAGGACTTTAAGATAGTTTATTTTACCAAGTTGAGGGTAATTTATAATACTGTGAGAAGTGTGAAGATTATAATTTGGTAATAATATATATGATTTGAACCATAAAATAACAGAAGAGAGAGAGAGCTTTACCTGAATGAGGAATACCTGTTGCTAGTCAATTGTACTAATCTGGGATTACTTTTACGGGATAGAAGTAAGTTGAGGTATTATCAAATGTCATTTAAATTTCATTTTTATTATGCTTTAATAAACAACAAGTTGGTATTTGAAACTAAATTAATGCAATGAGCTGCAGTAATCAGAGTAAGGCACAATCTAATGCTAAACAGCTATTACCTAGATCATTGATTTAGTAATGAGATCAGGAAGATAGGAGCAATAAAGAAGCAAGGGACAGTCTCAACAATAATTAAGGGATGGCAATTGGATGATAAATTACCAATATTACCTAAGTGATTGTTTAGGTAGGTGGTAATATTGACACATGGGCAGAGGGGGGATGATGTGTCAAGAGGGGGGATGATGGTAGATGGTAGTGGTAGGATTAAAGATAAATAAACGAAGTCAAGATTAAATACTTAAAATAAAATAAAACGTTTTTTTTAGATACAGTCTAGAAAGAGAATACTAATGTGAACGGTATGATTAGAGAGGGGTTAAGGAAAACACACAGGAGAGCAGGAAGAAATGGGGTACAATGTCTACCGATAGTATTAACTACAATCAGGAGAACTCCAGATAAAGAAGGGTTATTGCCATTGGAGAAGGGATTTGGTAGACCATACAGAATGCCCGAGTTAGGAGGACCGGAGCAGGCAGAAATAGAAATTGAGAGCACCCTAGCAGAACACGTGAGAAGGTAGTTTATTAACCACACCTGTATGTTAGAGGTTTTGTGCCCCACAGGTGAACTAAAGGAGAAGGTGACCCACTCTATATAACCTGGAGACTGGGTGTGGAGCCAATCGTTGAGGAAAAAGGATTGAAAGCAGTCACGCTGGGAGGGACCATACCAAGTCCTATTGGTAACTGCCTTCGCTATAAGAATAGCTGAGAGAGCCACTTGGGTCCACGTTACCCACTGCAAAAAGGTAGGGCCACATAACAACACCGTTGAACACACACAGGGTTAAAGAGAAGAACTGTACCACTAGGGTTCGGGGGTAAACTCTGTTAACGAAGAAACCCTACCCTGACCTTTCATCACTGTGGGGTGTTTATAGAGGTGTGGGTATGGGGAAGTACCAGACAGGTGGGTAAGGGACTGTCACACTCTGGCTCTGGGGACTTTATATGTTGAGTCAGGGTGTGTAGATTCCGTGTGTTTATGTGCTGTGTTTGAGTGTCTAGTTGTTCTATGTCTTTGTTGGCCAGAGTGGCTCCCAATCAGAGGCAACGAGTGTCAGCTGTTGTGGGTTGTCTCTGATTGGGAGCCATATTTAAACTGTATGTTTTCCTTGGTCATGTTTGTTTCACACGCTGCGCCTTGGTCTACTCACTCCTACGACGATCGTGACAGAAAAACCCACCAGAAAAGGACCAAGCAGCGTGTCCAGGAGCAGGCAGACTGGACATGGGAGGAAGCGCCAGGAAAGGAGATGGAGAGGCTGGCGATGGCCCAGGTGGGCAAATCGTGGTCCTGGGAGGACATGCTCGGGGGCAAGGGACCTTGGGGTAGGATTAAGGCCCTGGCGAGAGAGGAGCAGCGGCGTCAGCAGTGCCATCGTCGGACGGACGAGAGGCACCCCCAATAATTTTTTTGGGGGGGGCACACGGCATGGGCGACTGGGCAGCAGGAGGCTGCCACAGGGCGAAATGGGAGACGAGGAGAGAAGGCCACCGGGTTACGGGAGCCATTGGCGAGAGGAGGGAAGGAAGTTGTAGAGGCACGGCGAGAGGTACTGAGGTGTATTGCCAGTCCGGTCCGGCCCGTTCCTGATCCCCGTTTAAGGCCAGTGGTGTGTGTTCCCAGTACGGTCCGGCCTGTTCCTGCTCCACGCACCAAGCCTACGGTGTGCGTCGCCAGTCCAGCCCGGCCTGTTCCTGCTCCACGCACCAAGCCTACGGTGTGCGTCGACAGCCCAGCCCGGCCTGTCCCTGCTCCACGCACCAAGCCTACGGTGTGCGTCGCCAGTCCAGCCCGGCCTGTTCCTGCTCCACGCACCAAGCCTACGGTGTGCGTCGCCAGCCCAGCCCGGCCTGTTCCTGCTCCACGCACCAAGCCTACGGTGTGCGTCGCCAGCCCAGCCCGGCCTGTCCCTGCTCCACGCACCAAGCCTACGGTGTGCGTCGCCAGCCCAGCCCGGTCTGTCCCTGCTCCACGCACCAAGCCTACGGTGTGCGTCGCCAGCCCAGCCCGGCCTGTCCCTGCTCCACGCACCAAGCCTACGGTGTGCGTCGCCAGCCCAGCCCGGCCTGTCCCTGCTCCACGCACCAAGCCTACGGTGTGCGTCGTCAGCCTGGTCCAGCCCGTTCCTGCCACTCGCACCAAGCCAGGGGTGCGAGTCGTCAGCCTGGTTCAGCCCGTTCCTGCTACTCGCACCAAGCCCGGGGTGCGAGTCGTCAGCCTGGAAAGGCCCGTCGCTGCTCCACGCACCAAGCCAAGGTTGCGAGTCGTCAGTCCGGTGAGGCCCGTTCCGGCTCCACGCACCAAGCCAGGGGTGCGTATCGTCAGCCCGGTCCGGTCCGTTGCTGCTCCACGCACCAAGCCAGGGGGGCACATCGTCAGCCAGGTCCGGTCCGTTCCTGCCTCACGCGCCAAGCCAGGGGTGCGCGTCGTCAGTCTGGTGCCTGATCAGGTACCGGTCAGCTGCTCCACAACGGAGCGTAAGCAATCCGCTCCGTCGATGTCCAGTCCAGATCCAGCCAGCGGGGTCAGACCGGACCAGGGGCGCTACGGGGGAATTATGGAAGGGTGGTGGTCAAGCCCGGAGCCGGAGCCGCCTCCGAGGAGGAATGCCCACCCCAGCCCTCCCCTGTTTGGGGTTTTGTTGAGGCGCGGTCGCAGTCCGCGCCTTTGGGGGGGGGGGGTACTGTCACACTCTGGCTCTGGGGACTTTATATGTTGAGTCAGGGTGTGTAGATTCCGTGTGTTTATGTGCTGTGTTTGAGTGTCTAGTTGTTCTATGTCTTTGTTGGCCAGAGTGGCTCCCAATCAGAGGCAACGAGTGTCAGCTGTTGTGGGTTGTCTCTGATTGGGAGCCATATTTAAACTGTATGTTTTCCTTGGGTGTTGTGGGTTTTTGTTCCGTGTCGGTATTTGTTTACCGTGGACTTCACGAGTCGTGTTTTGTTTGGTATACTTTAACTAATTAAAGTCATGTTTGTTTCACACGCTGCGCCTTGGTCTACTCACTCCTACGACGATCGTGACAGGGACAGGATTGGGATGGCGGTTTTGGGGGACTCTGAGCTGCATCATCATGTTAACCATATTATGGATTAATCCAGGTCAACCTAAACAGGGAAATGATGCACTGATTTGATCTCGTAGAAATACTGAAACCAAGAAAGACTATTGGGGGAATTATTATTTTAATAGTTAAAGTCAGTTTAGGACAAGATGGGGGATTCAAGATACCATTCAACTTCTCCCATGAAGAGATAGGAGGTTTTGGGGGCTTTGGTAAGAAGGGGGCGTGTACAAGAAAGTTAGGTCCTAGAAGGTATGGTAAATACATTTGCACTGGAGAACGCTCATGTCCTTGGGCAAGGGTGTTTAAACATACCTGGGGAACATGCTATGAAAATGGAATGGACGCAGTACACCGATGGGGAATTAAACATACCCATGATAAATGTAAAACGGAACTGGTGATAACGGTAAAGTCAATTATGCAAGATGACATAGCAAGGAACTATTGGGCCTGTGTTGATGATTTCGGGGGCAGATATATGTTTGAGGTTCATTTTTCAGGAGAGAAATTAATCTTCCACCCCCGAGACAGAACAGCAGGTAGATCTAATGTTATCACCAGAGGTATCAACAAATAGTCGAATACCCCTTGGAAGGCCCTCAGAAGGAATCCTAAATAGCACTAAACCACCAAGGGTAGAATATTTCCTCTTGCAGGAAATGAACCAAGGAGAAGTAGAAGGAATTTCAAATGAGAACTTCTGGGTAAGGTGGATGAACTACACAGCTAGGGCGTTGGGTCAAACTAATTGTTATGCCTGTTCAACAGGTAGGCCAACCCTTGTAACTGCACCTATGCCTCAGACCATGTTCTCTTGTGTGATAGATTTGGGATCAAATCAAACCTCACCTAATTGTTCTGATATTAAAATAACCACTCTTAAAAAGGATAATACTAAGGCACCCCAATTCACCATGAACCCCGGAGATTATCAATGTTATAGACACCAAAGTAATGCGAATCACAGATCAAATTGGAGAAGGGTTTACAACAACGTTTTTCTGGTGGGTTACAATTGATAAAAATGTTGACTGGATTAATTACATCTACAAAGGTTCGTTAATTAGACAAGGGATGCAGTGAAGAGAATCTCAGGCCAACTATTCGCCACCTCACTCATGACCTGCAGAATAGTTTGGTTCTCGAAATGCTTTTAGCAGAGAAGGGCGGATTTGCAAGATGGTGGGAGGTCATTGTTGTATGTTTATCCCCAACAATACAGCCCCAGATGAAACAGTAACTAGAGCACTGGCAGGTCTCACTGCCTTAAGTAAAGAATGGGCTGAGAACTGGGGGGTGAATACATCAATGACTGGTTGGTTTGATAACATGTTTGGTAAATGGAAAACTATTGTTGTAACTATTCTGGGTGCAGCTATAGCTTCTATGGGTATACTTGTTCTTTGTGGATGTTGTCTTATTCCCTGTGGCCGAGGGTTGGTGAGCAAGGCGTTGGAGTATGCAGTATCACAGCAGATGGTGAGATACGGCCCAATCCCGGACTCCGACCTAAGGAATGAAGAATATGACCCACCAGGCTTGGTGGAGGACGACAGACGATTCAGATAGTTTGAGACTAGATGTTTTCCTAGAACTATAAATCTCTAGTTTAAAAGTAATTGTAATGATTTTCTGTGTATTAAAGTGTGGATAATTTAGTCAAAGGGTGGATTGATATAGGAATCAGGTTAAAAGTAATGACTAAATGTTCCACCCTTAAATATAGTTGTGAAATGTTCTTGTTTTAAGTATGATTAGTACTTTCTTAGTAGTGACTAATTATTACACTCTGAAACTGTGTGAGATGTGTTAGAATCTACTACCTGGTAATGTGTGAGTGTAGGACCAGTAAAGATTATGACATTGTGATACTATTTAGCAATGTGAGTAAGAGTTAGGCCAGACAACAAAGGACAAGGAGAACTGTCTACAGGCAACTGAGAAACCAAGATAACTGAGGAATTTAGGGAGGAGATAAACTGTCAGGGTTGTGTGTGTGTGAACTGATGGTCAGGAGAGCAATTATAAAGTGGAAAACTACAGCCTGCCTACAGAGGGGAGGGATTTTTTCTCTGACGTGTGCATATACAAATATTGTACGACAATTTTGTTTTAGAACGTTCTCATGAATAAACCCTGATGATTGTATGCTGGGCTGCTTGGTCTGATTATTAGAGATTTACAACCTCTGGGATACAGACTGAGTAATAAGTTCATTTTTGAAACATTGGGATAGAAATTCTCATAACACTTCTAAAATGGATGATTGTTTTTTTCCCTCATCAATCTACACACAATACCCCATAATGACAAAGCAAAAACAGGTTTTTAGACATTTTTGCAAATGTATAAAAAAATTAATGGAAATATCATATTTCCATAAGTATTCAGACCCTTTACTCCGTACTTTCTTGAAATACCTTTGGCAGCGATTACAGCCTCGAGTCTTCTTGGGTATGACGCTACAAGCTTGGCACACCTGTATTTTGGGAGTTTCTCCCATTCTTCTCTGCAGATCCTCTCAAGCTCTGTCAGGTTGGATGCGGAGTGTTGCTGCACAGCTATTTTCAGGTCTCTCCAGAGATGTTTGATCGGGTTCAAGTCCAGGCTCTGGCTGGCAAGGACATTCAGTGACTTGTCCCGAAGCCATTCCTGCATTCTCTTGGCTGTGTGCTTAGGGTCATTGTCCTGTTGGAAGGTGAACGTTCGCCCCAGTCGGAGGTCCTGAGCGCTCTGGAGCAGGTTTTAAATCAAGGATCTCTCTGTACTTTGCTCCGTTCACCTTTCCCTCGATCCTGACTAGTCTCCCAGTCCCTGCTGCTAAAAATAAATCCCCACAGCATGATGCTGCCACCACCATGCTTCACCGTAGGGATAGTGCCAGGGTTCCTCCAAGAGTTCAATCTTGGTATCATCAGACAAGAGAATTTTGTTTCTCATGGTCTGAGAGTCTTTAGGTGCCTTTTGGAAAACTTTAAGCGGGCTGTCATGTGCCTTTTACTGAGGAATGGCTTCCGTCTGGCCACTCTACCATAAAGGCCTGATTGATGGATTGCTGCAGAGATGGTTGTCCTTCTGGAAGGATCTCCCATCTCCACAGAGGAACTCTGGAGCTCTGTCAGAGTGACCATCAGGTTCTTGGTCACCTCCCTGACCAAGGCCCTTCTCCCCAGATTGCTCAGTTTGGCCGGGCGGCCAGCTCAAGGAAGAGTCTTGGTGGTTCCAAACTTCTTCCATTTAAGAATGATAGAGGCCACTGTGTTCTTGGGGACCTTCAATGCTGCAGACATTTTTTGGGACCCTTCCCCAGATCTGTGCCGACACAATACTGTCTCGGAGCTCTACGGACAATTCCTACGACCTCATGGCTTGGTTTTTGCTCTGACATGCACGGTCAACTGTGGGACCTTATACAGTGAGGGAAAAAAGTATTTGATCCCCTGCTGATTTTGTACGTTTGCCCACTGACAAAGACAAGATCAGTCTATAATTTTAATGGTAGGTTTATTTGAACAGTGAGACAGAATAACAACAACAAAATCCAGAAAAAGGCATGTCAAAAATGTTATAAATTGATTTGCATTTTAATGAGGGAAATAAGTATTTGATCCCTCTGCAAAACCTTAAGTCATTAAGGTTTCGAGGCTGACGTTTGGCAACTCAAACCTTCAGCTCCCTCCACAGATTTTCCATGGGATTAAGGTCTGGAGACTGGCTAACCCACTCCAGGACCATAATGTCCTTCTTCTTGAGCCACTCCTTTGTTGCCTTGGCCGTGTGTTTTGGGTCATTATCATGCTGGAATACCCATCCACGACCAATTTTCAATGCCCTGGCTGAGGGAAGGAGGTTCTCACCCAAGATTTCACGGTACATGGCCCCGTCCATCATCCCTTTGATGCGGTGAAGTTGTCCTGTCCCCTTAGCAGAAAAACACCCCCAAAGCATAATGTTTCCACCTCCATGTTTGACGGTGGGGATGGTGCTCTTGGGGTCATAGGCAGCATTCCTCCTCCTCCAAACACGGCGAGTTGGGTTGATGCCAAAGAGCTCCATTTTGGTCTCATCTGACCACAACACTTTCACCCAGTTCTCCTCTGAATCGTTCAGATGTTCATTGGCAAACTTCAGACAGCCCTGTATATGTGCTTTCTTGAGCAGGGGGACCTTGCGGGCGCTGCAGGATTTCAGTCCTTCATGGCGTAGTGTGTTACCAATTGTTTCTTGGTGACTATGGTACCAGCTGCCTTGAAATCATTGACAAGATCCTCCCGTGTAGTTCTGGGCTGATTCCTCACCGTTCTCATGATCATTGCAACTCCACGAGGTGAGATCTTGCATGGAGCCCCAGGCCGAGGGAGATTGACAGTTATTTTGTGTTTCTTCCATTTGCGAATAATCGCACCAACTGTTGTCACCTTCTCACCAAGCTGCTTGGCGATGGTCTTGTAGCCCATTCCAGCCTTGTGTAGGTCTACAATCTTGTCCCTGACATCCTTGGAGAGCTCTTTGGTCTTGGCCATGGTGGAGAGTTTGGAATCTGATTGATTGATTGCTTCTGTGGACAGGTGTCTTTTTTACAGGTAACAAACTGAGATTAGGAGCGCTCCCTTTAAGAGTGTGCTCCTAATCTCAGCTCGTTACCTGTATAAAAGACACCTGGGAGCCAGAAACCTTTCTGATTGAGAGGGGGTCAAATACTTATTTCCCTCATTAAAATGCAAATCAATTTATAACATTTTTGACATGAGTTTTTCTGGATGTTGTTGTTGTTATGTCTCTCACTGTTCAAATAAACCTAGCATTAAAATTATAGACTTATCATTTCTTTGTCAGTGGGCAAACGTACAAAATCAGCAGGGGATCAAATACTTTTTCCCCCTCACTGTATAGACAGTTGTGTGCCTTTTCAGATCATGTCCAATCAATTGAATTTACCACAGGTGGATTCCAATCAAGTTGTAGAAACATCTCAAGGATGATCAATGGAAACAGGATGCACCTGAGCTCAATTTCAAGTCTCATAGCAAAGGGTCTGAATACTTATGTAAATAAGGTAATGTTTTTTATTTTTAATAAATTTGCAAACATTTCTAAAAACCTGTTTTCGCTGTCATTATGGGGTATTGTGTGTAGATTGATGAGGGAAAAAAATAATTTAACCAATTTTAGAATAAGGCAGTAATATAAACAAATGTGGAAAAAGTGAAGGGGTCTGAATACTTTCTGAATGCACTGTAGATCTCCCATACCACATGGATAACTCTTCACCACCAGAATCATGTCCTCCATCAATGTGAGAGAGATTAGGAGAACATACTGATGTTGTGGGAGCATTACCCATCATGCAGTAAGTTGAAAGCGGCCATGGTCTTATTGTACAGTTTGTCCCGTCCCTCCTCTGTCGCCAGAGCCAGCACGGTCCCAGGGAACAGGAGGTCCGGCTTAGAGCTCATGAAGAGCAGTGTGTCACAGCGAGGCCCCCAGGTGTTCACTATGTGTTTAGCTTTGGTCCACAGAGTCTTGGGTGAGGTCAACACCCAGCAGAGCAGCCGACCCGAAGAGGAGGGGGTGGGGGAGGGGGGCAATGGCGATAGGACTGAGGCATTAGTGGCAACAGCAGAGTGGTGTACTGAGAGAGAGAGAGAGAGAGAGAGAGAGAGAGAGAGAGATTATCATGTGGCTGAGTGTATTAGAGATATTCAGAGGTGTAAAAAATACTGTAGCTCCAATTTACCTGAAGGGAGCTCACCCAAGAGGCTGCTGGTCCGTGAGGGCAAGGGCACTGTCCCCTGAGAGATCTGATATGCTCTGTAGTAAGCAATGGCCATGAAACAGAGACAGAACCCCAACACAAAGCCAGCACAGAACATAAAATCCGAGAGCCTGGAAGGCTTTGAAGTGGGCTTAGACATAATCATCTGCACAAGACAAAAATCAGATTGTACAAGTAATGTACAGGTGAACAAAAGAGAAGAGCATTCGCAGATAAAGTAAATCAAAAATCTATCCGGTTTATAAGAAGTTGCAACAGGGAGACACGTCCAGCACAGAAAATGTCTTACTGACATCTTGGACAGGCCCTTCATATACTAATCAGACAGCGCCAAATGTTCTAGTCACGAAAGTGGGCCTTCAATTATGTAGGCAATGCCACACACATTTACGTAGAAAAAAAACTAAACGTCCCTAGTCTGTCACAAATGTTGAATACAATTATTTTAACGTACTCTGATGATTGTCCTGGGTGTTGGTTGTTCAGCTGGTCGAAATATGACCAAATATCCACAGAAAATTATTATTAAACAGACTTCAAAACATGGGTCTGTGTGTGGCAATCAATGTGTGTTTGCTCATGACCGAAGGCACATGCACAAGATGGAAGTACATGCACACATACTACCAGGTGTTTACATGGTTTTGCTAGAAATTTCTACTTCAGTACCAGTGCTCTAAAAAGTTGGGTAAACAATACTTTCCTATGGATTTTGTCTCAAATTTCAAGCAGCTGAAGGTCCAACTGCACAGACAACCGATAGAGTAAGTTAAAATGTAATTTTATTAAACATTCTGGCTTCTAAGGAACATTTCCACGATTCTGCAGTGCTTTGCTTCAGACTGTATATCAAGAATTAGTATCAAAGTGTGATTGATTAGGCTATCAAAACACCAGCCCAAGAACCTTGTAGGAAGTCAAAACAAAAGGCAGTGACTTTGTCAGCTACTACAGAATCACACAGTGTCATCAATACAATACTACAGTGAATAAAGTCGCTCTGGATAAGAGCGTCTGCTAAATGACTAAAATGTAAATGTAATAATCAGTGTGTCCTCGGTCCTTGTACATCCAGTCTGGCGTCACCCACTATCAACAGATATGAGAATAATTCATAACATTAAAGTCTATTGACCATCAACCCGCACCTTGAGTGTCACAAACACTGGAAATCATGTGTATTACAGAAAGGGAAAATATATTAATATGCTAAACATTGTGTTAATCACTCTAAACTAAATATGAACTTTAGTGATCTAAATGTCCCCATTACCAACATGCATTGGCCTACAAATCAATCCTAAATCTTACATTTGGTTTTACAAAGTTCTATCAAACTTACCAACTCTCTGCCTTCCAGAAACCGAAAAATGAGCTGATGTGATGGTTAATTGGACACCACCCCTGCTGGTGCACTGCCCACCAATTGATTGATTAGGGACACATTAGTAAATGGACCACTAGATGGTGCCATAGCGCACATTGGACACATTCCATCCTGGCCCCAATTTTTCAAAAGTTATCCATCTGGATTTCACCTTTCATATAGTATTAAATGCATAGAAATATCATTAATAGAACGGTATCCCCCATTCAAGACAATGAGTCGTCCATTCTATTCATTCTATGGATTTAATCCTATAGGCTAAATCTGGGCACTGGTCCTGCAGGTTTGCAGCACAGTGTACTGAAATCAATTACTTTTGTCTTGGCCCAGTAGCTTACTAAAACACCTGACTCAACTAATCAAGGGCTGCTTAAAGTTGATCCTTTTGTTAGTAGAAAATCAACATGAGCATTACAGATTTATACTGTTGAAACCAGTGGAGTAGTTGAGGGTACACGTACTTTAACAACGTTTACGCACCTTGCAGAGAAAAAATACTCACTCAAAAGGGATTGACATAACCAAAAGGCAGTTTATTGCAACTAATAGCATAGGTCATTGAACAAAAATAACCAAATATGCACGTGTAAAAATAACATAACACTTGATTTATAAAATCTGATTCATCAACAAAATATCAAAAGCAAAGTGACAAAACTGTTGATAGACAGACTTAACCAATTGCTGCACACATTGACACATACTGAAACAGTTATGTCTGATTACCCAAGCAGGTCAATGATTTGGAGATTCAGGCCTGGACAATCATCCAAAACCCAGTATAATGGAGGAACAATGCCAATATCATTCAGCCACATGCATCAAACACACGTCTAGCCGCTATGTCAGAAACACTCAATCTGCATCCACTCACAAACACCTAAGAATAGCTAATGTTTTTGTTAGAATAGAGTTCAGCCTTCTCCTCCAAGTGTTCTGACTTAATCGCAAGTGCGTCTTTCCAATTTGCCTGTCATTTTGCCAGGCAGGCAGGAGGGTAGTATAGGCCGAGGCAGGGCTGGGACAGACTGACGGACAGACAGTACAATGAGCAGATGTATCAGGTGCAGAGAAAGAGTTGGATAAGGAGATCTAGAGGAGAGGAGAATTTAAATAGATAAATAAATATATGCTTTTAGATAGTTGTGTAGCTTTGAATTGGGATGGTTAGATGTGTCCAAAAAGGCATTGAATATACAGGCCAACATTTTGACCTAGGAATTCACACATACAGCTGTGAAAGAGCAGGATGGACAGTGTGAGGATGTGAGAGAGGGTGTGGGTGAGGAGGGGCACAGAACAACTAGGATCCTTTTAGTTTCATTATAACTTTCATTTAATCCACACAAAGATCCAGAAATATTGAAGAGCTTTTCCCCCTCTAATCTTTGCAGACATGAAGCAGTGGGATGAGTGGAGTTGGTTGGAGAACGGTTTGGTTGGAAAAGGGTTTGGTTGGTAACTGTGTGTTAATAGTGTTGACAGTAGGTAGGTAGATGTTCATGGTCAATGCAGTGTCTCCCAAGTTGAGGCAGGCGGGTGGGGTTGGTTTGTTGCTGGCTTTGCGCTGCGCAGACAGAGCGCCGTCGGCATGGCGTCCCCTAGCTGGGGGAGAATGCAGGGCTGGGTTCCGTGCTGATGTTGACCAGACACTCACTGGACTTGAGGCTGGACATGGACTTGCAGCTGGGGAGAGAGGCCAGAGAGCCACAGAGACCCAGCATAGAAGGGGTGTAGTCTTTTCCTACAGAGGAGCGAATAGACAAAACACAATAAAACTCTGTCCCTAAAGCACACTTTGGCTATCAGCATAACTTAAACACCCACGCAAAATACACCATAGACAAGGTTCAAACATGCCTTTGTATGTTTGTGTTTGTGAGGACATGTGGATGCATTCTTCTAAGTGGGTTTCTGTTTCTGTGTGGTTTTGTGTTGGTGCATGTATGACAGTGGGTGCCTCGGTGCACATATTTCTGCAGCATCAGTATGCATTGCTGTGCTTCTGCAAATGTATTTGGATAATGTACATTTATTTTTTGAGCACCAACCTGTATCTCCGTTCTGTTGCCCGTCTGTCTTCTGGGAATCAGAGTTCAGACTGACGTCAGCTGAGAGCTGCTCCAAACTGTGGAAGCTTCTCCTGAAGGAATGAGTGACATCATGAAATACTGTTACATTAACACCTATGTAGAAATCGCACAGACATTTCCTGGTTGCAAACATTTTAATAGTTCGCCTAATTTCAGTTTATGTGACAAAACAAGCAAGTACAGTGTAGAGAATCATTGTACCATCTACAGTGAGGGAAAAAAAGTATTTGATCCCCTGCTGATTTTGTACGTTTGCCCACTGACAAAGAAATGATCAGTCTATAATTTTAATGGTAGGTTTATTTGAACAGTGAGAGACAGATTAACAACAACAAAATCCAGAAAACCGCATGTCAAAAATGTTATAAATTGATTTGCATTTTAATGAGAGAAATAAGTATTTGACCCCCTCTCAATCAGAAAGATTTCTGGCTCCCAGGTGTCTTTTATACAGGTAACGAGCTGAGATTAGGAGCACACTCTTAAAGGGAGCGCTCCTAATCTCAGTTTGTTAACTGTATAAAAGACACCTGTCCACAGAAGCAATCAATCAATCAGATTCCAAACTCTCCACCATGGCCAAGACCAACGCGCTCTCCAAGGATGTCAGGGACAAGATTGTAGACCTACACAAGGCTGGAATGGGCTACAAGACCATCGCCAAGCAGCTTGGTGAGAAGGTGACAACCGTTGGTGCGATTATTCGCAAATGGAAGAAACACAAAATAACTGTCAATCTCCCTCGGCCTAAGGCTCCATGCAAGATCTCACCTCGTGGAGTTGCAATGATCATGAGAACGGTGAGGAATCAGCCCAGAACTACACGGGAGGATCTTGTCAATGATCTCAAGGCAGCTGGGACCATAGTCACCAAGAAAACAATTGGTAAGGACTGAAATCCTGCAGCGCCCGCAAGGTCCCCCTGCTCAAGAAAGCACATATACAGGGCCGTCTGAAGTTTGCCAATGAACATCTGAATGATTCAGAGGAGAACTGGGTGAAAGTGTTGTGGTCAGATGAGACCACAATCGAGCTCTTTGGCATCAACTCAACTCGCCGTGTTTGGAGGAGGAGGAATGCTGCCTATGACCCCAAGAACACCATCCCCACTGTCAAACTTGGAGGTGGAAACATTATGCTTTGGGGGTGTTTTTCTGCTAAGGGGACAGGACAACTTCACCGCATCAAAGGGACGATGGACGGGGCCATGTACCGTCAAATCTTGGGTGAGAACCTCCTTCCCTCAGCCAGGGCATTGAAAATGGGTCGTGGATGGGTATTCCAGCATGACAATGACCCAAAACACACGGCCAAGGCAACAAAGGAGTGGCTCAAGAAGAAGCACATTAAGGTCCTGGAGTGGGTTAGTCAGTCTCCAGACCTTAATCCCATAGAAAATCTGTGGAGGGAGCTGAAGGTTCGAGTTGCCAAACGTCAGCCTCGAAACCTTAATGACTTGGAGAAGTTCTGCAAAGAGGAGTGGGACAAAATCCCTCCTGAGATGTGTGCAAACCTGGTGGCCAACTACAAGAAACGTCTGACCTCTGTGATTGCCAACAACGGTTTTGCCACCATGTACTAAGTCATGTTTTGCAGAGGGGTCAAACGGTTGTCACCTTCTCACCAAGCTGCTTGGCGATGGTCTTGTAGCCCATTCCAGCCTTGTGTAGGTCTACAATCTTGTCCCTGACATCATTGGAGAGCTCTTTGGTCTTGGCCATGGTGGAGAGTTTGGAATCTGATTGATTGATTGCTTCTGTGGACAGGTGTCTTTTATACAGTTAACAAACTGAGATTAGGAGCGCTCCCTTTAAGAGTGTGCTCCTAATCTCAGCTCGTTACCTGTATAAAAGACACCTGGGAGCCAGAAATCTTTCTGATTGAGAGGGGGTCAAATACTTATTTCTCTCATTAAAATGCAAATCAATTTATAACATTTTTTACATGCGTTTTTCTGGATTTTTTTGTAGTTATTCTGTCTCTCACTGTTCAAATAAACCTACCATTAAAATTATTAGACTGATCATTTCTTTGTCAGTGGGCAAACGTACAAAATCAGCAGGGGATCAAATACTTTTTTCCCTCACTGTATACCACCATGAAATTTATTTTCCATAACCAAAAATATTGTATTTTCAGCTGTTTGAAGCTGATGTACAAAACCGAAAGTAAAAGTAACTAAACTTAAAGGAAACATACAACAAGCGCACATAGAACAGATCTACGCTTCTTAGACTTGCTTTCAATGAGAATGAGATGTCTATATCACACATTTCTATGTGAATTTGGTTGGTTCACCCAAAAAGTTACATATTGCAGCTTTATTTAACTAGGCAAGTCAGTTAAGAACAAATTCTTATTTACAATGACGGCCTACCAAAAGGCAAAAGGCCCTCCTGCGGGGACAGGGGCTGGGATTAATACAAATAAATATACACTACCAGTCAAAAGTTTGGACAGTGTCACGCCCTGGCTCTGGGGACTCTTATATGTTGAGCCAGGGTGTGGAGTTTCTATGTGTTATTTTCTATGTTGTGTTCTAGTTCGTGAATTCTATGTTGGCCAGGGTGGTTCCCAATCAGAGGCAGCTGATTCTCGTTGTCTCTGATTGGGAACCATACTTAGGCAGCCTTTTGGCACTAGTTTATTGTGGGATCTTGTTCCGGAAGGTTTGTGTATTTAACCTAGGACTTCACGTATCGTTTATTGTTTTGGTTCGTTGTGTGTACACTAATAAAAGTATGTACGCCTATCACGCTGCGCCTTGGTCCGCTTCATCATGTGTCAACGGTCGTGACAGACACACCTACTCATTCCATGGTTTTTCTTTATTTTTACTATTTTCTACATTGTAGAATAATAGTGAAGACATCAAAACGATGAAATAACATATGGAATCATGTAGTAACCAAAAAAGTGTTAAACAAATCTTAATATATATAATATTTGAGATTCTTCAAATAGCCACCCTTTGCCTTGATGACAGCTTTGCACAATCTTGGCATTCTCTCAACCAGCTTCATGAGGTAGTCACCTGGAATGCATTTCAATTAACAGGTGTGCCTTCTTAAAAGTTAATTTGTGGAATTTCTTTCTTAATGCGTTTGAGCCAATCAGTTGTGTTGTGACAAGATAGGGGGGATATACAGAAGATAGCCCTATTTGGTTAAATACCAAGTCCATATTATGGCAAGAACAGCTCAAATAAGCAAAGAGAAAACAACAGTTCATCATTACTTTAAGACATGAAGGTCAGTCAATACGGAAAATGTCAAGAACTTTGAAAGTTTCTTCAAGTGCAGTCGCAAAAACCATCAAGCGCTATGATGAAACTGGCTCTCATGAGGACCGCGACAGGAATGGAAGACCCAGAGTTAACTCTGCTGCAGAGGATAAGTTCATTAGAGTTACCAGCCTCAGAAATTGCAGCCCAAATAAATGCTTCACAGAGTTCAAGTAACAGACACATCTCAACATCAGCTGTTCAGAGGGGACTGTGTGAATCAGGCCTTCATGGTCGAATTGCTGCAAAGAAACCACTACTAAAGGACAATAAGAAGAAGAGACCTGCTTGGGCCAAGAAACACAAGCAATGGACATTAGACCGGTGGAAATTTGTCCTTTGGTCTGGATTCCAAATTGGAGATTTTGGGTTCCAACCGCCGTGTCTTTGTGAGATGCGGTGTGGGTGAACGGAGGATCTCTGCATGTGTATTTCCCACCGTAAAGCATGGAGGAGGAGGTGTTATGGCGTGGGGGTGCTTTGCTGGTGACACTGTCTGTGATTTATTTAGAATTCAAGGCACGCTTAACCAGCATGGCTACCAAAGCATTCTACAGCGATACGCCATCCCATCTGGTATGGGCTTAGTGGGACTATCACTTGTTTTTCAACAGGACAATGACCCAACACACCGACAGGCTGTGTAATAAATAAATATTTTACCAAGAAGGAAAGTGATGGAGTGCTGCATCAGATGACCTGGCTTCCACAATCCCCCGACCTCAACCAAATTGAGATGGTTTGGGATGAGTCGGACCGTAGAGTGAAGGAAAAGCAGCCAACAAGTGCTCAGCATATGTGGGAACTCCTTCAAGACTGTTGGAAAAGTATTCCAGATGAAGCTGGTTGAGAGAATGCCAAGAGTGTGCAAAGCTGTCATAAAGGCGAAGGGTGGCTATTTGAAGATTCTCTAATATAAAATATACTTTGATTTCTTTAAGACCTTTTTGTTTCCTACATGATTCCATATGTGTTATTTCATTATTTTGATTTCTTCACTATTATTCTACACTGTAAAAAATAGTAAAATCAAGAAAAACCCTTGAATGAGTAGGTGTGTCCAAACATTTGACTGGTAGTGTATATAAATATAGGACCAAACACACATGCACATATACACACACTCATACAGTAGATGTACCTGCGGAAGAGCTTGACGTCCCCCTGGTTGTTGTAGCCTCGTATGGAGTGCCACTGGTTGACCAGAGGGATGGACAGGTCCTTGGTCAGGTGGGAGGAATCACAGGGGATGAGGGCAGTGCTGGAGGGAACACGCATGGGATTAACTCTTAACATCATCTGATATGTGATGTTCTGTATTTGTGTGTGTCTGTTTATGATGTTTGTATGTGTCCCCGTCGATGTATACTAGTGTGTGTGCTGTGTATATTGCTCTCACATTTGTGCCTGCAGCTCCAGTACGATGGACTCCAGCTCCTTCTTCTCCTGCAGGCTCTGGACACTGAGCTCCTCCAGCCTGGCACTCAGCTTTTTGTTCTCCGTCTCCACGTTCTTCAGCTGGGACTCCCGCAGACGCACCAGCTCCTCCAGGTAGCCCTGCATCACAGACACAGACACAGGCGCAGACACAGACGCACAGTTAGAAGATAGGACTGGAGTGCATACAGATAGACTGTGTTCTGCATACCCCAAAAGTACAAACAAAGTTATTACTCTATATACAGTACATTGAGGACCATCAACATTTCCACCATGACACTCTGTTCTGGAAGAGATTCTATGCCCCATGTCTTTAGGAATGTAAGGTTATCAGGAGGTCAAAAGGTCACCTTCTGGGCGTAGACAATCTTAAACCTCTGCTCCATCTTGCGACACTTGTTTCTCCAGCTCTCCTCGTCGGTGACCAGGGGGATGTAGGGGTGTTCTGGGACACTTTCGTCACTGGCACTGCTGTCCACACTGCACCGGTCATCCTCATCACTCAGGTAGTCATAGCTGTAAGCAAGGGACACATAGCAGGGGAGTTGCACACATTCACACACTGCTTCTAGTCATTTGGATGGCTATGACTAAGCTACTGACTAGTATGACATATATTGGCGAAGTGAGCACGTGGTTGTCTCACCTCTGAGTAAACTTCAGGTAAGGTGTGAAGTCAATCACTGCAGGGGACTTCCCATCCAGCGCCTCCCCCTTCAAGCAAAAACTGGACAGAGAAAGAATTGTAAACTTTATAATAACAATGTAACAAATAATAATGCTATGATTCTGCAGGCCTGAGTGATGCTGCCTCACCTGAAGTCTATGGCACTGAGACCAATGAGCATGCCCGTCAGAACAGTGGCCTCCTCTCTCAGCATGATGGCTCCGTCATCATAGAACCTCCTGCTGTGCAAAGCCTTATGATTAGTTATGTATTGCATGTTGTTTCTAAGGTAGATTGGTAGTTAATAGGCTAGATGGGATACTATTTTGTGGTATATCTGACCTGGTTGTCCGTGTGTCCCTCAGGGCTGTAGCCACATACTCAGACAGACGCTTCTCCATCAGCGCCACACGGATCCATGCCCGACCCTGCAGAAAACGATGGAAGGAGGGAAAGAGAGAAAGAGAGAGAGAGGGGGTCAGATGGAATGAGAAAGAGTGACAGCTAAGGGATTTTACTCTGAATCTCTGGTGACACAAACATGCACACACACACACACACACACACACACACAGGATCCCCGTCCTTGCCTTGGCGCGTGAGGTGCTGATGTTTTCGATGTTTTCGATGCTGGCGATGCAGTTGTTCTGCACCTTGCTGCATGCCAGCCGGATGTAGTCCCAGAAACTGCGCTGGCCATCTGAGCTGAACCAGCTTCCTGGACCTGGTCCAAAGATAAAACACTGACAATGACTCCCATCTCCTACAACAGCCAACACAGTGTCCCTGTCGCTCAACGCACCACAGCAGATTGGCTTTGCATCCAGCACTTTAACTCAGTCAAAACCGATGGGCATGCCATGAGCTCATGTAAAAATCATTACATTTGCCTATTATATGTGTGACATTATACATATTATGTAAATAGGTAAATAGTAACAATTGAAACTAGGGGAAGCCTTGAGGCTTCCGTTTCCTGAATTAGAAGACCAAGAGACTGATGGACACTTCCATGTCCTGTACCTGCTGTGTTACCTTTGAAGCGGTGGCTGAGGATGTGTTCCAAGATGGCAGCGAAGTTGACAAACTCCTCGGATGAGTCATCGATGGGCTCAGCTGTGTACTTTTCCAGGAGTGTCTTCACCGAGAATCTAAAAGAGAGGAGAAGAGAGAGACAGAGGAATGAGAAACAAAGATAACTACGTACAGTACAAGTCAAAATTTTGGACACACCTACTCATTCAAGGGTTTTTCTTTATTTTTACTATTTTTTACATTGTAGAATAATAGTGAAGACATCAAAACTATGAAATAACACATATGGAATCATGTAGTAACCAAGAAAGTGTTAAACAAATCAAAATATATTTAATATTTGAGATTCTTCAAATAGCCACCCTTTGCCTTGATGACAGCTTTGCACAATCTTGGCATTCTCTCAACCAGCTTCACGAGGTAGTCACCTGGAATGCATTTCAATTAACAGGTGTGCCTTCTTAAAAGTTAATTTGTGGAATTTCTTTCTTTCTTAATGCGTTTGAACCAATCAGTTGTGTTGTGACAAGATAGGGGGGATATACAGAAGATAGCCCTATTTGGTTAAATACCAAGTCCATATTATGGCAAGAACAGCTCAAATAAGCAAAGAGAAACAACAGTTCATCATTACTTTAAGACATGAAGGTCAGTCAATACAGAAAATGTCAAGAACTTTGAAAGTTTCTTCAAGTGCAGTCGCAAAAACCATCAAGCGCTATGATGAAACTGGCTCTCATGAGGACCGCGGCAGGAATGGAAGACCCAGAGTTAACTCTGCTGCAGAGGATAAGTTCATTAGAGTTACCAGCCTCAGAAATTGCAGCCCAAATAAATGCTTCACAGAGTTCAACAGACACATCTCAATATCAGGCGTTCATGGTTGAATTGCTGCAAAGAAACCACTCCTAAAGGACACCAATAAGAAGAAGAGACCTGCATGAGCCAAGAAACACGAGCAATGGACATTAGACCGGTGGAAATTTGTCCTTTGGTCTGGAGTCCAAATTTGAGATTTTTGGTTGACACCGCTGTGTCTTTGTGAGACGCGGTGTGGGTGAACGGATGATCTCTGCATGTGTATTTCCCACCGTAAAGCATGGAGGAGGAGGTGTTATGGTGTGGGGGTGCTTTGCTGGTGACACTGTCTGTGATTTATTTAGAATTCAAGGTACACTTAACCAGCATGGCTACCACAGCATTCTGCAGCGATACACCATCCCATCTGGTTTGGGCTTAGTGGGACTATCATTTGTTTTTCAACAGGACAATGACCCAACACACCTCCAGGCTGTGTAAGGGCTATTTTACCAAGAAGGAGAGTGATGGAGTGCTGCATCAGATGACCTGGCCTCCACAATCGCCTGACCTTAACCAAATTGAGATGGTTTGGGATGAGTCTGACCGCAGAGTGAAGGAAAAGCAGCCAACAAGTGCTCAGCATATGTGGGAACTCCTTCAAGACTGTTGGAAAAGCATTCCTCATGAAGCTGGTTGAGAGAATGCCAAGAGTGTGCAAGGCTGTCATCAAGGCAAAGGGTGGCTATTTGAAGGATCTCAAATATAAAATATATTTTGATTTGTTTAACACTTATTTGGTTACTACAGGATACATGATGTGTTATTTCATTGTTTTTATGTCTTCACTATTATTCTACAATGTAAAAAATACTAAAAATAAAGAAAAACCCTTGAATGAGTAGGTGTGTCCAAACTTTTGACTGGTAATGTATTTCTTTGCAAAACCATTTATATGCAATAAAAAGTAGCAAAGAGGGACAGAATGTTGAAAGTATAATGTAAAAAACAACAGTAGGAGCAGACAGGCATAGACAAATGTACTACTGTACTTGACTTGTGCTAAACAATAGCTGAGAGGAGTTTTTTGGGAGCAATGCCATCGAATACATCTGAGGTCACCTCCAATTGTCTTGTGTGCAACACAATGTCCCCCTTCAGATGCTCCGCAAAGTTGCCGTGACAACAACACAATTAACCCCCTTGTCTCAACCAATGGCAGATGACACGGTTGTCGGCGTGGCAGCCTTTGTTCAGTATGGGCTCCCAGGTCCTGTCCGTCCCTTGGTCTGATCTCTGTAAGGAACCAGCCGACATCAGAGTATGACCAAATCAAATCCCCCCCCCCCTCATACACGGTGGTCTGATCTATTTAGGACAGCTGTAGCCATTGATTTAGTTTGGCTGATGACCTCAAGATCTCACTGCACATACCACTGAGAGCTAAGAGCTAGAGGCTATGCTGTGCCTGCTGTGTGTACGCTAGGAGTCGGAGTCCAGGCACAGACTAGGGCTGACTGCCTCTTGTTCCATGGGAAACACTAGCATCACCGAGGGCAAGACTGCCCTGGCAGTGGGCAAAACTTCCATAGCCAGGGGCAAGACCACGGTCGCGATGGGCAATACCTCCGTCTCCAGGGGAGTGACCACCACCTCCATGGGGGACTCCACCATCAGTAGGGAGAAGACCACAGTAGCTCTTGGCCGCGCTAGCTTCACCAGGGGAACCACCACCACCTCCTTCCGGAAGGCTCTGATGCCAAAGCGCAGGACCACCTAGAATAAATGGACAGGAGCTCAGACGCCAGGGCCAAGACTCCCAAAGCAACCAGGACGTCAAAAAAAGACTTGACTGAAGAGGAGGATTGGAAAGCCACCTTCCTGTCCAGCAAGACTACCTTCACTAAGGGCAGGATCTTGATTCTGAAGACTAAGTACGCCATCTCCTGGGGCAAGTCCTCTGTCTCGTGGAGCAGAACCACCGTTACCCTGGGCAAGATCACCGTGACCATGGGAAAGACCTCCGTGACACGAGACCAGACCACCAGCTCTCTGACCACTCTCACCTTCACCCATGGAGATAAGTCTGTGTCTGTGGTCAAATCCAGCCTCACCAGGGGCAGACAAACTACACGGAACATCTACTGGGATTTCCACCTGTGATTATTGTATATGGTTACACTCAAAACGGAGGGATTTTTAGCAGGTCAGTTGTAGCTTAAATCATGTCCATTTGTAATCAATTATTCCATGTGTCTGATCAATGTGCAGCATTCTGCAGCTCGAGTGTCAATGAAGCATTAATGTTTTAGAAGAAAAACATTTATCATGTCTTTCAAAATGAATCCCACATGATGAGAGTATTGTTAGGATGTGTTACGGATCTAACAGGCTTGAAATCAGATAAGATGTTCTGGAGCCTGACGGAGGAACATTATTCAAATGTGTGACAGAGGAGATGAGGTTGGTGGTGTGTTGGCAGGGAGGGAGGCAGTAGGACACAGCTGTGTGTGATGTATGTGGAGACAGAGCATGTGTCATCATCAGTGTGCTGATCAACAGAGAAACGGTAATTCTCTGAAGCAAAAATACAGTTTAAATGTCCCCCTTTTTGTTATAGAACAACAATTGCATGCTGATTAAATTGGTCTATGTTTCAAGGTTGCATGCATTACAATAACTATGCTATGTTCAGTTTGTAAGGACAGTCTTAAACTAGGAAAAGTGTCTGTCATAACTGATTGATTGATGTAACCTGATGCTCATAAAATAACTGCTTCAACACTGCTTGGCTTGATTTTGTTTGTTTGCAAATTTGACTTTTTATATAATATACAAGTAGTATGAAACAAATTATATGTACTCTCCTGAAGTGGAATAATGAATTATTTTCATACTAAAGGACAAGGACCATAGTCAAATGCAATATAAGATGATCTGATCATCTCTAAATCAAATATAAAATTTTAGGGACACAGACACTTGTAAAACTACTAAGAGCCACACCCATATTGGAGACTGAAGCCAAGATGCACATTGCACATTTGAGAAGAGCAGTCATAGGCCATGGATGGAAAACATGAACTTATGTCAACTTCCTTGCCTATCTAATAATGTCTCACATATGTTTCATGTTGCACATGTTCCATACAGTTTCACACGGAACCAAGGCTTTACAATCAGGGGATATAGGGAACAATGCCACAGGATCAAGTGATGTCACCACAGATTATCCTCTGGGCAACAATGTCTCCTTCAGCCGCTCAGCAGCGTCGTGGTGGTGATGGGACAATCGTTCCACTGTCCCCAGCCCTTAGATAGGCTACAGCCACCTACGGCTGCCTCTGTCCATTCACAGGGACACATGGGCGGTATGTGGCCTTCCAGAGCCCACGTCTATAAGCTCAACGAAGGCATTATGTGACAGGGGGTAGCACTATCCACGCTTAGCATTCTGGTCTACTCTGGACTCTCGTTACTGTTACTATCACACCCAAGGCTTACTAAGTGGGGTGTGCTGCATGAGCGTGCGATGTGTCGTGCCGAGTGAACCCCAAAATCCACCACCTCAGCAGGGTCAGGAAGACAACCTTCTTCTCAAATGGGCAACACCAGCATCACCGAGGGGAAGACGGCCCTCTCCCTGGGCAACACCACCATCAAGAGGGGCAAGACCAAGCTCACTGTGGGCAACTCGTCTATCACCAGGGGCAAGAAGACCACTTCTCTGGGCGCCTCCACCATCGCCAGTGCCAAGACCAAGCTCACCATGGGCAATGCCTCCTTCAGCAGGGGCACCACCACCACCTCGTTTCGAAAAGCATTTTTCGCCAAACGCAAGACCCTCTAGATGAGAGGGGACATCATTGGGTGGAGGGACTGGCGGCTAACTCAACAAAACATAAAGACAACATACAACAACACCATCACAGGGGACATAAGGACATCACCGCAACATCTACACAGGCTAGATCTAAATTGACTTCTAAAACACTGGATTATTTTGCTTTGGACCATTTTCTTTTTCGATCAAACAGGATTTTATCAAGGAAACAGGTCAGTGGTTTTAGAATTCTTAGATGTGTTCTACTCCACCCAAGGTCAGTCTGAGTTATGTGTTGTGCAGAAGTCAATGTCTGTTATACATGTTACTGTTGGACACCCTATTCAGTTGCCTAGAACAAAACTTTGAGAACATTTGACCTGCTACATTGTTGAAATATTCTATGGCAATTAGGAACTTTAAGTATTTATGCTTTACTGATATGTCAAAGAAATCAGTAGATTGCAAGATAGTCATCTCTGATTATCAGTAAAATCAGTTTATATGTGATTACAACATCAGAATCTAATACTGTGGTTGAATTATTAGAAATTGACAAAGTCTCTCGATGTGAAGGGGAGTTAAAGAGCGGCAATAACTGGTATGCCTTAAATGCTAATAGATTGAGTGCCACATCAAGATGCTCTTGGTACGATTTGACACTGAAAAACAACTGCCCGTCCTTATAACAAACATCTTTTGTGCCCCCTCTCACTCCTCTTGGATCTCAGCCAAACCCACTCTCAGCTCTCTTCAAACGTCCTCTTGTTCTTTTTTCTACTGTACTTATGTTCAGTTGTGTTTTATTTACAATACAATTTAGGATCAGGGTTCTCTAATTTGTCCGAAATAATCTCAGAAGATTAGGATTGACAGCTCTCAATAACTTTTCTCTCTACCCCTCTTTGTCTGACTAACTCTCTCCCTCATCACCCCCCTCTCTCTCTCGCTCCAGTTTTGGCCTAACCAGCAGGATCAGCTGACACTGGAGGATTCCTCCCTGGCCATGGCCATGTGGAGGGAACACTGTCTGTCTGATGGTGTTATTCAGATCCTCTACTGGGTGTGTGTGCACCTGGAGGATCCCTCTCCCTCCCATAGGGGAGATGAGCTCAGCCAGGGGAGGAGATGCAAGCCCTGTGTCTATGTGCCATGAAATATCATGAGAGGAGATAGTATTAGTTGACTTATTTGCTCTGACAGAGAGATTACAAACGTTATGGCATAATTCATAATAATGAACATGATGAGGGGATGTGATATGAAGGATATAGTATGTCACAGAGAAAGTGGATATGGTAATAGGAGAGGAGAGGTTGCAAGGAAGGTGGGGAAAGGTTAAAGTGGTATCTGAACTTGTATAAGAGTGTATTTATACTGTAATGTGAAGTGTTTGGTCCTGCTGGTAATGTTCACATTGCAATGCCAATGAACCTTGCTTATGTTTAGTAAGGCAGAGGTCATTTGTGCAATAATATGCTAGAAATATGTGAAAACAAGAGAGAAACAAGAGGATAATTAGGCTGGAAAGAGCACCAATATTTTCACCCATTACGAGCATCATTTTTTATTCTAGGATGGCAGGCTCCGAGTGCTGCTTTAATGTCCACAATGAACAATGGGACAGACACTTCTGAGTGGATGAGAAGGGCTTTTATGAGGAAAAAAGTAGAGCAGTGGAACCCTGAGGCTGAGAGAGAGAGGCAGAGAGAGGTAGAGAGTAGCGAAGAGTGGGACCATTTGTGGTGCTTTGCCATTGTTTAACACACGAAAGGACACACTCAGAGTGAAGAACCATACTGTATACTGTACAGTCCCTCACAGAACCCACATTCAAGTTTCAAAGTACTTTGCACTCATTGTGCAGCTGGTTCCACTTTATATGTCCTCCTTGGGATATTGCAACAGAGACAGTAATGGCCTATTCTCCCCAGCCACACCCAAAACAATTGAAGGCTTCAACAGACAAAAGATGACTTGCTCTTCGTTCTCATCTCATCCACTTTTATTCACAGGGAACAAGGGTGCAGTAGGATAGGACCTCCAAATCCTTAACTATCTCATTTATGTTTTCTTAGGTTCAACGTGTTGGCACCAACAGTGTTCATCCTGTCATGGACCTCGTCATGAGAGCTCTTAGGCCAGAATATGCAACAACAAAGTAATATATCCAGTGGCCTGTAACAAGATTCCCTAGTGATAGCTGTTTCTCCTGGTTTGGCCTCTTTTCAATAAGGTAAAATAGCACCTATTGGTACAGTCTGTTTCTCTCAGATGAACCGAGTACAGATGACGCTCTGGTCCCGCCATGTTTTAAAAACATATGTAGCCCATAGCAACAGCTATACTGTTATGTAAGACTTTTCTTTTATTCTTGACATTTTATTATTATTCTGGGCATGGTAAATACTTATAAATGAAAGCCAGCTTAAGGCATGAGTGGTATCTCCTTCAAAAGTTATATTTTTCTCAGGACTTGAAAAGTTGATGGTGCCAAGTTCCAACTGAGATTTCTACAGTCCTTTTCAAAGACTACCAGCTGGACCATACTGTATATCTATGACCTCTGTTGACTTAACTATTGACCTTTGACCCAGGGAAGCAATGATAGTTCCCTGTGATGTTGAGAGTATTTCAAGATTTCTGTACAGTCTATTGCTGTGCATGGAAATATATGTCATCAAAATAAGTTTAGTCAATGAAACATGATGTAATGGGGAGGTCACTTTGACACATCAGATCACTGCATCTTAGAAGTCACTCTATATCTTGGCTTTGGTGTCTATAACAAGGCCAACCCATGAGACGTGCCATCAGAGACTAGACCTACTAGTATCCCTGGGCCCTACTATATCAGTACAGCACTAAAACAACCATGTTAATGACTTGGAGGAAGAGCTTTGAATGGGAGTGTGATGCCAGTTTGGCAAAATCCATAATGATTCCTGATGACAAATTGACATGGGGATGGATGGAAGCTCTGGGTCCAGCATTTCAGCAAGGGTCAATGACACAGTGAACTGATTCAAATTCAGTATTCAAGAACAACTGTATGATAATAGAGCATTCACAAATAGGTCTCAAGACAAGGATTTACTTCCAAAAAATGAAAAGTAGGAAATCCAAACATGTTAATCTATGTGTCGATGTCTGGTAAATGTGTATGTTGTGATAGTGAAGGAAATGTTGTGTATGTCAATTTGAATATATACACGTGCATTAGTATTAGAAGAATGATCATGCTTGGGCTGGTGTGCTAACTGAACACTAATGTGGGCTTAGCTGGGAGGGATGGCTAATGATCTGAAAATAACTGTGTCCATATCAGTCAAACCTTTTTCATGACTCCCTCCATTACTCTTGGCATTAGTCTGGTGCACAGATCCACCCTCTATCTCTTTGCACCAAGGCTTCCCTGCTCTGCCCTGCTGGTAGTCCTGCCTACACAATGAGACACACACAACACCAGCCTGACTCTATGTACAGCCAGAGGTCCTGAGGTCACAAACATTCACAACCTTTGTCTACTTGAACACCACCTGGGACAAGGGCTGTCATTGGCTGACACTGGCAGTTTGCCTCGACACATGGAAGTGGTACACGTCTGTCTGGCAGGAAAAGAGGCTTCTATGATTTACAGCCTATCTTAGACTGCACAATACAAAGCTAAGACTTGACATCGACACAGATGCTTTCAGATATTCAAAGCCTGGGGAATACATGTATTACCCTTGCATTAAACTGAATCCATAGCTCTCATTGAAAAGTAATCAATGTCTTTCCCATTGGAGAAAATTGTATGATTAGCATTACTGATGAAAAACTGTTGTGAACATTTCTTTTTTGTTTTGTATCCTGTGCCTCTGTCTTTAAATGTCTTGGATTAAAATATTATTGGCACAGTCAGCGTCTGAAAAATGACCGAACTGCAACAAATGTCTCTTTGTTCTCTCGCTAATCCTTCTGGAGTCTGAAGTCTGTGTGTTTTAAAACGTTATTTCTCTTTGGTCATGTTCTATGTTTGTTCTACGTGTTCTATTACACTGTATGTTCCACTAAATGCAGACAGAACCCTCGGCAGAGAGGTGCTGTAATTAAAAGTGCTTGATCGTGTTCCTGGAGTTTTCATTTGTCTATTTATTCTTCTGTCCAAGCAGCAAACAAACACTAAACTCAACATGTCATATCATGAGGTCAACATGAGGATATGTGGCCAATGTCGATGTCATCGGATTGGAAGGATGGAAAGATATCCATGATTAGTGACAATGTCATAAACCATATATGCCTACCTTCACTACACATAGAATGCGTAAATCATTTTCTGCTAATTGCTTTTTCTAGAAATGATTTAGAGAGACCACCAGGAGCTTGAGTGATGTCATTCCCGTTGGTCCTGTGTAGAACAATGCCTCCCTCAGGAGATAAAATGTTGTGTCCCTGACAACAGGACAATGGGTCTCCTGGCCCCTCAGAGTGACAGCACACACTGGACACATACATGCCTCGCCTGATGGGTTCACGTCTCATCATGAGGGTGCCCACAGATAACATATTCACATTGCTAACATACAAGCTACGAGCCACAGACCCACACGTTTCTGAGGCAACAATCCAGTTCCTGTTCCTACTGGAGCTCCTTATATGAAGACAGGGATATAAACCAGTATGACTCACCATGGTATGTGTTAACACACAACAGACATGAGGACACACAGTGAAGGGGAAGCTTACAGTATAGATGCATAAGGACACAGAGATTAGATACAAATTGAGTATTTTGAAAAAACACATATGCACTCTTGAAATAATTGTGAATATATATATATATATATATATATATATATATATATATATATATATATATTATATCATTTAATATATTATATTATATTAATTTACATGACAAATGTTTGTCATCATAATGTATGAAGTATTCACATTAATTATGCCTTTACAAATCTGAATATTCTAGGATGGAGCACTGATGATACATTAGCCTACATTGGGTAAAACATCATTTCTCCTTCACCAAGTTATCAAATAGCATTCCTATGACAACCAGCCACAGGGGTTTGACTGCTATGCCATTTTATTCTCAGCAGTATCAGCTGTAGATATAAATTACTCTGGTATAGATGAGCTGGCATAGATGTCGTCGGCCTATACTTTTTTATGAGAGCTATCTCTCAGGCCACCGGGTGAAATTCCTCTGGGTGTTTTCAGTGCAATATGAGTACATCACAGTAGCATTCAATGACCATAATAAACATCCGATTTCACTGTGATGTCATTATCTTGGAGCAGCATTTCTCTAAGCGGTAAAGAATGTCCTCGTCCCAAGAATGTTGTCGTCATTGCCACATCACCGACCTGGGGCATTCTGGTGGAGCAATGCCCTCTCAAACATAGGCCTCACACACCCAATTCAATCCCATGTCCTTTCAAATAGGCCGACATAGCGGCGGAGACAGCCGGGTGTCCAGCAAGGTGAAACTGCATCTGTGGCTGTTTATTTATAAGGCGATCTGATTCTCTCTCACCGTTATTTCTAATCGAGAGAATTTAAAAACAGAAAAAATGTATCCATTATAATTTCCCCAAGTAGTCTAATGTATAGGCTACCACAGTGCCTATAGCTGTGAAATATGTTGCCTTTTCTTTTTCTTTTCGTTTCCTTATGAGAATGCATGATTGAGAACAAACAACACAGGACACAGAGCTGGCACTTACATTTAACTATTGGTTAATGCGGCAGAAAATTATTTGAACGCTTCTTACATTGTAGCCTAAACCATTATACATTTGTTTCCATGCATGCATTAAATAATCTGTGTGGTTAACATGACGTGCCAAACACACGAAACCTCTGCTCCCTTGTTTTGTACCTGCATACGGTGATGAGATTTTTTCGCTCCACGCCGACGCTCCGAGAAGATGCTTTTTTCGATGTCAAACCCATAGCCATTGCTTTTCGTACACAGCCGGATTCCATTCAGCGGCAGTACGGAGCCTTCGGGTAGCCCTGCACCACCAAGACCCCTCCCTCGGCAGGCCTATGCCATATATTCCGGTGTCCTCAGTCCTCCGCGAGAAGCAGAGACATGCTGATGCTTAATTAGTGGGCTCTACGTTGACGCGCTCACGATTCACGATCGAGTTCTGCAGGGTGAACAGACACTATAATTAAAATAACCTCTGCATCAAGATACCCAATGCACATATGTTGAATTAGCCTACATAAAATATCCCATCATTTAATTATCCTACATTTGATCATAATGTGCTTTGAGGTTTTATAACACTATGGAAGATGATGACTGACTATATAAGATATTATTTTGTTGCACCACAACATATCTACAAATAATATGTGATAAAACAATTACAAATTGGCTTGAAATGAATGCCAATGTATTCTACTTAATTTTATATTTTGTGCTGTAAGGTAGATAATTGGCCAGCATCTTCTCGGTTCGATTCCCACGGGAGGCCAGTATGAAAAATGTATGCACTCACTAAAACTGTAAGTCGCTCTGGATAAGAGCGTCTGCTAAATGACTAAAACATTTTATATATATATATATATATATATATATATATATATATATATATATATATATATAGAAATGTAAGGTGGACTACTGTGGCTCCTCTACGCTAGAGGTCGCTCTAAAATAGTTACGTCACCAATTTGTTGTAAACAGAAGGAAAGATGGCGGAGTCAGGGGAGCCCAAGGCAACATGTACATTTCTATTTAAAAAATCAACCAAAAAATGCAACGCTCGGAAGAGAAAAGCCAGTGACAGCGACAAAGGTGAGCTACAATGTTTGAGTCCAACTCAGTGTTGTTTCAAAAGCTAACCAAAAGACTGTATTGTACATGAAAACAATGGCTACTAGTAATAGCCAAGCTAGCTAACTAACCTAGCTAGATATTGCTAGTAATAGTTAGCGAGATAGCTAACATTTGAAGTTTATTTAGTTAGGCGTTAAGATTGTGCCTAATAAAAACAAAACTACTGCCAGCTATAAAACACCCAAGCCATGGAAATGATTGTGCAAGTGACAAATGAACCCACAATGGCCGAGTACTGTAAACATGAAAATGTCCCACTCACATTCTGATGCTTGTCTCATTGCCTCCTCCATTGTCAGATGGCAACAGTGACGAAGACAAGAATGCCGTCGTCAGAAAAGAAAAAAAGACGGGTTCAGCAAACCCTATGATTCAAAGGGTAACGTCGCGTGACTGACTACAAACGAATCATTCTTTATACTTAACATTTTTGATAGTGTGAAATCATTATTCTCTTCTCCCCAGACAAAGAAAGTAGAGAGAGACGAGGTGTCATCTGCTGAAAGTGATGAGGAGAAAGAAAGAAAGAAAGTCACTGTTGCTTACAAGTCAACAAGGTCAGCGGTGAGTTATTTTGAAAAAGACCTCTCCTCTACCATTAATGATGTTTTGTATTTATACCCTACCTACCCCTTTATTGCTCTGCCCTGTATAAAGCTATCAATCTCGTCCTCCTCCTTCTCTGTGCATAGAAACCAGAGGGGCCAGATGACATGGGAGCAACTGCAATCTATGAGCTGGACACAGCAAAGGACAATGATGCTCAGGCCATCTTTGAGAGGAGTCAGAAGATCCAGGAGGTAAGACATCTGTCCCTAGTTGGAGGAACTTTGTTTCCTTAGTGTATCTACATCTTAGTATTGTATCATTTGCATTCTTCCCCCAGTCTTGTGTAGTAAATTGGGACAACGTTGGTCCGCAAATGCTTAATAAGGGTCTCTATCCTCACCAGGAGTTGACCGGTAAAGAGGATGATAAGATCTACAGAGGAATGAACAACTACAAAAAGCACATCAAGCCCAAAGACTCCACCATGGGCAATGCATCCTCTGGCATGGTCAGGTATGCATGCATGTTGTGTGACAGAGTAAAGTTGAAATGTCTTGGGTAAAGTTTTTATTTAAATGTTTTCGCTATGTATTTGCATCATCACGGTTTTCTATTTTCTTTGTCAGGAAGGGACCAATACGGGCCCCAGAGCACCTGAGGGCCACAGTGAGGTGGGACTACCAGCCAGACATCTGCAAGGACTACAAAGAGACTGGCTTCTGTGGCTTTGGAGGTGAGTGGGGCTTTGCCGTAAAGTTGCCTCCCCCAATGTAGAGCTTTGCGCGGGTCCTTCTTTCCCTACTTTAATTTATCATCTGTGGAAGTCTCTGAAAGTCTCCTTTGTGTGTTTCTTTTCCCCTCTTAGACAGCTGCAAGTTCCTCCATGACCGCTCAGATTACAAACATGGCTGGCAGATTGAGAGGGAGCTGGACGAGGGGCGCTATGGGGCCAACGGTGAGTTCACAACAGGGGAGAAACACGGGGCTGTGTAGATTTAAGATTGATCAAAGATTAGAGAGTAGATGTTTGTGATACAGCTGTTCAGTAATGTGTGGTCTGTATGAAGATGATGAGAACTACGAGGTGAGCAGTGACGAGGAGGACATGCCCTTCAAATGCTTCATCTGCCGAGAGTCCTTTAAGAACCCTGTCATCACCAAGTAAGACAATGCTCCTTAAGAACTCCTTCACCGTTAAGTGTGTGTAGAGAAACTTCCAGCAGTGATTGCTAATCAAACCACTCATGTCATGTCTCCCGCAGGTGTCGGCACTACTTCTGTGAGACCTGTGCTCTTCAGCACTACCGCAAGTCCCAGCGCTGCTATGTGTGTAACGTCCAGACCAACGGCGTCTTCAACCCAGCTAAAGGTGAGGATAATGCATTTCAATTACCATGGTCAGCATAGTGGTATATGGCATGTACAGTAGGGAATGGCCTCGGATGATCCACCAAAGCATAACTTTGGGCTAAGAAAACAAATATAAAGCTACAGTAGTTTGTTGTTGACCATGGAGCTTATGTAGCCTGACGACTCAAGCTGAATTCTTCCTCTGCTCCATCGTTCGCTACATACTTCAGTCTGAGACCGCAATCATTGAAGTCATTTGTGGTGACGTCAAAATGAGGAGTGCTGTACAAAAGTCATCAGCAATTGGATCATCTCTAACCAATCAGAGTACCAATGCCGAATTTTCTAAACGTTGCTTTACCGTCGTGTGTTCTGGCCCAACCCATCGGTTTCTGGGAACAATCAGATGGTCTAGAACGTATTTCCGTAGGGGAGGTACTCTGCTCCAGATTCATTGCGGAGAAGAAACTAACATTGGTCGGCGTGGCGTTTGGCCAGAGCAAGGAGTTTTGGTAGCCAGGCAAGCGCTTATGCACATCGGGTAAAAGACTAGTCTCTATAGTCAGGTAAATAGAAAAAGCTCACTGCTCCTTGAATATTCATGCCTGTGTACGGCTGAGTGGAGTTATTCAGCTCCAGGCAGTAGCCCTAAAAGTGTTTTTTCGCTCTACAGAGCTGGCAGCCAAGATCGCCAAACACCAAGCCATGCTTGACCAGCCACCCTCTGATGAAGAAGATTAGCAACCTACTGTAAATACAGTACCTGTCCCATCCAAATCCATCAGTGTCTGTTATAAATCTCCCCTCCCCTGTTTTGTTTCATTGTGTCAATGTCAAGCCTTCTGGAATAAAACTCGATTTTGTAATAGTTATTGACTGATTCCTTATAATACAATGACAGCGAGAGCCCAGAGGTGAAAGGTATTTATTATCAAGTAAAATAGTTGACACTCCCAACACTTTCCCTCCCCTGCTCAACACCTTCCCTTCCCCTCTTCTCTTCTCTTCCTGAAACCTAGACAAACTATCTGAAACAAGCACCATTGTAACATTCACAGGACATAAGTGGCCAGTAACAGTAAGATAAATCAAATACATGGACCTAAGTTGGCACAGTCTAGTGTTAACTAGCTTTGCTATCTTCAGGGTTTCAGGTAGAAACATATGTTTTTTGTCTTCCCTCTCCTGTAAAACTGGTGGTTCAGTATGAGAGCTTCTTCTCTCAGCTGTGAGGAAATACAAACACTGTCTGGTTCGTGATAGCCTTGGGACAAACTTCTGGAATCTTCCATCTGTTGTGCTGGCTAGATGGCTGATTGGATCAACCCTTGGTAATGCGGTCGGAGCGTCAGTTCCTGGTCTTGGTAATGTGAACAGATGGCTCTAGATTGGGCCAAGTCGAGTGCAGCTCAGATCAAATAAGAGGTAGAGTTTCCCTGCTCTACCTTTAATGGAACATCTCCATTGGCAAGTGAAAGAGCCAACTGGACATACTCCCCCATACTGTTCCTCGATGGGTCCAGAGCTTTTAGTAGAATCTGGAGAGATGTGTGCGTGAGAGGAATTAGGTGTCATTCAGTGCAAGGGTCTGTCTGCTCATGCATCTTTTAGACTAGAGCGATAGCAAGATGGCGGCTGGCTTTTAAACTCAGATGGAGAAGTAACTCCTTAGTTTACATTATTTACATGGGACATTTAATAAGAACAAAACGTAAATCCAGTCCGAAGTCTTCTCAGAGCGTCTCCTGTTAAAATCTCTTGGTTACTACACACACACACCTCTCCTCGTCTGCTTCCTGTTCCTCTGGTCAGAAGTCCCAGTCATCCACATCCATGTGGCTGAGGCCAGACTCCAGGCTGGCCAGCCCAGAGGCAGAGTCCTGCGGCTGGGTACTCTCAAAGCCGGTGATGGGTGTCACGGGCCGGAACAGCTCAGGCAGAGCCTCCGATGGCCGGCGCTTGATCTAGGGAAGAATGGAAACATATCTCATTGGGATTCTAATAATCAAGTGTTGTGTGAATGAATAAAGCTTTTACATGACTGTTGAGGAGGGAGGAGCTAGATCCTACTCACCTGTTTGAAGAAGGAATGACCAATGAGAGCACTGGCTGAGGGTCTGAGGGGGGAAATAAACACAATTAAATGAGCTAAAATTCATAACACAATCAATGTGAGGACCAGCAGCCCAGCTTGGCGTGGCTCACCTCTTCTCTGGGTCCCTCTGCAGACACAGCTCCACAAAAGCATGGAAGTGGGGAGAGAAGGTGCGACTGTAGGGGTGGCTCCCCAAGGAGGAGGGCTCTCCGTTAGAGTGGTGGGCCCCTCCGGCACTGGGGCCCTCACAGATCCCAGAGTCAGCCCCAGAGCGGGAGGGCTTCATGGTCAGCTCCTCTGGGGGGATGGTGGTGGTGTCCAACAGACAGGGGACTGTCCCGTTCAGCTTCTCCAGCAACATCTAAAGACCGAAGACCATGAAGAGGACAGAGGGGAGGAAGAGGAATGGACAGAGAGAGAGTGGCCAGTCAAGTGAGAAGCAGAATATAAATGATCTTTCAGAAGCAAGAGAGGGTGCGGGGTTGATCAGGCCACTAGTCACCTGTGTGGCTGGCATGTCTTTGAAGGGCACGTGTCCATTGGCTAGCTCACAGGCTGTGATGCCAAGACTGTAGATGTCTGACCGGAAGTCGTATCCCTGCAGATTCTGACACACACACAACAAGTGGTTACTTAGGGTTGACCGATACAAACAAACAAAGGTATTATAGTATACCAAAAGCAAGGTATTGTATGCTAGCCAGGTGTGGTATGGTGTTACCTGCTGCAGCACCTCTGGGCTGAGCCAGGGCAGCACCTTGATGCTGTACTGGGGAAAGTCATGGACCACTCTGGCCCGCTGGCCGTGACGGATCAGACTGATGATGCTCCGCAGACCAGACATACACACCTGACCGTCTACCGAGATCAACACGTGGCTGGCCTTCACGCTCCTAAACACGCACACAATTAGACGCCATGTCACATTCCTGCATGAAAAGTCCTGTGCTTGTGTGTACTTACCGGTGTACATAGCCCATGTGGTGGATGTACTCCAGGGCTTTGAGCATGCCCAGTAGGATGTAGGCGATGGCCAGCTCATTCATACCATCAGTGAAGTGGGTGCTGATCAGGTCTCTGGCCGACCCTAGGACATGTTAGACACTACATTAGTCAGTGAGAGAGCACAGAGGACTGTGATAATAGTAGGGTTAGGTGGAGACAAATTACCTTTGTGTGGGAATGGTAACTAGAGTCCTCCCATCTACATTTAGCTTTTGACTACATTTGACTAGGACCAGAGTAGTGTTACAGTGAGTGCTCTCCTGTCTGTGAATCCTCACCATAGGCCATGAAGGGAGAGATGACCCACAGCTCGTTCTCTGCTATGAAGATGCTCCTGTAGGGCAGGATGCTGGAGTGGTGGAACAGCTTAGATACATGGAGCTCAGCCTGAGAGAGACAGAGATTACACTGGGTTAGGTTTAATGGACAGAGAGAAACAGAGACATTACATTGAGTTATATCTAATAGATACAAATTTGACAGACTGAGATGAGAGGTTGGATTACATAACAGGTGATGTCATAAATCAAGGGATGAATGCATTCAGAGGGGAGGAGTGAAAGAGAGGGATATAAAGAGAAGGATGATTTGACTGATGTCAGTCTGCCTGGCAGAGGCAAAGGGAAATGTGACAGATGGATGGTAGAATGATAGATGGATGGTGATAGGTCCAGACCTGCAGGTAGTTGACCATTTCATTGGTGCAGGACTCCAGGTCAATCCGACGGATTGCTACGTGTTCCCCTGTGGGTCTGTATCTGGCAAGGTTTACGGTCATCAAGTCCTCTAGGCCTCGACCTAGCACAGCAAAACACACACACACACCAAGCGCACACACAAAATTAGACTAGAGACAGGAGCACGAACAATGTATTCAACAACAAGCACCTTGGCAGCCCAGTCACTGAGGTTGGAAGCCTGATACTGACTGACAAACTGACTGACCTATGATGGTTAGCAGCTCATAGGCGCTGCTGTCAGGGAGGAAGCTTCCCATGGTGTCCCGCCGTGGGAGTGAGGTCAGGCTCTCGTGGCTGTCTTCATGGGCCTGGGGGGAGAGGCGGCAACAGGGAAGGAGTTAGCTTTGGA
This sequence comes from Coregonus lavaretus, assembly GCF_964263955.1. Lineage (NCBI taxonomy): Eukaryota > Metazoa > Chordata > Actinopteri > Salmoniformes > Salmonidae > Coregonus > Coregonus lavaretus. The sequence goes on along the minus strand of NC_140015.1, from coordinate 24,974,771 downwards.
AATGATAGCATATATTGGCCCTTAGTGTTGGGTGTTACTTGTGGCATTGTGAGAGTGGCTTGCAAAGGCTTGGTCAGACGTGATGGTTGATGCTAAATCATATACAGGCAGACTACAGAACGGAGTGTGTACGAGCAGTATTTGTGGAACCTGAGTGGAGAACATCTAACTTCAGGTTTGAATTCTGTTGGTGGCATATTATAAGCAAGAAGCTACATCATTTATGAATCATGCCTTCTCTAAACCTCATCACACCATAGTGCTTGAAACATTAACGCTCATGGTTAGATACATGCAGAGTGGGGACCCCAAAAAAATAGTATGAGTGTGTTCAGAGAGGAAGAGATGAAGCAAGAAATGTCACTCTTGCCAAAATATGTCCAAAATAAGCCCAATGCATTTCTATGGGCTTGTTTTGGACTTAAGCTTGTCGCCTGCCTTCCCACATTTGGGACAACGACTCCCATTGTTGGGCGTAGACGTGAGGATCTTGTGTATCTGGTGTGTTTCACCTCAAATTACAAAACGGGGATCCAATAACAGTCTTAAAAGATGCTCAGAAAAAAAAAAAAACGTATTTTCAGATTCATACTATCACTTTCAAAATGCTTGACTGGAGAAAAAAATATGTATGCAGGGCTCTATGGTGACATTTTTTTTTTTTTACAAGGATCACATGTGCTCCTAAGTTGAACAAATGTAGGAGCACATAAAGAAATGTAGGAGCACAATGAAAAATATTCAAGTTATTAATGATAAGGGTGGCAGGTAGCTTAGTGGTTAAGAGCATTGTGCCGGTAACCGAAAGGTCGCTGGTTCTAATCCTCGAGCCGACTAGGTGAAAAATCTGTCACTGGTGCTCCCAAATTAAAATTCCAGGTAATAGTAAAATATTTAGATGCATATGCAACCAAAATGGTCCCTCTGTATTGCCCTGGTATGGGGTGTTGGCCTAAATGTATGAGGTTATTAATTTTTTTTAAATGTAGTAACAGCTTAATAACCATTTCTCTACCAATTTCCAGCCAGCATTGCGAGGTAGATGCCCATCACGTTAAATCACTCAGACGGAGTTGCCATGCGTTGCCAAAAACAGAACACATGGAACTCCATCCATTCCATCCAACTCCAGTTCACAACCATTGGTGGATGCAGAGATTTCCACAACAGTGACACATTAGACATGAACAAATAACCCCAGTTGCTCATACCCTCCCACCACCCACCTACATGCCCTCTGCTTTCTAGTAAGGGAGAACTACAGTGAACACAGGCCACAGACAAAGAGTGTCCACACTTCAGACTTAAACTACTTCACAAACATGAAACAGGCTCAGTCAAAATTAGTGAGGACTTTCAGTGAAGAACAACAGAAACCATAAAGCAAACAGTAACACCACCATGTTAAGACCACACTGAGGTTCCTAAGGGCCCATTAAGGCCAGCATTACAGGGAGATTATCTGTCAGCTGAGACGAAACAGCCCTTTTCCATGACAGCCGTAAAAGACAAGTGCAGGTAAATTAAGCCTGGTAATTACGGATGACCCGTCATTGCCCACTCTAAAAGACACAAACTACTCCTGCTATGGAGCGGACCTGTGGTCAACTTTATGAATCAGGAAGGACTGTTTGTTTTGATCTCTGGAGCAACCGATGGAGCCATCAGGCAACAAGTAGTATTAATGGGGTGATCCATCTATCCACATACTGATCACATCTTTCCTTCATACTTAACAACCTCAGTTGCTCTCTCCTCCAACCCAACCCCCTATAAACCATGTCTCATCAACAGGATATGTCACTACTGTAAGCTCTACCAATCTCCCTACTCCCCCAATAGGAAACCCTGGTGGGTGAAGTAGGATGGGCCTCAAAACACAAAGCACATACAGCACAGCATTGAAAATCAGATGCCCATGCACAAAAGCACACAGGGCTTGTGAATTCATTCACGTTGGCTACACCCTCACAAACAGGCAGATGGAACGATCAAAAGCCGTGACTGGAGTACCGCACTTACTTTCCTGTGAGAGCTTCCCTGAGCTTGCTCTGTGGTAGAGAAACCACATCAATGACAAACACAAACACACACACACACGAGAAGGATCTGTGTTTAGAGCAGCTCAGGAACCCTTACGTACACTGTAAGTGTAAAGTATAGCATGTGGTGTTTGTTGCAGGAGTCGGATCAATGCTGCTGGCTGGCTCCTGTCACAAGGAGGATTCAGTCTAGGCTAATTAGATGAATCTGTTAAATCAGTGAGGATTCAGTCCAGCGGGATTCAGTGATTATGCATTGCCATGGGAACAGGAAGCAGCCAAAAACAAACTTGAAATCAAGTGCATGAACGAACAATGATGCAATGATGAGCTGAGCTCACAGGAATATAAAGATGATGCAAAGTTCAACCCCCCCTTATAGGATACATACAGTAAAATCAGCATTAGGCCTATATCTGTCATAGACTAGCTATTCAGTTTCTCTCTTTATGAAAACTGATTCTTCAACCATTGATAAATTGACAACGCTTTCATATCCTCATGTTAGTGTCTAATAACAGACCTACATATGTTTCCCTTAAAATATGATTTCCGTAAATAAATATTTGACCTAAGTATCATATCGACTTCATATATACTACAAAGACCGACGGCGCAACAGAATATGAATCTGACATGCAGTATTCTGAGGCTGCACATTTACTGCATTGATCAAGTCTGTCAGACAAGGACACATCACACTGGAACAAACTCTCTTCATCGCACACATGTAAGGTACAGTGAGACATTTGACACCTGCAAAACATCGAAGCAAGCAGTAGTTCTTACGTGTCCTGAATCTATGTGGGAGACAGCGGTATCCATCCGCATATTGCCAAAGAACCAATGCTGATTGGATTCCTGTAGGTTTAAATTGTATTATTCCAATTGTTTATTAGAGGGTGTTGCTTTTTAAAAACTGCGCAATGCAATAATATCTTGTTTTGAAAGCAAAGCTGCACTTAAGATATAGCTAGCAGGTTCTGTATGAGGGTTGGGCAACTTCATAGCTGATGATAAGTCTTGTGTATAAGCAGCAGTTGATTGGGGAAGCCTTTTCAGCATCACCTTTGACCTTACCTCCAAAAAACTCAAAATCCCTCAGGCTCTCCACGCTCAATTTCTCTGAGACCCAACGCTGGGATAGAGAGGAAGAAAGAAAGAGAGAGGGCAGATACCACAGGTAAATCGCTTCTCCAGTAACTGATCATTGCTGTGACACTGACTGGTAAGGATTCAGCACAAGTATTTGATACCTTTTCTAGACTGGGCTTTAATGCCAACAGGCAGGGGAGCGCTAACGGAGTTCACTCACCAGAAAAGACATGGATCTGTTGATTGTGGCAGCTAGAACCGCTGAAACCCCATCCAGAAAGAATGCCTCCAAAATAAATACTAACACATTAACAGAGGAAAGCATAAACATTACTTCGCTATGAACTAGCTAGAACAAGACAGGTAGCTAGCTATTACCTACCTATTACTTATAGAATAGTTTAAGTTGTACTGTAAATCTAATATGTGAAAACCATTTCACAAATAGTATGATAGGCCCAAAAACATTTTATTAGCAGGACAACTAGCTGCTAGCTAGCTAACTAACTAACAACATTAGCTAGCTACAGTAGATAGCTATGTCAAGGAACAAACTAACGCTAGGTAGCTATGGAATCTAGCTATATACAAAAAATATAGCTAGTAACCTACCGTTATGGTAACTTGAAGAAATAGCTAGCTAGTATCTGGCGGAGCGAGGTAGTTAGCTAACATTTTCAACAAACAACAATTATTGAAAAGGGGGGGTAACTAATTTCACCTGTTTGCGTTGATTGGTTCCTTGTTGTGAGAGGCAATCCGTCGCGCGTAATCTACGTGAACACACAGTTGTGACGCAGAACACGTTCGAGTCGCGCTGTGAGATTTGGCAGTGGTAAACATATATTTCTTTGGCAGTGAAAACAGGTAAATAAACAGTACATGCATCCATTAATTAAGTATATAGTGTATAACGTACTCTAGATTCAACTGCTTTTGCAAATGTCCTTGGACAAGTAATATTTGCACAGTCAATAATTTGTCACATATCCACTTCTTCGTCCTGCTGCTGCGGCCTTAGGCTAGAGAAGCGTAGCATGCTACCTAGTTTAGCTAACGTTAGTTAGCCAATTAATGAGATCCAACCATAATTAGCTAGATACAGATTAATGCAATATTTTCTATCTTAATTTGCCAGAAGGTACAAATAATCTTTGACATCCCCCAGACAGTGATTTACGAGATTATTTGGATTAGGTTAGCACTTAGCAGACGTTTGTGGGTGACACACAAGGCCTGCGATGAATGGACTGGAATGCAACATCAATGTACAACAGTCAAATACCAAATGTGATATTCTTTCTTTTCCCCTTGCTTCTGTAGGACCGCTATGAACTGGAGCAAGGGTGGCCCGAGTGGTAAGCGAGGGTTCGGGTTTGGAGGATTCTCCCTTGGTGGTGGTGGTGGAGGAGGAGGAGGAGGAAAGAAAGAAGAACTGCGCGTGCCTCAGAAATCCCACACGTCCTTCGGAGGTGCAGGGATAGCTGGAGGTTATGGCAAGAACCAGCAACTCCCTGCATTCTACAAAATAGGAACAAAAAGAGCACATTTTGATGAAGAGAATGCGTGAGTATAGACGTATCATTCCTTTAGTGTTCGATTGGGTTTGGTGTGCTTCATATGCAGTATGATCATGACATTGTTTTCAATGACATTTGACTGGTGATACCTTTCCTAACCCATTTCCAGGTATTTTGAAGATGATGAAGAGGAGTCAAGCAGCACAGATTTACCCTATATCCCAGCTGAGAACTCCCCCACACGGCAACAGTTCCAGTCTGGAGGGGGTTCAGACAGTGAGGATGATCCTCTGGATGCCTTCATGGCCCAAGTGGAGGTGAGTCAAGGATTCCCCTCTTAGACCTGGATCATGTAGAAATATACACATTTTCTCTGTAGTTCCTTTGTTTAAGATCTGGGGTTATTGTCACAGAGCTGTTGGGAAGTATTGCATGGGGGTATATTGTTCACCCTCTTGTCTGCTGTAGGACCAAGCAGCTAAAGACATGAAGAAACTGGAGGAAAAAGAGAAGGAGAAGAAGTGTGAAAAGTAAGATCCCTTCAATTTCTACCTTTTAAGCTCAGTGCCTTTCGAAATTACCTTGTCAATAATATAAATGAGCAAAAGCCCTATTCAAGGCCACCAGGTAGGCAGGTGTAGTACATTCTTCCCATGCACCTGTGTATTGATTTGCACATATTTCAATGGTAATTGGTCAAGTGTCAAAATTGTCAATCTCTTCTCATCCCGAAACTCTAGCATGTTATTAAGATACTGTAGATGGAATGTTCCCACTTCAACTGCAATCATTCACCACTGAGGAGCAAAGGCTTGTCTCATTTGAAATAATCTGTTTTGCCATTCAATTACCTTAAATTTCCCCAGTTGGTCCATACTGTAGGTAACTAATCAACCCTGCCTTGCATAGCGACTTTGTAGGGAGGGGATAAGCGTGACGTTAGACAGGTTGTGGGGAATCATGGGTGAACAAACGAGTCGCAGGGAAGTTTTTTTTCTCCGCTTGTTTTTACAGGGGTATACGTGATGACATTGAAGAGGAAGATGAACAAGTAAGTGATCCATCCAACATTCCTAATTTACTACTGATCAGAGAGCCTCCAGACCCCAACCTCCCCTCCCGACCCATCTATGGCCAAGTCTCACCACCTACCACATCTCTCCCTCTCTTTTTTTCTCTCTCTCGCTCTCTCTCACACTATGCTAACAAACCTAATTGCAGGTTGAATCCTTCACCCTATCCTTCTGGGATATCTACATGCATACTTCTGGTGTTTAAAAAAATTAGAAAATGTACCCATGCCTATTCTAAGCATGTTGATTAATAGTTTATAATCTATTTTCAAATATGCCATACTGTAATGAACGTTTCCTATTAACTGTTGCTGTTCTTACTGCTTTGTGAAGGGGGAGGGGTTATAAAATCTGACACTGATCAATTTCAGCCCGAATAACGCAAAGATGGGTTTAAATCAAGTGTTAAAACATAAAATGGCATAGACTCCGACATTGATCTGGGCGATCATCAGAGCATTTAGCCATTGACTGTATTTTAATGTATATCCCCAGGTTATGAGAGTGGTAAGAGTGCCTGCATGAATGTGTGCTACATTAGGCGTTTAAGCTGCACTCTGGTTGACTCATGTGGCTGTGCTCTGTGCAGGAAGCCTACTTCCGCTACATGGCAGAGAATCCCACGGCTGGGCTGACCGCAGAGGACGAGGATGAGAACATAGACTATGACAGTGATGGGAATCCCATTGCCCCCACCACTAAGAAGATCATCATGCCCCTGCCCCCCATGGACCACTCTGAGGTAACAACTGCATACTGCACCTATCTGACCCAAGAGTCAGTAAGTCATATGTTATCTTGTCAATTATAATTTTTATTTTAGTGTCTGAGGTCCTACATTTATGTCATCCCCTATCAGATTGACTACCCACCCTTTGAGAGGAACTTCTACAACGAGCATGAGGAGCTTCTCAGCCTGACAGACACAGAGGTGTTTGAGCTGAGACACAAACTCAACCTGCGGGTAAGTGTCAGGAAGAGGACACACACACATACAACCACATCTAAACCCAAACCACACAAAATCCTAGCCAACATACCATTTACAGACACTGTGTTGTATGATCCCATTGTCTCTTTAACTGAAAGCCTCTTGTCTCTTTCTCTTTATTTTGCTTCATTGACGTTGGCAGGTATCTGGTGCCGCCCCTCCTAAACTCTCCACCAGCTTCGCCCACTTTGGGTTTGATGAGCAGCTGATGCACATAATCCGCAAGTCGGAGTACACCCAGCCCACTCCTATTCAGTGCCAGGTACCTAAGCAGCTTGTTTCCTAGGTCATTTTTTTTGGTACTTTCATATTGCTTTAGTAGCATATAGGCCTCACCTGTATTTTCTTCCCCGTCTGTCCTGTAGGGAGTGCCCGTTGCCCTGAGTGGAAGGGACATGATTGGCATTGCAAAAACCGGTAGTGGCAAGACTGCAGCCTTCATCTGGCCCATGCTAGTTCACATCATGGACCAGAAGGAACTGGAGACTGGAGAGGGGCCCATTGCAGTCATCGTGTGCCCCACCAGGGAGCTCTGTCAGCAGGTAAGACAGCCAGGGAGAGATGGGCCAGGATTTTATTTTTTCAAGACAAAAAGTTGACTTAGCCCCTGGAAATGATTGTTGTGCTCCCCAGATCCATGCGGAGTGTAAGCGTTTTGGGAAAGCCTACTCTCTGCGCTCGGTGGCGGTGTATGGAGGAGGCAGCATGTGGGAGCAGGCCAAGGCTCTTCAGGAGGGGGCAGAGATAGTTGTGTGCACCCCGGTAAGAGCTCTAGTTGACAATCGCTGTGGTAGACTGAGTTTAGTCTTTATGTATTGGAGGAAAAGAATCCCCTGAGGTTATTTCACTTATTGGGTTGTGTATGTTGTTCCTCACACAGGGGCGTCTGATTGACCATGTGAAAAAGAAGGCCACCTCTCTGCAGAGAGTGACATACCTGGTGTTTGATGAAGCAGATCGTATGTTTGATATGGGCTTTGGTAAGTTGGCTTTCCGTTCTTTCTTTTTTTTTTTTTACCAATGACCACTATGCCAGAAGATTGTTTACTGAAGTTGGTTTGACAACTATTTATATCATATTCTTTTGGTAAAATTTTTCAGAGTATCAAGTGAGATCCCTTGCCAGCCATGTCCGACCTGATCGACAGAGTAAGTGTGTGTGTGTGTGTGTGTGTGCGCGCGCATGTACACTTGTTAGCGGTTTAGATAAGACAACACCATCCTATGAACCTTAACTCCACTCCTGTCCTCACAGCTCTTCTGTTCAGCGCCACCTTCCGTAAGAAGATTGAGAGGCTGGCCAGAGATATCCTGGTGGACCCCATCCGTGTGGTGCAGGGAGACATCGGAGAGGTAAGACCTGAGGCTCTTCTAACACCATCTGATTGCAACTTCTACAATTTATTGAAAGTTCTACATTGCCAGAACAGTCAACCAGCCTGTTAGACTTTTATGTCAACCAGCTGGCGGCAGAACATTTTCTGGAGTTTAGTCATCTAATGCTCTTCAATCCTCCATCCTTCCTCCCCAGGCCAATGAGGATGTGACCCAGGTAGTGGAGATCATGCCCAGCGGGGTGGAGAAGTGGGGCTGGCTGACCCGCCGCCTGGTGGAGTTCACCTCCTCTGGCTCTGTACTTATCTTCGTCACCAAGAAGGCCAACTGTGAGGAACTGGCCACCAACCTGACCCAGGAGGGCCACAGCCTGGGCCTGCTGCACGGAGACATGGACCAGAGCGAGAGGAACAAGGTCATCGCTGACTTCAAGAAGAAGAGTCTGCCCGTGCTGGTGGCCACTGATGTGGCAGGTGAGGTGGGGGTGGGCTGCAGACGAGGGGACGGGGACTGAATGTGGCACAACATTCCAATCATCAGAGATCTGTGTATGATTACACAGACACTGACAATGATTTGATTGTTTTTGCCTGAATTCCAGTGCTCCTACATACTTGTCATTCTATCATTTTTCACTCCTTCTTTGTCATTTTCTCCCTAGCCCGTGGTCTGGATATCCCTTCAATACGCACAGTAGTGAACTATGACGTGGCTCGGGACATCGACACACACACACACCGAATTGGCCGAACAGGTCGTGCTGGGGAAAAGGGCGTTGCCTACACCCTTCTCACCAGTAAAGACACATCATTTGCAGGAGACCTTGTGCGTAACCTGGAGGGAGCCAATCAGAGCGTCTCTAAGGAACTGATGGACTTGGCAATGCAGGTAAGCCATTCTACATGTCTCCGACTGACCATTGAGGACAGCTATGGAAAGGTTAATTTTATATGATGTCTTTACTGACCTTCTTTGATGTATTCCTCTCAGAATCCCTGGTTCAGGAAATCACGCTTCAAGGGCGGCAAAGGAAAGAAGCTGAACATTGGAGGAGGTGGTCTGGGCTACAGAGAGAGGCCAGGCTTGGGAGCTGAAAGTTCTGTGAGTTGGCCATGTCTATTTGAAACAGAAATTGGTGTGTTATTGCGTTAGTTGTAGTGTTATATCTTGTTGGTAGATCAGTGGCATAATAGTGTAACTCTTGGTGATTGTTGACATTTTGTTGTTTCTCCAGGAGCGTGGTGGTGGTGCTGCCATGGGTAACTATGAGGGCTACAGCAAGCCTTCTACTGGAGCCATGGGAGACCGCATGTCAGCAATGAAGTCAGCCTTCCAGGTAGCTAAACTGTCACTCACTATCTATTCCGTCTTATTTTAATTTATACACATTCTACCTATCTGTTAGCTCTAAATGATCCCTTTTTCTCATGAATTCTTTCTGTACGTCTTGAAGTACCTCTTTTAATTGTTGTATGTGTCTATTTTTCCTCAGTCGCAGTATAAGAACCACTTTGTGGCGGCGTCCGGCATGGTTCCTAAACTCACCACTAAGTCCAGTAGCTCTTCAGGCTGGACCAGCGCTGGCAGTCTGAGCTCCATCCCCACCGGGGCCCCTGAGGGCCCAGACCGGCCCCGTGGGCCCCCCTCCTTACCCATGGCCCCTCCAGCAGCCCTCGGCATGGGCACCAAGATGGCAGGCTTCACCAGCGCTGGCTCCCTGAGCTCTGTGTCAGACAGCCAGGCCAGTGCTCCTCAGGGGTATGCCGCCCCACCCTCACCCAGAGAAGGGACCCGTGACAGACATGGTGACGACAGGGGTCGCCATGGAGATGGCCACTATCGTGACAGGAGAGACAGGAGCGAGCGGCACAGTGGCGGGGGAGAGCGGGACCGCTACGGGGAGCGGGACCGCCACGCAGACCGCGACAGATATGGGGACAAGGATCGCCATGGCAGCAGCGGGCGCCATGGCGATAGTCGTAATGGAGACGGAAGTAGAAGGGACAGAGAGCGAGAAGATTGTAGAGGTGACAAGGCAGGGGGTGAAGGAAGGGGAGACAGGAGTGAGGGGAGAGGTGACCGAGAGGAAGACAGCTTTGCAGTCCCAGATCCACCAAAACGCAAAAAGAGTAGGTGGGACAACTAAAGCACAGAACATGTCACCAAGTCCTGAAAAGCAACCAACCAACTGTTCTTAGATGAGCATGCCTGTAGATGCACAGCTGGTCATTTCAGCTGAAACATGCACAGAATTTAAAGGGTTAATGTGTGAACCGACCCTACTGCATGGTTTAAATGCAAGGGGAAAGATATGTTATCCTGCTTTGGTTTGGGATTCAGTAACATGGCTCCTGATTGTCTGCTTGTCTGAAGCTGTGTGGAGATTTTGGATAGAGTTCTACTCCTGGTGTCAGACCTGTGCATGCAGAAAGAAATCTACTGTAAATATAACATCCAGATAGTTTTATCCTTGCCATAAGTGAGTTTATCAATCTTTCTGGTCAATAGAAGGGAGCAGTGGAGCTGTTATGCAGTCCTGACACCACAGAAAACACCTGTGATTGAGATGTCTGTTGTATTCTTACGTCCTTTCTCACTGGACACCCCCCAGTTGTTCTAGTTAAACTCTTAGCCCTTAGTAACCCCACACAGCCCTAATGGACATCTACTAAATGTGAGTGTGTATATTATCAACCCAAGTTGCTGACAGATCTCGTTTCCTTTTTTATAAGTGTACTACTTCCTGTGAATCCATCTGTGTTTATGTGAACTTTGCATCTTTTATTCACTTCTTAGTAAAGTGCCTCTGTGTCACTTAGGTGTTTTTTATGCTTTTGAAAGTGGAGTGTATGTCAAATGTATTTGTTAATGTGTGTGTGTGAAGCTACGCCTGAGTTAATTCACAGGAGGATGTCAAGTATTTTTTATTTAAATGGCTTTGGCAGTTTGTTTTGTTTGTCTATAGTTTCCTTTTCTGTTTGTCATTGGCAGTTCTATAGGTGTGCATTCTAAACTTAGCTGCAGCTGACACAGCGGTTCTGAACTGTAATAAACATCAATTCACTTGGTCCCACTTTTGTCACCACTCACTACATTTTGACACCTGATATTGTAGAAGTGGTTATTTGCAAGTGAAAAACGGAACTCTCATAAACTCAATAACATTCTGTTTCAAAAACTTCAATTTTGGAATCTGCTTCTGTCTTGAAAATGACTAGTCTTAGGCATGATAATACCAGTGAGGTTCTCTGTTATATATATATCTGTATTTCGCTCACACGATGTGACACGAACAGCTGTCAATGTGAGGATATCATTGGCAATTCCTTTTTGCATTTAATCCTTAATGCATTTATGCTCCTCAGTGTACATATAACTTCCATAGACTATAGGGTTAAGACTGTTTTTCACATGTATCTACTCAATGGTCTAATTTTTGTTAATAAAATCATGTGGTTTTTAGTGGTGTCTTTTTGTGTGGTTTGTAGGGCACCTTTTTAGAAGGTACCCATAGCCAGCCACAACTCTGGATGCATCTCTTTCCTCACACATGGGGAGAATCGCAATTGCACACTCCTCGCATCCGCTCTCCTCGCCGCCACCTCAAAACCCATTGGATGAGAAATCCAGAGGTACCTCCCCGCTGATCTTCTCTTCCAATGGGTTTTGAGGAAGGGGGAGGGCGTGAGGAGTATGCAATTGAGAAAAGGCCAGTGTCTTCTGATTTACCATTTGAAAAAGAATGCCACCACCCTGAAGAGAGTGATATACCTGGTGTTTTAGCTAGCAGATCCGACCCACTTGCTTACAGCTGAACTATGGTCAGACAGGCCTCCTGTTTAGATTAACACACTGCTGGTTAACTGGTGTTTGATATGGGCTTTGGTAAGTTGACTGCCTTTTCTTTACCAAAGACTGTGGTCTGTATATTGCCACATATATATATATATAGGTATCCTTTTTCAGAGTATCACGTGAGGTCCAACGCCAGCCATGTCCAGCCTTATCGACTGAGTAAGTGTGTGCCTGTGTATGGGAGAATCTCAATTGCATACTCCTCGCGTCCGCTCTCCTCTTCGGTGGGGTTTAACGGCTGGCGTTAAACCCCATTCCACTACTTTGACCATATCTGCTCCTGTACCATGTCAACGGCCTGGGAGGCCGGGACACCACCACTCAACACACCATGTAACTCTTCTGAAGTCAAATCTCATACACCCAAGTACTTCTCTGCAGCTGCCAACAGAACATCTATTTTCTGTGATTTACATTCCATTTCTGCGGTACAGTTGATAACCATTGCTATGAACGCTAAGAAGCTAACGTTACTGAAGTATATATCACTCGTTGGCCTATCCCTATGTGCTGGCACAGATCTACTACTCACAGGGATCCTCTTCTACTTTCTTCACTGCCTCAGCATACAACACCTTCTGCACTACTCTGACTCTGGTCACCTCAACCTGCCTCTCTCGCACCAGACACTTCCAATCCCTAGCAACATGGTCACCCCTAAAGTTGGCACACTCAGCTTTTTCCACAGAAACGACACAATCCTCTGTCTCAATGCCCTCCTACACACTTCCCACATCTTGGAATCTCCCTCCTACTCCCTGCTGTGACATGACCATGAACGTTGCACCTGAAACACTGCAGTGGATTCGGCACAAAAGCTCTAACAGGATAACTGATATATCCTAACATGACTTTGTCAGGTAAAGACTCTGATTCAAAACTCAAAAGGATAGACCGTGACGCCTCTGTTTTCGCCTCCTTCCCAAAACCCATTGGAAGAGGTCAGAGGGGAGGGACCCCTTGCTTTCTCATCCAATGGGTTTTGAGAAGGAGGAGAGGAGAGAGGACACGAGGAGTATGCATTTGAGATTCTCCCTATGTGTGCATGTACACTTGTTAGAGGCATAGGGTGCATTTACACAGGCAGCCCTATTCTGATTTGTTTCTCTCACTAATTGGTATTTTGACCAATCAGATCAGCTCTGAAAAAGATCTGATGTGAAAATATAGGATTGGTGATTGGTCAAAAGTCAAAATATCATAATTGGGCTGCCTGTCTAAACGTAGCAAAACACCCCCTACCTGGAGGGGAGTCTGCTCCTTATTGGTTGCCACACACCTCAGTCAATGTATTCAACCAAATCACGTCCACCTGAAAGAGGCGGGACTACCTCTTTAAATATCCCCACCTGCAATCATTAGCCTCTTTCAAACCAAACCAGCATGGAACCCTTACACGAAAACTATAAATGAAGCTGTAAAGACCAAGCCTATTTTAAGAAAATGTCAAAAGGCTACCATCTCCCTGTGTTCTTGCAGACCTACCCATTGCGTTACCTCCCATCCAGCCTAGCAGACTTTAAGCTATTTTGCATGGTGCCGAAACCCGGGATGGTAACGCAATTGGGGGAGCGTAGCAGCGTACCATATGGTCTATTAAATGGCCTGCCAATCAGCTACCAGCAGGCTACCAGCTACCCACCGCCGCAGGCTACCAGCTACACCCCGCCAAGGCGCTCTCCTTCCAGTGGTCAGTGTACCAAACCCCTAGAGCTCTCCTTCTCCAGCTAGCTAGCCTACAGTACCTTGACCTATTCCACATTTTGTTGTTACATCTACACATAATACCCCATAATGACAGTGAAAACATATTGTTTGATTTTGTTTTGCACATTTATTGAAAATGAAATACAAAAATCTCATTTACATAAGTGTTGACACCGCAGAGTCAATACTTTGTAGAAGCACCTTTGGCAGCGACTACAGCTGAGTCTTCCTGGGTAAGTCTCTAAGAGCTTTCCACACCTGGATTGTGCAACATTCACCTACATTCTCTTCAGCATTCTTCAAGCTCTGTCAGATTGGTTGATCATTGTTAGACAACCATTTTCAGGTCTTGCCATAGATTTTCAAGTAGATTTAAGTCAGAACTGTAACTCGGCCACTCAGGAACATTCACTGTCTTGTTGGTAAGCAACTCCAGTGTAGATTTGGCTTTGTTTTTAGGTTATTGTCCTGCTGAAAGGTGAATTCATCTCCCAGTGTCTTGTGGAACGCAGACTGAACCAGATTTTCTCTAAGATTCTGCCTGTGCTTAGCTCCACTCCGTTTCTTTTTTATCCTGAAGAACTCCCCAATCCTTAAAGATTACAAGCATAACCATAACATGATACAGCCACCACTATGCTTGAAAATATGGAATGGTACTTGGTAAGGTATTGGATTTGCCTCAAACATAACACTTTTAATTAAGTTAATTAGTTTGCCACATTTTTTGCAATATTACTTTAGCGCCTTGTTGCAAACAGGATGCATGTTTTGGAATATTTTTGTATTCTGTACAGGCTTTCTTCTCTTCACTGTCAATTAGGTTAGTATTGTGGAGTAACTACAATGTTGATCCATCTTCAGTTTCTCTTATCACAGCCATTAAACTCTAACTGTTTTAGTCACCATTGGCCTCATGGTGAAATCCCAGAGCTATTTCCTTCCTCTCAGGCAACTGTGTATTGATACCGTCCAAAGTATAATTAACTTCACCATGCTCAAAGGGATATTCAATGTCTGCTTTTTATTTTATACTGAACAAAAATATAAACACAACAATTTCAAAGATGTTACAGTTAATATACGGAAATCAGTTTATTCCAATAAATTAATTAGGCCCTAATCTATGGATTTCACATGACTGGGAATACAGATATGCATATGTTGGTCACAGATACCTTTAAAAAAAGTTAAGGGCGTGGATCAGAACCAGTCAGTATCTGGTGTGAACACCATTTACCTCATGCAGAGCGACACATCTCCTTCGCATAGAGTTGATCAGGCTGTTGATTGTGGCCTGTGGAATGTTGTCCCACTCCTCTTCAATGGCTGTGCGAAGTTGCTGGATATTGGCGGGAACTGGAACATGCTGTCGTACATGTTGATCTAAAGCATCCCAAACATGCTCAATGAGTAACATGTCTGGTGAGTATGCAGGCTGTTGAAGAACTGGTACATTTTAAGCTTCCAATAATTATGTACAGATCCTTGCGACATGGGGCCGTACATTATCATGCTGAAATATGAGGTGATGGCAGGGGATGAATGGCACAACAATGGGCCTCAGGATCTTGTCATTCAAATTGCCATCAATAAAATGCAATTGTGTTCATTATGCCTGCCCAAACCATAACCAAACCGCCGCCATGGTGCACTCTGTTCACGACGTTGACATCAGCAAACCGCTTACCCACACGACGTCATACACGTGGTCTGCGGTTGTGAGGCCCGTTGGACGTACTGCCAAATTCTCTAAAACGACATTGGAGGAGGCGGCTTATGGTAGAGAAATTAGCATTCAATTATCTGGCAAAAACTCTGGTGGGCATTCCTTAAGACATCTGTGGCATTGTTTTGTGTGACAAAACTGCACATTTTAGAGTGGCCTTTTATTGTCCCCAGCACAAGGTGCACCTGTGTAATGATCATGCTGTTTAATCAGTTTCTTGATATGCCACGTGTCCGGTGGATGGATTATCTTGGCAAAGGAGAAATGTTTACTAACAGGGATGTAAACAAATTAGTGCACAACATTTGAGAGAAATGTGTCACACAACACAATGCTACAGATGTCTCAAGTTTTGAGGGAGCGTGCAATTGGCACATAATTTAATGTTCATTTCTCTCACTGTCGTTTTAGAGAATTTGGCAGTACGTCCAACCGGCCTCACAACTGTAGACCACGTGTTACCACGCCAGACCTCCACATCCGGCTTCTTCACCTGCGGGATTGTCTGAGACCAGGCACCCGGACAGCTGATGAAACTGTGGGTTTGCACAACCGAAGAATTTCTGCACAAACTGTCAGAAACCGTCTCACGGAAGCTCATATGCGTGCTCGTCGTCCTCACCAGGGTCTTGATCTGACTACAGTTCAGCGTTGTAACCGACTTCAGTGGGCAAATTCTCACCTTCGATGGCAACTGGCACACTGGAGAAGTGTGCTCTTAAAGGATGAATCCCGGTTTCAACTGTACCGGGCAGATGCTAGACAGCGTGTATGGTGTCGTGTGGGCGAGCGGTTTGCATAAGTCAACGTTGTGAACAGTGCCCCGTGGTGCTGGGGTTATGTATGGGCAGGCATAAGCTACAGACAAAGAACACAATTGCATTTTATCAATGGTAATTTGATTGCACAAAGATACCGTGACGGCATGATAATGCACGGCCCCATGTTGCAAGGATCTGTACACAATTTCTGGAAGCTGAAAATGGCCTGTATATTCACCAGACATGTCACCCATTGAGCATGTTTGGGATGATCTGATCGACGTGTACGACAGCCTATTGCAGTTCCCGCCAATATCCAGCAACTTTGCACAGTAATTGAAGAGGAGTGGGCAACGTTCCACAGGCCGCAATCAACACCCTGATCAACTCTATGCAAAGGAGATGTTGTGCTGCATGAGGAAAATGGTGGTCACTCCAGATACTGACTGGTTTTCTGATCCACGCCCTTTTTTTTTAAAGGTATCTGAACAACAGATGCATATCTGTATTCCTAATCATGTGAAATCCATAGAGTAGGGCCTAATGAATTTATTTCAATTGACTGATATCCTTATATGAACTAACTCAGTAAAATCTTTGAAATTGTTGCATGTTCATATATAAAAAATTTTTAAATGAATTTTACTAAAATATTTAAATAATTTTGGCCAAGGGATCCGTGGAATAGGTTTAGAGCAGGGGTGTCAAACGTCCGGCCCGCGGGCCGGATCAGGCCCGCAAACGGGTTTAATCCGGCCCGCAAGATGATTTAAAAAAAAAAAAAAACATTGTAAAGTATAAAAATGCGCTGCAATTTTTCAATTAAATAAACTGCTGTTCCAATTGCGTCCACTGGATGGCGCAATAGCAATTGTGTTAAGCAAGCAAACTGTTTATACCGGGGCAGAGCAAGTAGGTCAAGCACGTGCAGCCAATGAGCTACTTTGTTTTGCCCGCGATATTTATTACGGCTTCTACTTTTAACATTATGTGCTTTGGCACCCTCATTGCCCCAATATGTCTCTGTCAAAAAAGAGAAAAGTGGACGCAGAGTGCAGAGTGTTCCAAGAAAAATTGTCATCCTATTTATTCACGGAATTGAATGGGAAAGCTGTATGTTTGGTGTGTTCAGAGCATGTTGCAGTGCTGAAAGAATATAACCTTCGTCGCCACTATGTGAGTCTTCATGCCGACAAATATGACAACTTTCAAGGACAGCGGAGATGAGAGAAGGTGAATGAACTGTTGGCGGGTCTGAAGAAACAGCAGTCTGTGTTTACTCACAGCCGAGACATCAGTGATGCTGCAGTGAAAGCTAGCTACCTCATTGCTAATGAAATCGCAGTGGCTTCAAAACCATTTAGTGAGGGTGAATTTGTAAAAACATGCATGATGAAGGCAGCGGAGATTGTGTGCCCTGAAAAGCGGCAGGCTTTTGCAAATATCAGCCTGACAAGAAACACAGTTGCAGACAGGATTTCCGATCTTTCAGTGGATTTGGACAGCCAGTTGAAGCAAAAAGTAAAGTCATTTATTGCGTTTTCGGTTGCAATTGATGAAAGCACGGACATTACAGATGTTGCACAACTGGCCATTTTCATCCGCGGAGTTGATGACACATTGACCGTCACCGAGGAGTTCGTGGAGTTGGTGCCGATGACAGATACAACGACAGCAGCTGATATTTTTACCGCACTCGTCGGCGCACTGGACAGGGTCGGAGTGGACTGGTCCCGCGCTGTCAGCCTGGCTACAGATGGTGCGCCCTCAATGATCGGGAAAAAAGCAGGCGTTGTGACAAAGTTCAGAGAGAAAGTGCAATCTGCAAATGGAGGACGTGATTTTTTGACTTTTCACTGTATTTTGCACCAGGAGGCTTTGTGTTGCAAGTCATTAAAGATGGATAACGTCATGAAGGTGGTCATCCAAACTGTTAATTTCATCCGATCCAGAAGCCTGAATCACCGTCAGTTTGACAGCCTTCTCAGAGAGAAAGACCACATCTATGGCCTGCCATACCACACTGAGGTAAGATGGTTAAGCCGAGGTGCTGTGCTGAGGCGTTTCTTTGATTTACGAGAAGAAATTGAACAGTTCATGGAAGAAAAGGGCAAACCAGTGTTAGAATTTCATTCCGCAGAATGGATGCAGGACCTTGCATTTATGGTGGATGTTACAGAGCACCTGAATAACTTGAACAAACAGCTGCAAGGGCGCAACAAAGTTGTCACGCAGTATTATGACAGCATACGTTCTTTCAAGTTGAAGCTGTCATTGTGGGAGACGCAACTCGCCGGTGGTGATGCAGCTCACTTCCCCTGTCTGAAAAATGTGTGCGCGACCCAACATGTGGCAGACATGAAGTGGTTCAAAGATAAAATAACGGGACTGTTACGGGAGTTTGAGCAACGCTTTCAGATTTATGTTTATATGTTTTTATGTTGATGTGCTATTGTTTTTAATTGATTTTATTTTATTTGTATATTTAACCTATTCTTGACTCTGTGGTTCTTGCACTTGTTTGGGGAACAGGATTTCATTATTTTTATCTACATTTCTGCCTGAGAAATGACACCCTGATATAGTTCTGTGATCTGTGATATACTTCTGTGAATCACTGAGGCATTGTGTGTTTGTGTGTTCTTTGTCCTCAGAACTTTCAAATAACTTGAGGTGTTTTATGACTAATAGTGATGTTGTGCTTTTGGACACTGTCCTCAGGCTCCAGCTTTATGTTTATATGTTTTTATGTTGATGTGCTATTGTTTTTAATTGATTTTATTTTATTTGTATATTTAACCTATTCTTGACTCTGTGGTTCTTGCACTTGTTTGGGGAACAGGATTTCATTATTTGTATCTACATTTCTGCCTGAGAAATGACACCCTGATATAGTTCTGTGATCTGTGAAACAGTTATGTTAATCACTGAGGCATTGTGTGTTTGTGTGTTCTTTTTCTTTAGAATTGTCAAATAAACTTGACGTGTTTTATGATTAATAGTGCTGTTGTGCTTGTACTATTTTGGACACTGTCCTCAGGCTCCAGCTTTATGTTGTATGTTGATCGTATTAAAACAAAGAAAACAATCTGAAGTTGTTGTTTTTAAGTTGTATATACCATGATTTTTCCGGTCCGGCCCACTTGGGAATAGATTTTCCTCCATGTGGCCCCTGAGCTAAAATGAGTTTGACACCCCTGGTTTAGAGGGTGTAATACAATGAAATATTATTAATTTACCATTTATGTTCTTAACCCTGGGCAACATGGGTCTCACAGGAATATTGGTATCCACAGTACTCCACCAATTATAGATTTTTCAACTCAATACTTTTATTCCCCCTCCCCCCATTTTTTTAAAATTTACATAAATGCACTAATTTTAGCTTTAAAACTGCAGGATATTAGCTTTAAAACTGCAGGATATTAGCTTTAAAACTGCAGGATATTAGCTTTAAAACTGCAACTACAAAAAATATATTTGCCTTAAACTGCTAAATGTTCTCTACAATGTCAAGAGGCGGGCCTTTAAAATCTTCCTTCCAAGGGCCTGAGACTTGCTTTGTCCGGCCATTCACTGCCCGAAGTCATAGTAAAACTCCTTGTATGCTATTTTTATCTCATTAGAGTTGTGTTCAGATTGTGGGGGGTCCCTGAAGAATTTGCTATCAATAGGGGTCCCCGGACCCAAAAAGTTTGAGAAGCCCTGATTGAACCTATTGCTGTGCATACTTTTGCACTTTCCTTGTTTGCTAATCGAATAGCGTTGTAGCAGCTAAACCTTTTTTGTTCAAGTGTATTTAATTTAGTGCCCATGTGGATAAGCTTTGCAGAGCTACCCATTGCGTTACCGCCCACCCATCCTACCCATACTTTTATTTTGCGTTTAGATAAGACAACCCCATCCTATGAACCTAAACATCACTCTTGTCCTCACAGCTCTTCTGTTCAGCTCTGTAAGATTGAGAGGCCGGCCAGAGATATCCTGGTGGACTCCATCCGTGTGGTGCAGGGTGACATTAAAGAAGTAAGAGCCGTGGCTCTTCTAACACCATCTGATTGCAACTTCTACCAGATGATGTAATGAGTCACTCACTGCACTGGATGGCTCCAGCAAAACCCTTAGTGACACCCCACTGCTGTGCTGTCTAAAGGTTAGCAGGATTCATAGTCAATGGTGCACTAATGGCAATCCTCAATATTCCAATACAGAGTGAAACACTAGCTGGATGGATGACGGGGAAAAAGGTGGCGGACACGCAATGCAGGCATTGCCATAGACCTGCAGGGTCTTCAGACCTGAGTCTCCTCAAAAACAGTTAGTTAGAGCGTACAGTATGTCTGATACTGAACGTGATGTGTGTACAGGCTACTGGGCTCTGGTATAAAACATGGATGGTAAATGATCCCACAACAACAACGTTAATGCAATCACAGTAACCCCCCACTAGATGGTAGGTGTTTTCCAGTCTCAAGAGTAACAACCCCAACCCCTTTCTCTCAGTACAGAATAGCCTAAACACCATCCCCCACTTACAGACCCACACACCCCTCTCTTTCTAGTGTGATGAAGGCCTCTCAACATCTGTTTTCAATAACTGGACTCTGGGTCACCCCTGGCTCCCCACAACATGCACTTACATGGACCTAACAGTTAATGAAGACATCAGCCGCAAACGACACTGCCATTCCACACTTCACTCTTTCGTCTTTTTTTAATTGCCATACACAACCAATTGCTTTTATTGTATTTTAAGTGCTACTATTATCATGCTCAACTTTTGCATGTATGTCATATTTAAACATAGGTTCCCACCACAAAGCCAACTGTTGGCAAAACTGTGCATAACAGACTTGTGCTGTGAATGTGAGTTAAATTGAGCAGGAATTAAGGATTTGCGGGTGCTATTCTTTGCACTTTTACAAATGATTTGAGTCTGGCAGAATGTCTCAGCCTCTTAAATGTGGAACTAGTTCTTTGCTGGGCCACAGGGCAAAAGAGTGTTCCATACCTACCCACCCAGACAAACACCTACACAGTCACTGGATTTTGGACAAAAGAGTGTGCTGAGACTTGTTACATGTACTGTAGACTTTGGGTTCTTTGTAATTTGCAGCACAAAAAACATTAGTGGCAGTGCAGTCAGACTATGTGCAGATGAGGGTCGAACTGTGTTTCCCCATGTACTTTTTGTATTGATTTGTTGTTAATCATAAAAATAAGAGTCAAAAGGTGTGTTTTTTCAGTCGAAATTTGTTTTTTTTTAACCCTGTCAGCAAAGGGGAGGACAATTAGTTATGCTGTATGCATATTAATGTGTGTGACAGTTAATTGTTTTATTTGAAACCTAAGCCTGATTAACATTGTTAATCTTTTTTTAATCCCTTTTTCTTAAGAATTACTTTATTTACTGAATTTGAGAACTATGCAGAAAACAAAGTAATGGGGAACCGATGACCGTTTCAGTTGAGGGAGGTGGGGGAAGAGAGCGGGGTGGGGGGAGGGGACTGGAACCAATAGCGTGCAACATCCTGCTAATATAAAGCACAAAAAAAACTACTCCTGAAAAACAAGAGCAGGGGTGAGAGCCAAGCTGAGGTAACTCGCCGGGTCTGTAGCAAGAATCCTGACAGCAGAAATCGGGGAAACGAATGAGAAAGCAATCGACCACAGCCTATTGAGCACCGAATTGTCTTTCTATTTAAAACGTTGACAAAAGTACAGATGGTAAGTGCTTCTCGGCCATTTCTCGCGTTTCTTGTACAGAGATGGCTAGCTAGCGACAGCAGACAGCAAACCCTCTCTTCCCCCCCCCCCCCCTCCCTTTCATTTTGTGATGAGGTGATGTCCAGTCGATGCTAGCTAGCTACCACGGTTGTTAGCCATCCAACCAGTTTTTTGTGTGTAATGACACATGTATAACGTTACCCTGCTGTTCTGTTAAATAGGGCAAAAACGTGCAATGTAACCCTATTTTATTGCACTGTGCAAACTTGCCATCTCTGACAATTCTTTGTTGCACGCTAATTAATCATTCCGGCATTATGTACGGCATTGTGCAGCTACTCAGCATTTCACTCAATGAGCTTATCTCAAACAATAAATATGTACTGGTAGCTAACGTTAGCTTGCGAGCTAGCGCAATAGCGGATCACTATTCTCAGTGGTTCTGGCTTTGTTTTATTATGTTTTGCCTGAAGTGAAGCTTTATACAGTCACATTTTCTTTAATGTTTTAGGATAAAGTGCACTTGTTTAACTTTAGTTTTGATCATTCTGATGTAGAATCAGATAAAGAAACGTGCACTGTCCATCCCCCTTCGTTGGTTTTCTTAACAGATTGTGGCTGTGTAAAGTGTAAATGTTTATTTTTACATTTTACATTTTAGTCATTTAGCAGACGCTCTTAACCAGAGCGTTTATATTTTGCCATTATGTAGGTAACGCCTGCCAATCATATGCATCAACCAGTTTGGCTTCAGAAGCGCTGGTTGGCTGATAATCTTAATGTCTACGTACTGTATTACTTAATCATGCCAGCCATTATTTGGTGCACAGAACCTGGAGTCTCCCCCCTGTTATATAAAGGGCTGTGGAAGGGGTCTGGTGTAGTAGGCGTTTGTTAGAACTGGAAGGCAATGAGCCGACCGCATCATTGCAAGCCAACGCTGTGTCATGGTGAACGGTATTTGCCTTGAAATGCATCCAATTATATCATATATTGATTTATTGTAATAACACCCGTGTGAATTATCTGGCTCCCTGCGAGCTCATGACCGTAGCAGCATGGCCCAGCACTAGCGGAGTGTGGGTAAAGTACCGCTTTCAAATTGCCTTCTCTTCCATTCCCGCGTATGTTTGTCTGGTTGAGAATTTAGAGTACACATTTTCAGCGCTATCTGCGGTCTTGCCAAACCAGCTCAATATCAATTCAAGACGCCGCATCTCCGTAATTACAGCCTTGGCATATGGTCATTTTCGTTTACCGTCACTTTGTGGGGACAGACCGGGGATCTGTCGGTATGCTGTCTGTAATTTTGGCCCAGTGTTCGCCGACGATTGACACATGGTTTGAAGACAGATTAACGTAAATGCTTTCAGATTTGTGGCGCAAGCTTCTGTGGCGAGACGACATTTGTCCTGAGTGACTGACTTCTGCGCCCAGAGAAGCTGGTTTGACTGTCTACATTGAACGCTCCGCTCCAACACTGTCTACTTGTATTGACACCCGAGTGGCGCAGCGGTCTAAGGCACTGCAGACCCCCTGGTTCGATTCCAGGCTGTATCACAACCAGCCATGATTGGAGTCCCATAGGGCGGCGCACAATTGGCCCAGCGTCGTCCGGGTTTGGCCGTCATTGTAAATAAGAATTTGTTCTTAACTGACTTTCCTAGTTAAATAAAATATAAAAAAATAAACACCTAGGCTGCAATGAGAATTGCACCTGCAGTTTGCTTGAAGCATTTCCATTGTACAGCCATATGCACCTTTGATTCAAAGGTACACAGACTGCCGCTGTCTGTCAGAGGGGAGGGTTTGGTCACACAATGTAAAATGTGTTCATTAAGTTAATTGCAGGTCCAGTTGAATTAACCATATAGTACACACCACCTTTATACCACTATGGGAAATGTTTACACATTTTTGAGTGAACAGCTCCAACTGCACTTCATTGAGCTTTCCTCGATAACTGCTAGGTCCCCATAGTGTCAGAATCATTTACAAATGGTCACAGAAATGGTCTGTTGGAATGGTGTAGATAACAATTCCTTACCACCGTCATAGGACAGGGACCCTCAGGTACTGTATGTTTTAGAAGGTGCAGATCAATGGAGGGTGTGAGTGGGAGATGCATCCAGCTGCTGTGTGCTAGATAGAATAGGACTATGAATGAGTAAAGGTAGGTAGCCAAAGCTGCCCAGTTGGTTATGGCCATTTTAGCTAGCTTAATGGCGCAGTTAAATTGTTCATAGTTTTTGATACCTCAGGTTGGTAGCTTAGTGGTTGAGCGTTGTGCCAGTAACCGAAAGGTCGCTGGTTCTAATCCCCGAGCCGACTAGGTGAAAAATCTGTCTGTGCCCTTGAACAAGGCACTTAACCCTAATTGCTCCTGTAAGTCGCTCTGGATAACAGCGTCTGCTAAATGACTGTAAATGTCTTTGAATCTGGGTATCATTGAACAATAGCCTGACCTAAATTAAACTAAGACATGGCATAAAGACAAATGCCATGCCTCGTAGATTGCTTTTTTTAAATGAATGTAATTTGTTATTTGAAACTCTTCATTAATTTTGATTCAGTCATTATGTAGAGCACTTGGGTAAAAGTCCCAAATATAGTTACTAGCAATGAACCAGAGTCGGGGAAAGAAACAAACATTAAATAATCCAATAATCGTTGTTTTTAATGCCCTGGCGGGATGTAAGACTTCATTCACACAGCATTATGGGATTTATCCCAGCTGTTTCCGCCCCCAAACTTTTCCGCTCCTGTTTTTATTATTGTGACACGGAAGCCCCTTGAAAACAGAAACTTCCTAAAGGGCACTAACAGTTAATTGTGTTGTTTACACCTGCACTATTGTATCGATGCTTGTAGTGAAATACTTTTTAGATGCAAACTCAACGAGACTATTAAAACGTTTCCATCAGTTAGATAACCCTTCTATTGGCTGTTCTTACAACCTAGTACCAAGCAAATGCAATCACATTGGGAGGACCCAAGGACAAACTGTGCCCACTGCCCAGTAAAAAATTCAACATTTTCCACAGCAACCTCCCCTCAAGCAGGAATCAGAATGACAGCAGCGAGGTGTCTACATGTGCAGTGTATACTGTGGGCAACCCAGTTTACTG
Organism: Coregonus lavaretus; assembly: GCF_964263955.1. NCBI lineage: Eukaryota > Metazoa > Chordata > Actinopteri > Salmoniformes > Salmonidae > Coregonus > Coregonus lavaretus. The sequence continues at coordinate 24,949,808 of NC_140015.1, read as the reverse complement.
AGGAATGTCTACTGCATCACACGCCACCCACTTTTCAAATCTTGGGATGCATAGGTGTAACTTTTCACGCTTTTGTCTCCTGCCTCTGCTGTCACACAGCCTGACATAACAGGCAAAGGGGGCAGAAGGTATCTTGCGCGGTAGTTTTAAAATCTTCCATGTTTTGTGAAATTCCAGTGGAAAGGTAGACTTCAGATTTGCATGTGTTTTGGTCGACATAATGGGGCATGTCTTCCTGAATTCTTGTCCCTCCACAGGCCAGGTTGCGAAACTTTCTCTTCTCTGTGCGATAACGTCATATCAGTTCTGAGGGATGTTTTTGAGTGACTTCAGTAAATGCATGATCAGCGGCCTCTCGCTGGGTCCCTACACGCTAAAGTCAATAGAGCCTTCAGGCTTTTAATGCATGCTTTAGTTCCTGGCACGGTCATGGGTTTTTAATAGGCGGCATGAACTCAAACAAGTTCTGTTATAATGACGTTTGTTGAGGCACAGAATCAAGCTGTGTTCATTGTGTGGCTGGCTCCATCAGTTGATTGGCAGATGTGGCAGTAAGAAGCAATGTTGTCAAAGGCTGACCTCGAGCCAAGGTTTGTGGGTTCAAATCCCAGATTAAACATTGCTCGTTCACCTTTTGAGATGGGAGGTCCATTCAGCGTTTCTGTAACATTTTGGGTTATGCCAGTCAAAGTGTGAAAGCTAAGAGTAGATGTTATTCAGACGTCTTCCTTGGGCAATCGTGACCCCTGTTTTTCAGCTATGAAGCTCTTCTCCCAGACGTCTGGGCTGTGACCTCCCTAGACAGGTTTCACATCCGTGATTATGGCCTTGAGGCTCTCTGTCACTAGTCGTGTCACGACATCCTTTCTCGCCGCAGCCTCACAGGAAATAGCCTCCCCAGACATGTGCGCGTGAAGAAAGACTTGTCAACTGACAGAGGTTGGAAATAAATGTGCTAATTTAGTGGTTTTAAAGCCTCAATACTGCCTTACTTAATTGTTAGCGGAGGCTTGTTCATTGGACATAGTGGCCTTGTTTCAGAACCACCTGTGACCAGAAACGTCTGCAGACTCTCCCTTCTCACCCCAGTACCATCCATCTGTGTAAACACGTCTGATATCCCTAGATAATGAAATAAATCTAATTGTTAATCCTCAAGACAACTGCCAAAGAACCTCTTTTGTAAGCCAACATGCTCAACCGTTGTCTCCATGTTTTTCTCTCCAGGTGTGTTCCGCCTGTATGTTTTTGATGGTTCCTACTGTCTCTGCATTTTCTTTCAAGCAGAGATGGATGATATGTCTGTTTGTACCCTACAGCTGCTGTTTTCTCTTTGGGAGCAGTGCAAATGCCCTGAAGAATGGAAAAAGTAAAGAGAACTAGCCAAGATGTTATCTCAAATGATTGCCACGTTTGACACTTCAGGCTACTACTGTCATTCAATTGAGTTATTAAATTGCTGGGGATTATTATGTCTTTGTAGTTAAGGGGAAAAAAAAAAAAATTGGTGTGTCATTGGGTGCGTGGCTTAAAGGAAAAATCCACCCAAAACAACTCATTCCTTTTAATTTACGGTGTTAAATAACACTAAGTGAGAACAATATTTTTGTAAACACATTTTTCATTTTGGCGTTATAATAAGGTTGGTAGCAACATGGAAAATCTTTGTGGAAGTCTGTTGCAGCTCAAGTCGAATACAAAATCCGCAGTGCTCTCTATGGGCTGGCTGGCTAGCTAGCACACGTAGCTACAAATGATAAATAATAATAATATAATATGCCATTTAGCAGACGCTTTTATCCAAAGCGACTTACAGTCGTGCGTGCATAATTTTTTTTTTTGTGTATGGATGGTCCCGGGGATCGAACCCACTACCCTGGCGTTACAAGCGCCGAGCTACTGAGGACCAAATGATCATACCAAATACAATCTCTGCATGTAAAGTAGCTAGTTAGCTGTGACTGTGACCTAAACATACTCCACTATCAATTTAGGCGTCTACAATCTCACCATGTTCAACCTGCAGATCGATGTGTCTCAGAGTGGAGTCTGACATTCGCAACGGCAGATATACAGTACTTCTGAGGAGATGGGGAAACGTTGTCCATGCTAGGGCAATGGGCCGCGCGGTGCATTCTGGGCGATTATGGGACAAGGAGCGCACTCCTTCAAGGAGTGAATGGGAGTCTTTTGGGCGCTAGCTCAAAACCCCAAAATCGAATTTCGTCAATAAGAAGTACAGAACTACAAATATTTTCAGAGATGTGAGATAGAAAGTTACATTCTGTAATATCGTATAGCTTTGGAATCGTGACATTACATACTTTCGAGGACAATAGCCACGTTTCTCGACATGTACACTGACTTTGAGAAGTGATTGCGTGACAATTTAGTTTAGCAACCGCGTGACGCAGCATGACCACATTAATGCAATTGGTCTGCAGGGTGGAGCGTTTATACGTTCCTTAATTCATTGGATTCCTATATTATAGAAAGGAGATATCTGGAAACCGCACCAGGCAATGTACCCTGGACTAAAGAGGCAGGCAAATAAGACAAATTAGCTATACCCTCTGTTAAATTACATATTTCTCGATGTAGGAATATCGCGAAAATATGATCAATGGCTCATTCGAGAAAATATATGTTTAAATCTGACATGTAGGATGGACGTTTTTGCTATTTCAGTCTTATTCCTATTAACTTCCAGTGTAGTGTGAGCGACTTTATCACAGTGCTATGTCATACCGAACGGATTTCTGCCTGCTTGAACGCCAACAACTCGGATGCATATGAAAATATGAAATGACCCAGGGACTCAATCACTCAGATGCACATAAACAATATAACATTAAAAATGGGTGAAACTTTCCTTTTTAAGAGGCTTGTGTAGCCTTTCTCCATAGTGCATTTTTACTGTTTATTTTCCATCCCTCTCTCAAGGGGATCAGGCGCAGGTCAGCGTCCTAAAAATAAGATGAGAGTGAGAGACTTACTGAAATTAATTGCCACTGACGTCTGTTAACATGGGGCCTCTTTCAACATCTAGGGCCAGCTTCATTATACTATGTGTGCGTTACAGTGAGGGGAGAAAAGTATTTGATCCCCTGCTGATTTTGTAGGTTTGCCCACTGACAAAGACATGATCAGTCTATAATTTTAATGGTAGGTTTATTTGAACAGTGAGAGACAGAAAATTAAATCCAGAAAAATGCATGTCAAAAATGTTATAAATTGATTTGCATTTTAATGAGGGAAATAAGTATTTGACCCCTCTGCAAAACATGAATTAGTACTTGGTGGTAAAACCCTTGTTGGCAATCACAGAGGTCAGATGTTTCTTGTAGTTGGCCACCAGGTTTGCACACATCTCAGGAGGGATTTTGTCCCACTCCTCTTTGCAGATCTTCTCCAAGTCATTAAGGTTTCGAGGCTGACGTTTGGCAACTCGAACCTTCAGCTCCCTCCACAGATTTTCTATGGGATTAAGGTCTGGAGACTGGCTAGGCCACTCCAGGACCATAATGTGCTTCTTCTTGAGCCACTCCTTTGTTGCCTTGGCCGTGTGTTTTGGGTCATTGTCATGCTGGAATACCCATCCACTACCCATTTTCAATGCCCTGGCTGAGGGAAGGAGGTTCTCACCCAAGATTTGATGGTACATGGCCCCGTCCATCGTCCCTTTGATGCGGTGAAGTTGTCCTGTCCCCTTAGCAGAAAAACACCCCCAAAGCATAATGTTTCCATGTTTGATGGTGGGGATGGTGTTCTTGGGGTCATAGGCAGCATTCCTCCTCCTCCAAACACGGCGAGTTGAGTTGATTGCAAAGAGCTCGATTTTGGTCTCATATGACCACAACACTTTTACCCAGTTCTCCTCTGAATCATTCAGATGTTCATTGGCAAACTTCAGATGGGCCTGTATATGTGCTTTCTTGAGCAGGGGGACCTTGTGGGCGCTGCAGGATTTCAGTCCTTCACGGCGTAGTGTGTTACCAATTGTTTTCTTGGTGATTATGGTCCCAGCTGCCTTGAGATCATTGACAAGATCCTCCCGTGTAGTTCTGGGCTGATTCCTCACCGTTCTCATGATCATTGCAACTCCACGAGGTGAGATCTTGCATGGAGCCCCAGGCCGAGGGAGATTGACAGTTATTTTGTGTTTCTTCCATTTGCGAATAATCGCACCAACTGTTGTCACCTTCTCACCAAGCTGCTTGGCGATGGTCTTGCAGCCCATTCCAGCCTTGTGTAGGTCTACAATCTTGTCCCTGACATCCTTGGAGAGCTCGTTGGTCTTGGCCATGGTGGAGAGTTTGGAATCTGATTGATTGATTGCTTCTGTGGACAGGCGTCTTTTATACAGTTAACAAACTGAGATTAGGAGCACTCCCTTTAAGAGTGTGCTCCTAATCTCAGCTCGTTACCTGTATAAAAGACACCTGGGAGCCAGAAATCTTTCTGATTGAGAGGGGGTCAAATACTTATTTCTCTCATTAAAATGCAAATCAATTTATAACATTTTTGACATGCGTTTTTCTGGATTTTGTTGTTGTTATTGTCTCTCAATGTTCAAATAAACCTACCATTACAATTATAGACTGATCATGTCTTTGTCAGTGGGCAAATGTACAAAATCAGTAGGGGATCAAATACTTTTTTCCCTCACTGTAGAACACTGGGTGATCTCTCTCTCCATCTGTGTGTGTGTGTGTCAGTCACACAGCCTGGGGTGACACGTTCTAAGTAAACTTACCAGCACAAAGTCCCTTAGCCTTTCTACTGTAGATGGAGACATTGACGTCCCTTGACTTTAATATTCCTGACTGTTGCTGTAACATTTCTAAAAGGGGCAGATTTAGGCCAGATATATCTGTATAAACATACCCAAATATTGGACAGGGGTCTGGTTTATAACCCTGACCTTTTCAAAGTCTAAAATGGTAATCATAGCAGGTACTTGACGCTCCAAACTCCTTCCCTCAATACTTTTATTAGAGAAGAGCTAGCCCTAGTGTGGTTTCCCTGGGCCTGAACAGACATCCCCTGGTTCATGCCCCCTCACCTCTCTACTCGAGGCAGGGTGGAGTCCCCCCCAGACCCCCTGCCATTGTTGGTGTGGTCCGAGCTCCGGGGGAACAGGCAATGGGATTTGTCATTGTAATGAGATTAGGGGCTCGTCAGCAGAGAGGGAGAGTCTCAACCTGATCTGACTGTGGGTGCAGCACAGCAGGGCCCAACTCTTCAAATGGCTGCGTAGAAGAATCACACATGAAGTGTAGCCTACTTGAAACTCAAACAGAGATGCAGTGTCTCTTCCGCTTAGTGTAAATAAATGACAGGTAAGAGACTGAATTTGAATGTTGCTAAAGGTAGGCTATCAGTGAAGTGATTTTTTTTCTATCTAGCTGGAGACTTTCTTAAGTGGTTCCAACTTCAAACACATCTAAATGGGTACACCAAATTGCAATTGAATTACATTGTTAATCTAATGGGCAGGCCTTCATCTAGCCTACTGTTTTTGAGCAGAGTTGGCACACCGCAATGTGCATATTGTCCCTCTGTCCTTCTCACCGTTTTAAGGAGAGGTTTGGTCAGTGCACTGATCATTCACTGTGGTAGTTCTTATCTGCTGTAATCAGCCTGTGCTGTAAGCCCAGTGGGGTGGCGGTTAGCTGTAGCAGGCTCCCCACAGGGACTCTTAAAGTCTGTGTCATCACTACTTCCTGCCACAATGTCAGTTCTTGGGCTCCAGTCAGTGGTGTGTCTTCATGTACAAATAAGGCAAAAGAAGACAGATGGCACCAGCCATGTAGAAGCCTTCCAGGATTTGTCTGACTGTATGTGCGTGCCTGCCATTGACATGGCACATAATCCTGTTTTCATTATTGTTTAGTGGCTATGGCAATTCTGGGCTGCAGATTTTAACTTGTGCAGCCTGAATTGTTGACCAACTTTGCTGTAAGGTACTGTATGTTGTGTGCTGTGCTATAACAGGAAATATAAAGCTCCTGTTGAGCGTTACTCACATGGTTTCCCCCTTTTGTTCACCCGTTGGGTGAACCTTGCAGTTACATATGGAGGATTTCTTAGGTGAATTGGGCTATTGCTTTTCACCAGTGAGTGATATTTTAATGTAGTCATTAAGCAGTGCTGGCTGTTCTTGTTCTTTCTCTCACTGTTACAAGTTGGAGAGAAGGGGCTGCTCTCTTGCTGCAACAGGAAGTGAGTTTGTCATGCTAGCTACCATGCAGCCAACCAAGCAGTGCACCCTGTACCCTACCCAAATATGAGAATGAAGGAGACTTGGCGAGGAGGAAGATTGTCAAGATTGTGATTGCATCTACAGGAAGTTGCAGTGCCTCCATCAGACCATCATTCCGTTCTCACAAACTGAGGCAACACCCCAGCTTCCTCCCTCAGTCATTCAGTTTAAAGATATCTGACATGGTTTTCACATCAGGGTTCAGTAGTGAGTGAGCGACGGTTACTCTGATGCAAAAAATTACAATTGAATAGAATACAAATTGGATTCCCAAACTGTAATCACATCTGTGCACATGCTAGATGATGTGTAAGGGCTTTTGGGGAGCTCTCCATTGACCCTAATGGCTGTAATTTGATTGAATCAATGGCTGATGGATTTCACTCTCAACCACTTGTAACGGCTCAACTTTATTTCATCCAGTTTAATGGAGTGTTTCTGGTCATCCCAACGCGTTCTAATTGAGCAGACCCAATGAGGAGCTGGATTTGGTGTAAACAACCCAAATCCCCATGGCTCAGTGCTTGGTGTGTGTCCACTCCCCTTCAGTGTGCATTCATGTAGCCTACATTTCCTCCTTTCTGCTGCACATGAAGCTGCACAGGCTTCATGAAAGGGCTGTAGCGAGAATGTGGCAATGCACAGTTGTCTGTCAAATGAGGAGCCCCTCCGCCACCACTACCCCCAATCTCCTTACATAACAGCCAGAGTTTTAGAGATGTCTGCAGTGGACTTTCCCAGAGAGCAGTTCTGCCTGCACACAAGCGGACACAGCCTTTTCACTGTCTGCCTACATGCGTGTGTCTGAATGTGCCGGTCTGTCTGCTAATTGACCTGCTAGTCCTGCTTCAGGGCATGGCCGTGGACGTCAATGTGGAGAAACTGCTGAAGCCCGAAGGTCACAGAGCTTTAAAGTACAGTGGGGGAAAAAAGTATTTAGTCAGCCACCAATTGTGCAAGTTCTCCCACTTAAAAAGATGAGAGAGGCCTGTAATTTTCATCATAGGTACACGTCAACTATGACCGACAAAATGAGAAAAAAATATCCAGAAAATCACATTGTAGGATTTTTATTGAATTTATTTGCAAATTATGGTGGAAAATAAGTATTTGGTCACGGACAAACAAGCAAGATTTCTGGCTCTCACAGACCTGTAACTTCTTCTTTAAGAGGCTCCTCTGTCCTCCACTCGTTACCTGTATTAATGGCACCTGTTTGAACTTGTTATCAGTATAAAAGACACCTGTCCACAACCTCAAACAGTCACACTCCAAACTCCACTATGGCCAAGACCAAAGAGCTGTCAAAGGACACCAGAAACAAAATTGTAGACCTGCACCAGGCTGGGAAGACTGAATCTGCAATAGGTAAGCAGCTTGGTTTGAAGAAATCAACTGTGGGAGCAATTATTAGGAAATGGAAGACATACAAGACCACTGATAATCTCCCTCGATCTGGGGCTCCACGCAAGATCTCACCCCGTGGGGTCAAAATGATCACAAGAACGGTGAGCAAAAATCCCAGAACCACACAGGGGGACCTAGTGAATGACCTGCAGAGAGCTGGGACCAAAGTAACAAAGCCTACCATCAGTAACACACTATGCTGCCAGGGACTCAAATCCTGCAGTGCCAGACGTGTCACCCTGCTTAAGCCAGTACATGTCCAGGCCCGTCTGAAGTTTGCTAGAGTGCATTTGGATGATCCAGAAGAGGATTGGGAGAATGTCATATGGTCAGATGAAACCAAAATAGAACTTTTTGGTAAAAACTCAACTCGTCGTGTTTGGAGGAGAAAGAATGCTGAGTTGCATCCAAAGAACACCATACCTACTGTGAAGCATGGGGGTGGAAACATCATGCTTTGGGGCTGTTTTTCTGCAAAGGGACCAGGACGACTGATCCGTGTAAAGGAAGGAATGAATGGGGCCATGTATCGTGAGATTTTGAGTGAAAACCTCCTTCCATCAGGAAGGGCATTGAAGATGAAACGTGGCTGGGTCTTTCAGCATGACAATGATCCCAAACACACTGCCCGGGCAACGAAGGAGTGGCTTCGTAAGAAGCATTTCAAGGTCCTGGAGTGGCCTAGCCAGCTAGGACAACATCTGTTGGTAATATGGCAGACAAAATTATACCTATCCGGTCCTCATGGGTTTTGACAGGGAGTCAGTACAGTCTAGGAGTCCACATTTGTGTATGTTGAAAGTAACTTGTTTGTGTACGGTATCATGCAGTTGTTATGGATTAAATGAGTGTTCAGGGTCTCTCTGTAGAGTTAAGTTGAAGCAGGAAGTCAATGGATATAACTCATGTTTGTATCAGAGCGTAGGGCTTTGGCGCCACAAGTAGAGAAATGAGACAGATCCCTCCATTACATAAGGCCTTTAGTTCTATAGACCTGCATGGACCGCTCTGTTACTGTTGTAAGGTTTGTGAACAAATGCTTTTTTTATTGACTCAAAGTAGTACATCAGAATTCCAGATTAGTGATGTAGTGTAACACTGGCACTGGTTGCTTTCTTAAACAGCAAGTGCTGTGTGCAAGTTAAGTCTCCTAAGGATGTCCATAATATCACCCTTGGGGTTAATATTTGAAATAGTTGTGATTGTGTGTTCAGTGTACCTGCTCACATGTCCAGACAGAAGGTAGCTGACCTCCTCTCCGGGGTGTACAGTACACTGACAGATGGAGCTGCAGGGAGGTAGAGATCGGGAAAGGGGAAACTACTGAGATGAAAGAGGGATATTATGGTCATGGTATTGTCAATATAAATGGGGAAATCCTGATCATGCTTCTACTTCTGTTGTAATAACACTAACTAGGAAAGTACTGAGGTTTACTCATATTTCTATTCCAGGACAACAGAAATGCCCCTGAAGATAAACCTGTCCAGCGCTCCAAAGTAAATATACCTCCATTATCACTCCATCCTCCTCCTTTGTCCTTGTTTCAACCCAGCAGGCCATTATCTTTTAATCACTATCCTTCTCCATTACTTGTCTGTTGAGCCCAGTGTCTCTCACCCCTACTGACCTTTACTCAGATGTCATTTAAACATCATCCATAATGGAACTTCAGTTTATATGTTGTCATATACTCTCTCAACAGCAACTAATTTCAATAGATTGGTTATAGATAACTTAGCAAGTTGAGATGCATCATTTATCCATTGAAACACCACGTTTGAAGCCATAGTAATGGTGTGGTTTTTGTTCATGTGCGTAGTCCTTCAGCTTCAAGACGCCGAGGGAGGTGTGCTCGTCGTGTGAGAAGACAGTCTACCCTATGGAGAGATTGGTGGCTAACAACCTGATATTCCACTCGGCCTGTTTCTGCTGCAAACACTGCAACACCAAACTCAGGTGAGACTCACTCACTCCAAACCAAACTGTGTTACTCTTTCTTTATATTCTACCCCTCCCTTCCCTCTCCCTGCAGCCTGGGCACATTTGCTGCCCTCTCGGGTGATTTCTACTGCAAGCCACACTACCAGCAACTCTTCAAGAGCAAAGGAAACTATGACGAGGGCTTTGGCCGCAAGCAGCACAAGGAGCTTTGGACCGCCAAGGAGGGAGAGAACATAACAAAGACTGCGTAGCCACCCCTGCCTGTCTGTGTCCCATCCATTCTCCCACGGGAAAGGCTATACGGACACTCCTGACCTGCAAACCGACATTTAATTTCAGAATTGTTTGAGGTCAGGGTTAGTTTTAGGTTTTGGGTAGTTGTTTTGCAGGTCATCAGTATCCTTAATAGTATCTCCCTTCTCACCCCCAAACCCTCTTCTCCATCTCCAACACGTCGTAAAGAGCACGTGTCATATGAGGGGTGCACTCAGCGCTCTTGTGTGCTCTCTCTCCACACCATGGAAGACCCACTATGACTGGCCAGTCACGCCCCCTGTTGCTTAACATTTTATTTAGTGGGGTGTTTATTCCTTTAATTTGGTTTTAGTAAAAATAACGATTTTTATGTTTTATTTCTCTTTGAAATTGTTTGTTGATTGTGACCAAACTGCTTCTTCACAAACCAGTGGTATGTTTTTGCTGGCTTTTTGAGAACTACAATATTGTTTTCTTGTTTATTTTTCTGGAAAATGTGCACCCTTTTGATGCAACAGGTGTAAGGACCATATGCTAAGATAAACATATCGTTAGAGAAGCTAGAGTTCATTGTAAGCTGTAGAGCATACTCTCAGGTCAACCATACTGAGCTAGATTGATTTAGCAAGTTTGTATTATTTTATGACCTCTTTTAGTTCCATATAGTCAATTAAATCTAATACCAATTTTAAAGACCAGTCCTCTGCATTGCAGTAGCACAGGCAGAGGCCATTTTGTGAGTTTGTCAGGGTCCACTTATCTGAGAAACAAACAGGGTACGCGGTACTGTAGAACTGTCACACATTCTCTCTCTTGGTAAATTCTGTTGAAATTCTGTCTTATTCCATTTTTCTTTTATATATTTTTTGCTCCTATGATCTGAATGGCTGCTAGGTTTCAGTTCTGCATGTTTGTCCTGTATGAATGAGTGTCTTAGCCTTATTACCTTTGGTCTGTACTGCCCTCCTGTGTTCTGGATGACTTTTTAAAACTAATCTGCTTAATTTACTTATCTCACTTACCGGTTTTAAAAAGCGCTCTTTGCTCTGTTATTTGCTGGGTTTGACTGATCTCATGCGATACGTTGCTGTAGCTCATTGAGGCTTTTTTGTCTTTATTCTGAATATGAGAAGTATCTCATAGGTGTTTGTACATAGCAGTAGCTTGTGCTTAGTGAACATATCGCACTATACTATATTGTCTTGCACATATGACCATGCATGTTCACCAGACAAGACAATGTTAGATTGACAGGGAACATAGCCTGACAGGAAACCACACAACTGTCACAGCATTATCCCCTGCAGCTTCCTGTCCATGCAGAGCTGTCTGTTCATGTGCTAAATTGGGCCACGTTGGTGTGTAAAATTAAGGATTACTTTTGGTGCTTTCAAGACAACTGTGAACTCTGGGGGGGGGAAACGTTGTCAAATCCTGATGTCTGTGATCTTCCACTCGGAAAGTTGGCGCTCTAGAAAGAGGCCAGAGTTCCCGACTCGGAATTATGAGTTGGATGACCGCTCAAAACGATTTTTCCCAGTTTTTCTGAGTTCCCTATTGTCTTGAATGTTCTAAAGTCTGAGATTTCCGAGTCCCCGGTTCTGAACGCGGCAGAAATTCACATATGACTGTTATGTCCGGACGGGGCCACAAAGTGAAATAACATAGTGTAAAATATTTTCTTCAGTGACATCACATTTGAGAACATAAATGTATCTTTTTTTTTAAATTTTTTATAAATGTCTCCATCTCATGAGTTCCTTGTTTCGACTGCATCATGCGATTCTGAGCAGAGATGTTGGATTCATGAAGATTGTTCACTTCAGGCCGTTTACCATTGGAAAAATTGTCAGTTTCAGTCTGCTTAACAGGGTGGATCTCCCATAGACACCAATGCGATAGATAGCAGCTGGGTCTGGTCTACTTCATTGACTAATGTAACCAGAAAAAATGGGGGAGTGGGATGTCTCGCTTCTTCTTCCATCTCTGATTCTGAGCACCAGGACCTGGTAATATGAGTGGTGGGCACTAACAGGGAATGTTGTTTGATCTGGGACATGTTCAGGGAATTGCCTATGCAGTGAGTTCAGCCCTACAGTGCCCTGAAACTCAGAGTAGCTCCTCCTGGTGGGAGAAGAGAGGTAGGAAATGCTTGAGTCAGTTCAGCCAGACCCAGTAAAGGCTTGAGATATTAGATATCACACAATTGTCAATAAACACGTTTCCCCCAATTATTTATTCTGTATAGTTTTTACTCTATCTTTAAGATGTGGGCGTGGCTTCGGGATTGAAATGGCTGCGCTATAGGCATTTTTATGTTTGAATGTGCTAATGTGACACCTACTTAGGCCAACAAACTCAATAGACAAGATTTCCATTTCTATTTTCTTCATTCTTGCTTAAGAATGAGACTAAAGCCATTGAACTACATCATTTGTGAAGTATCCAATGCCACAACACTTGAATGACACAATGTATATTGTGACGGAAGGTTTACTGTGAATTAGAGCATACTGTGCAGAATAGAAAATAAACAGGAAAGAGATGTTTAATTTTTGATAAGTAAAGCCTTAGAAATAAATAGCTAAAAACCATGGCCTAACATTTATTGCTTATTCAACAAAAAAAACTTTTTTCTGTGCACATACCTTTCTACCTGTTCCAGCCTATCCCTTGTGAAAGGAAATAATCCTTCTGCTTTTTTCCACTTTATCCCAGTGGTGGATATGAGTGGCTTCACTCAGCCAGCAGTTTCTTTACCCACTCACCCTTCACTCCCTCCTGAATGGTTTTCATCTTCTCATTTCAATTTCTGAAGCTGTAAGGATATCTATTTGCCTTTTTTAAATTTTGTAAGGGTCCTCGAGACCACCCAGAATGCTTTGTAACCAAGAACATCATATAAAATAACACTGTGTCCATATGGTCTGTTATGTGCGTGCAGTGTGCCAAGGTACAACGGCATTATTCTGTGAATAAACGTTCTTTGTAAAGAGAAACAAAAAGAAAGAAGGTACACTTTTCCACCCCGGTGCCAGGAGGTTCAGGTCTATGAGAGCTGTGTGACTGTATCTGTTCTGCGAGTCATGTAGTTTTGTGCAAAATTGGATGTAGACTTTACATTTATTTTTCAATGCAGGTGTCACTGTTGTCAATGTATATGTATGCGTTTAAAAACAAAAATATTCTATATAACTTGACCTGTGGATGGATGGTGGCCTTACACGCAAAAGGACGTTTTTGGCTGTTTCACCTCGACTCTCCTCCCTTCTTCTTTTGGAGTATTACTCCAGTTAAATTGTGTTGTAGAAGAACATTATTATAAATAATGTGATTTGTCCCCCCCCCCACACACACAATCAAATATATTTTGTTTGATCAATTTCTTTCCATAGTTTTTTGAATTTTTTTTTTTTTACATGTTTTTGGAAAAATAAATGAAGATGCTGTTGTTGATAGAAGTGAAGTGGTTGTCTTTATTACATGATGACTAAAGGCAGTGCATATTTCATTATTTGATACCAAAGTCATTTGTTGGTTAAATAGTTAGCCTTTTTAATGAATTGTACAGGAGCTAGTGTGTGAATTATATACTGTTATACAATCTTTCAGATGCTCGACAACGGGAGTTGTTTTAGTTCAAGGTGCCTGAAGAAAACGATATAGAACATCAATATTGTCTCCTACTGGTACAGATGTGCTATCTTAAATTTCTCACAGCAGGAAAATAATCCTGCAGCAACAGGACATTTGAATTATTAAGTGGATAATAATGAATGGACATTTTTTGTAGGAGTTGATATGGATGTAGGATCTTAATTTGATCACCCTGTTGGAGGAGAAATGTAAAACGTGTAGTGTACAGTGGGGGAAAAAAGTATTTAGTCAGCCACCAATTGTGCAAGTTCTCCCACTTAAAAAGATGAGAGAGGCCTGTAATTTTCATCATAGATACACGTCAACTATGATAGACAAATTGAGAAAAGAAAATCCAGAAAATCACATTGTAGGATTTGTTATGAATTTATTTGCAAATTATGGTGGAAAATAAGTATTTGGTCACCTACAAACCAGCAAGATTTCTGGCTCTCACAGACCTGTAACTTCTTCTTTAAGAGGCTCTTCTGTCCTCCACTCGTTACCTGTATTAATGGCACCTGTTTGAACTTGTTATCAGTATAAAAGACACCTGTCCACAACCTCAAACAGTCACACTCCAAACTCCACTATGGCCAAGACCAAAGAGCTGTTAAAGGACACCAGAAACAAAATTGTAGACCTGCACCAGGCTGGGAAGACTGAATCTGCAATAGGTAAGCAGCTTGGTTTGAAGAAATCAACTGTGGGAGCAATTATTAGGAAATGGAAGACATACAAGACCACTGATAATCTCCCTCGATCTGGGGCTCCACGCAAGATCTCACCCCGTGGGGTCAAAATGATCACAAGAACGGTGAGCAAAAATCCCAGAACCACACGGGGGGACCTAGTGAATGACCTGCAGAGAGCTGGGACCAAAGTAACAAAGCCTACCATCAGTAACACACTACGCCGCCAGGGACTCAAATCCTGCAGTGCCAGACGTGTCCCCCTGCTTAAGCCAGTACATGTCCAGGCCCGTCTGAAGTTTGCTAGAGTGCATTTGGATGATCCAGAAGAGGATTGGGAGAATGTCATATGGTCAGATGAAACCAAAATAGAACTTTTTGGTAAAAACTCAACTTGTCGTGTTTGGAGGAGAAAGAATGCTGAGTTGCATCCAAAGAACACCATACCTACTGTGAAGCATGGGGGTGGAAACATCATGCTTTGGGGCTGTTTTTCTGCAAAGGGACCAGGACGAATGATCCGTGTAAAGGAAAGAATGAATGGGGCCATGTATCGTGAGATTTTGAGTGAAAACCTTCTTCCATCAGCAAGGGCATTGAAGATGAAACGTGGCTGGGTCTTTCAGCATGACAATAATCCCAAACACACCGCCCGGGCAACGAAGGAGTGGCTTCGTAAGAAGCATTTCAAGGTCCTGGAGTGGCCTAGCCAGTCTCCAGATCTCAACCCCATAGAAAATCTTTGGAGGGAGTTGAAAGTCTGTGTTGCCCAGCGACAGCCCCAAAACATCACTGCTCTAGAGGAGATCTGCATGGAGGAATGGGCCAAAATACCAGCAACAGTGTGTGAAAACCTTGTGAAGACTTACAGAAAACGTTTGACCTGTGTCATTGCCAACAAAGGGTATATAACAAAGTATTGAGAAACTTTTGTTATTGACCAAATACTTATTTTCCACCATAATTTGCAAATAAATTCATTAAAATCCTACAATGTGATTTTCTGGAGAAAAAAAATCTCATTTTGTCTGTCATAATTTACATGTACTTATGATGAAAATTACAGGCCTCTCTCATCTTTTTAAGTGGGAGAACTTGCACAATTGGTGGCTGACTAAATACTTTTTTTCCCCACTGTATTTGACATTTTAAAAGGATTCTGAAGTTAGTAATTTCCACTTTGAAATTTCAGACTTGATTTTCCCTTCTGAGAAATGTATCAACCCCTACAAAAATGTCCATGAATTTCAATCCACATCATTCACATTTCCTGTTGCTGCAGGATTATGTTCCTGCTGTAGCTAACAGGCTCAAATTAAGGTTCTACATCTGTAAATTTTTTGTTCATGCAAATGAAGTCTGACATTTTAAAGTGGAAATTACAAACTTTAGAAGCCTTTTTAAACCTTGAATACATACAAGTTATATTGAGAGAACAGAGTGATCAAATGAAGATAGAACATCTGTAGTTTCTTTCACTTTTTATAGGCAAAACATTTTTTTTTGCTATTGAACCATGGATTAAACAATATACAGTATGGCTTTTGTGGTATCATTCATCAAGTCTTGCTGACCCTATACTTCTATGGAATAATCTACACTCACACAAACTATATTACAGCCCTGGGTGCAGATTAGACCCTATATTGAATTGAATGTGTCAAAAGTCACCGAAGTTCATGAGTTCAATCAAGTTGAAGTCAAACTTTAATTAAGGATGATATTTGGTCTTCATAATAGTATCTGCTCATGGTATATATTGTCAGCTCTCTGTCTAAAAAGTCCTTATGTGATGGAGAACGCATAAGTGAAATTTGTAGGCCTTTACTTTTTATGCAGCCTACGTCATCAATGTATGTGTAGATGGTCGCGAGTCTGGTTTTGAGCGCGCCATTAATATTGTGCGCGCTACCCTGACCGAGGAACAGCGCGCCCCCGAGAAAAGCACGGAGTCGTTTTAGTTACTGAATGCTTTACCCAAATGGAACACAAATCTGCGTTATTATGATATACCTTTGCCCATTACCAACCATCGCATTCAGAACATTGAATCTTAAGCCTGCAAAGTATTGGGAATATACACCTTTTTCTCGTTTTGTAGGAAGCGTACTAGAGGGGTTCCGGTGACGGATTGTTTTTTCTGTCAGGAAATTGGTTGCATTAAAGATTCATTTTACTTTATGTCGGTGAGCATCAGTACCTGAACTTATGGAATATCTTTCCCTCAAGTCTTCTGAACAGTTGGTGCATGTTTATCACTTCTATTGCACAAAGAAAATACAATTTTTTCCACTTTTGTTGAGTTCTACAACTGCATATCGGGCACCGCGGAGATGGTAAAAGTTCAGTTATGCGCACGATATGTTTTCTCGACAAAACCATCCGATCATAACTTGTTATCGATGCAAGTTTATTAATGGTGTGTGGTGAACTATGTGTTGCACCCGTCTCCTAGAATTTTACACCATTATTCCGACAAGAATAGCCTGCTTTCGTATAGTTAAATCTTCATCTCCCATCTCCACCATGTTGTGTGTTGAATTACATTTTTTTCACCTGATTTCTTTGTTATAAAAAGTCTGGCGCTTGTTTGCAGTTTATGGATTAATACTAATTATTCTGTATAGAGATGGAACAATACAGTTAGGAGAGAATACGGGCATAGAACAAAAAGGAAAAATCTGCAAATTTAGCAGGAAAAGAGGCCATAAAAATCACGGAAATCGCTTCGTCCTTTTCCTTTGGTGTACTGTTACACTGCTACAAATGGATTTCATAAAGGCAACACGGTTATTGTTACACCTTTTGTGTTAATTCACCCTTTCCATGCTGACAAAATGTCACTGGGAAATATTGATTATTGAATAGAGAGAATTATCATGGCCTACGTTTGTTTTTTCTATTCCAGGCTGTAAGTTGGGCGTCTTGTTCCACAATGAAATGCCATCAGACGTTTTTATTTTTTGATAAAGTTTGGAAATATGGGCAAGTTGTCGAACGTTTTTGTGGTGACGGAAGGTTGACACTTTTCTTTTTGGTAACTTTCTGAGCGCAGTCTAATGTATCGGATTTTGGACTATATTTCTGTTAAATTAATTTTGCATCAGAGAAATCCAAATGTCTACGCATGTACAGTGACGATCTCGATGTGAGGACATTGTGTTTTCTAGGCCTACTGCTCATTAGAATTTATATTTACTGGCTAGTGCGTAACAAACTTTCGTGGACCAGCGCGCGCACCAGTGCCCCCGCACCTGGGGGCAACCCCACCATGGCGCCCTCATCCCTCAGTATCTCCGTGTGGTTGTGTGAGTGAATCAACAACAACAAAGACTGGGGATCAAAGCTGAGGATGATGCTCTGGAGATAACGGTTCGAATTGACGCTGCAGCATCTCTCCTGAGCGACCCAGTGAGAAGTTGAACCAGGACCCCCGCTAGTGGGAACGGCTCTCATCCTCCAGAAGGAGGTTAATCACCAGGGCAACGGCACAGGTGAGAGCTCATGCATTTTCATCACATCACATGGCAATTTCAAAGGCATCCAACCTATAGAAACACTCACAGCCTTATATGCTGAATATGGCTATGGGACTTCACTCAATAAGCTCCACTCAAAGTGTCCTTAAGCCAATTAAGGCCTAGTTGTACATCACCTGTTATTCTCATAGCCTCCTAGGGTTTCTCTCCTTTCTCCATGACATTACTTGATCAATTGGACAGACATTGGACAGTCCCCAGCTCTGGTCCCCCAAGTCAAAGTGAATTACTCCTTAAAAAGCAATGATGAAAACCAGCAGACACTTGCCCTCAAGAACTGGAGTTTAGAATGATACAGATGTAGGATCTTAATTTGAGCCAGTTTGCTACAGCAGCAAAATAATCCTGCAGCAACAGGAAATGTGAATTATTATGTGGATTATAATTAAAACTGCAATATGTAACTTCTTGGGTGACCCAACCAAATTCACATAGAAATCTGAGTTATATATCTGTCATTCTCATTGAAAGCAAGTCTAAGTAGCGGTAGATCTGTTGTATGTGCACTATTTCTATGCTTCCCATTCTCAAGTTTAGTTTTTGCTTCTTTACTTTCGGTTTTGTACTCCAGCTTCAAACAGCCGAAAATACAATATTTTTGGTTATTGAAAATATATTTTACACTGGTTTAGATGGTACAATGATTGTCTACATAATACATTGCTTGTTTTGTCACATAAACTGAAATTAGGCAAACTATTAGAATTTTAGAAACCAGGAAATGGCTCTGCATATTGCTCCTTTAATCGCCATTTCTGTAGTGTTTTTACGCTAGGGCAAAACAAGTCTGACATTTCAAAGTGGAAATTACAAACTTCAGAATATTTTTTCAAACTGAAATACACTACAAGTTTGCGTTTCCTGCTGGGCTGGAACATTCTCAGTAAGATCCTACATCTGTACCAGTAGGGGACAGTTCTATGCATGCAATTTTGTCCAACTAGAGTTTTGCAAGGGAATTTTCCTCCCTACAGCACTGAGTGGATGCATAAAGTTATGGAGAAATGACAAAGCATTGTGCAATATGATGATTCTGAACTTTCCCTTGATCCTCTGCCTCCTCTCTTTCCCCTCTGTCATTACCCCTGGAGGTGGTAGTCAATCCATAAGTAGGGTTCCTCCTCTCACTGCTGGGATGGCTGTTTGGGATCTTTATTTTTGTTTTGTTTTTACAAAAAACTTGGCAGACAGTACTCTGAGTTGCACCACTAGGCCTCACTACAAGCTTTTATGGCAAGTTTTTATTCAAGCCTTGCAGTGCAGCTGTGAACATAGCAGATCACCCCAACCCAGAGCACTTGAGCCTGTTAAGCAAGGAGAGCCATGAGGCCAGGGACTGCTCAGGGTTTTTGGGGTCCAGATGCAGTCTGAGACAGAGCAAGGGCCGTGGCTGGGAAAAACAGCCTTAGACTAAACACCTAAAAGCAGGCAGAGAGAAGTGGAGGAAAGTCCATGTAACTCCGGTGAGTCCTGGAAATGCGATACAAGTAAAATGAAGGGGGCACAGCTGACTGGGCTGGCAGTGTGCGGCCTCGCTCCTCGCTGAATTCCCCACATTCCTCGGGGGAAGTAATTAAAATCAGGAGAGCGGGGGAGCAGAACGACAGAACGACGGACAGCGAGGCCAGTCAATGTATAACAGAGATAGATCAGGGCTCCTCGTGGAGCTGTGACATCACTTCATCATGTTTACAGCACATAGGGGTTGTAGTGGAAGAGGCGGATGTGAGCTCTGATGTAACATATGGAGCCGAGGTAGTGAGATGTTTGAAGGTTGGTGTGTCCTGAAGCTATCTGCGACCCTGGGATTTCACCCCATGTTTTTATAGGAGGAGGGAGGGCCAATGGTAGCAGGCCTTTGGTTTGGGGGTACAAAGGGTAGAAACATATAGTGTGTCTCTTGGGTGAGGAGAACGTGAGTGTGGCGAGGGGGCTGGCCGGGAAGCAGCGCGGTAACGCTCGGGCGACCACAGACGGACATACCTGGCATTCCAGTGGGTGATTATTACCCAGAATTCCAAAGGGCCATTGAAGTGCTTCAGGTGCTGCTGCTGTTGTCCCCTTTATACTCCCCCCCCCCCCCTCTTCATCACACCACTCTACCTCCTCAGCCACTCACCTCCCTCCAATCTTCATTTTCCTCTCTTTCCTGTTGTTTATGAGGCAGGGGCAGTGTTGGCATTTGGCACATGTGCAGTAGTGTATTTTTTACGAGAACGCTCAATCATCAGCACACCTGTTTCATTCCATTTCAACTTCAGGCCTCTCAGATTCAAATAACAACACATTTCAGTCGGTTAATATTTTTCACTCACCTTAGGGTCCAATGTGTCTCTCTGTATTTATATTTGAACTTAGAGTTGAGTTACAGTGTGGTAACCCCCCTGGGCAAAGTGGCCATGCATGTGAGGTGGCTGGTGATAACTGCTGTGTTGACACTAGCTCCTTCTGGATTGGGTTCCTCTCCTGACCTGCTCTATTTGGATCAATAATAGAACAATATTGATCAGAGAGACCAGGGAAGATTGAGGGGCTGATCTTATAAAAAAAGGAACAGCAGTGCTTACCTAGGCAGTATTCTTTGATGATGAACTCCAGTACGTGTAATAATATGGTAATAACTAAACTATATGGTAATAACTAGCCTACAGCTAAATGATTTTGTGCATCCCTACTGAGCGCTATATTGGTGAGTTCTCAATAGCTGTGTGTACTTACTACGTTGTTACAGTGTAATAAGACCAATGTTATTGTGCTGATTGTTACTGTAGTTTAAGGCCCATGTGATAGGTGTCTGGTCCACTTTAGGTAAAGAAAATACTAAAATACCCTTTCACTTACCAAATAAAGCACACATTTTCCAAGCACACTAATCTCTGCTGAATTATAGTCTTATAGTGGTGTCAGTGTTTTTTAAATTCCAGTGTTTCTTTGTCATAGATATGGCAACCCACTCCACTAAAGGAAATACAGTGAGGGAAAAAAGTATTTGATCCCCTGCTGATTTTGTACATTTGCCCATTGACAAAGAAATGATCAGTCTATAATTTTAGTGGTAGGTTTATTTGAACAGTGAGAGACAGAATAACAACAAAAAAATACAGAAAAACACATGTCAAAAATGTTATAAATTGATTTGCATTTTAATAAGGGAAATAAGTATTTGACCCCCTCTCAATCAGAAAGATTTCTGGCTCCCAGGTGTCTTTTATACAGGTAACGAGCTGAGATTAGGAGCACACTCTTAAAGGGAGTGCTCCTAATCTCATTTTGTTACCTGTATAAAAGACACCTGTCCACAGAAGCAATCAATCAATCAGATTCCAAACTCTCCACCATGGCCAAGACCAAAGAGCTCTCCTAGGATGTCAGGGACAAGATTGTAGACCTACACAAGGCTGGAATGGGCTACAAAACCATCGCCAAGCAGCTTGGTGAGAAGGTGACAACAGTTGGTGCGATTATTCGCAAATGGAAGAAACACAAAAGAACTGTCAATCTCCCTCGGCCTGGGGCTCCATGCAAGATCTCACCTCATGGAGTTGCAATGATCATGAGAACGGTGAGGAATCAGCCCAGAACTACACGGGAGGATCTTGTCAGGCAGCTGGGACCATAGTCACCAAGAAAACAATTGGTAACACACTACGCTGTGAAGGACTGTAATCCTGCAGCGCCCGCAAGGTCTCTCTGCTCAAGAAAGCACATATACAGGCCCGTCTGAAGTTTGCCAATGAACATCTGAATGATTCAGAGGAGAACTGGGTGAAAGTGTTGTGGTCAGATGAGACCAAAATCGAGCTCTTTGTCATCAACTCAACTCGCCGTGTTTGGAGGAGGAGGAATGCTGCCTATGACCCCAAGAACACCATCCCCACCGTCAAACATGGAAGTGGAAACATTATGCTTTGGGGGTGTTTTTCTGCTAAGAGGACAGGACAACTTCACCGCATCAAAGGGACGATGGACGGGGCCATGTACCGTCAAATCTTGGGTGAGAACCTCCTTCCCTCAGCCAGGGCATTGAAAATGGGTTGTGGATGGGTATTCCAGCATGACAATGACCCAAAACACACGGCCAAGGCAACAAAGGAGTGGCTCAAGAGGAAGCACATTAAGGTCCTGGAGTGGCCTAGCCAGTCTCCAGACCTTAATCCCATAGAAAATCTGTGGAGGGAGCTGAAGGTTGGAGTTGCCAAACGTCAGCCTCGAAACCTTAATGACTTGGAGAAGATCTGCAAAAATGAATGGGACAAAATCCCTACTGAGATTTGTGCAAACCTGGTGGCCAACTACAAGAATCGTCTGACCTCTATGATTGCCAACAAGGGGTTTGCCACCAAGTACTAAGTCATGTTTTGCAGAGGGGTCAAATACTTATTTCCCTCATTAAAATGCAAATCAATTTATAACATTTTTGACATGCGTTTTTCTGGATTTTTTTGTTGTTATTCTGTCTCTCACTGTTCAAATAAACCTACCATTAAAATTATAGACTGATCATGTCTTTGTCAGTGGGCAAACGTACAAAATCAGCAGGGGATCAAATACTTTTTTCCCTCACTGTACCAGAGTTTCTAATGCTGTTGTCTTCTTGGATACACTATACACCTTAATACTTTACCTTCTCAAGGGTTATGTTAAATCAGGGAAAAATGTATACTTGGCACAACTCTGTCATCCTTTTTAAGAGAATATTGCCCTCTTAACATTAACAGTGGAGTTATGACATGGTTGAGTGAGTGTTTTATGGCTCATGCAGTCTGAGAAGTTTAAAGCTGGCAGAATATTCACAGTAAAACTCTTTAATGTGCTTTGTGCCAGATCTGTCAGTGCCAGTGGAGCTCAAATTTCAGACCTTTTCAACTCTCGATTTTTCTTATGTGCAAAGTTTCTCTCTGTCACACAACACACACATCTCAAGTGCTTTTTAAATGGCAGTTTCCCGCTCGGCCAGGCCTCGTCCCAGAAAATGTATTTTAGTTTATGTTCCACGCTTTCCTTGAGAAATGGATGGTACTTCAGAAATTACATTTTCTTATATACATTCTTCATGCACGCTATCTTTAAATGCATTACAAACCATTTAGTATGTTTATATCAAAGATAAACAGCTTGTGTTTTAAGGACTGATGATGTCGTACACTTCACACTATAAGATAATCTATTGCCAGTGCTACAAAATATGTTGAACATAAAGATGATGAATATGATGATGACTTGTGAATATGATGACAACTGTAGCTTATGTTATGAAATATATTCCCTATGTTAACATATTGGTGCTTTCCCTGCAGGCTGTTGATGGGTGCCACTGCAGAGTGAGGAGTCTGAAGATCTGCAGTTCTCTGAAGGCTGTTGGCTTAGACAGTGCTCACACACACATCGCCAAAATGAGTGAGTTCCTTGTGTTGATTATGATGATGTTAGAACACACATGAAACACTCACAATATTACACGTCATAAATGTACACTCAGATGAACACACACACAGACCTACACACACTATTCCCCAACCCCCGTTCCTGTGTGAGTTGAGCTGAGCTGGTTTTCCAGACGCTGGCCGGGCCGGCGGGTGAAGGATTGATTTTCAGTGTTATGGAGATGGGGCTCTGGTTATCTCTCCTGCCCTGCTGCTGTGTGATGTCTGTCCAAACTACACTAGGGGAATATTTCCCTTTGTGAGCTAAAACAGCCAATGCAGCGCTTAGAGATCAAACATGGGAATAGGAATATCAAAAACACTGCAGTCTGTCCTCTCACTAGAAGTGGGATTTAAGTGGCTACACACAGACACACAATTACACTTCAATTTTATCTTATGGTAACTGTGTGTTTCCACCAACCCTTCTCCCCTACAGATGAGCGCCAGGCTCTCCACTCCATAATGAAGGACCTGGTGGCCCTCCAGATGACGAGGCGCCAGCCTGTGCCCTCTTATGACACGGGAAAACCCAAGACTCTGCCCAACCCTGCCCCTGCTCCTGCTAAGAGACAGGTAAACCATCTACCACCCCACACAGTCAACAACACACACTCCTCAGACAGGCATGTCAATATCATCCCTACCAGACATCTTGTTTCCCTTCATGACCCCATCATGACCCTGTGACCTTCCGTGACCCCTCTTGACTGGGCTTCTTCTCTCTACTTCCTCAGGACGATGTCAGAATAAAGTTTGAGTTCAGTGGAGAGAGGAGGTGAGTTGGTTTTCTTGTTTTTGGATGTGTGTCTTTGTGTGTGTGTGTGTCTTCGTGTGTGTGTGTGCCTGTTTTATCATGTGTCTTTGTCTGTGAGAAGAGCTTGGTCAGCTCGGCTCAAACGCACTCCAGCTCTCCAGTCAGACTGGTATGTGAAGCGGAGAATGGAAAGGGAAAGGACTGTGGTTTAGCTGTGTCTGCCAGCAGAAACCACAGCTATGTTAGGTGTGCTTAGAGGAATCTGCACACGCTGGAAACTGAATATGTTTGTAAAAGTGTGTGCACGCTTGTGTTGCAGATCGAAAGAGGTTATAGTTTCCTGACCGACACACTTTTTTTCCTTCTGTCTGTTTGTCTGTCCATCTTACCCGCTGTTTGTCTGTCCATCTTACCCACTGGTTGTCTACATATTTTTTTATTTGTGTAGGATACTGATGTTTGGGAGGCCTGTGCAGTTTGAAGAAATCCAGCAGAAGGTCAAGACAGTCTTTGGCCAACAGCTAGACTTGCACTATATGAACAATGAGGTACAGCTAACTCCACATCTCTTTCTCTCCCTTTCTCACCTACAAACACTCTCTCAGACATACACCAACACAATGCATACACACACAAACACTGGCCCTCACAGCAACCCACTGGATGTAGATAACTTTTACGGACATTTTCCTGGACATTTAGTCCGAAGTACAAAGATGCATGTTTAATGAAAATTCTCCCTTAGTGTCTCTGTGTGGTGGTTGAGTCATCTCTGTGTGTTGTGTGTCCAGCTGTCCATCCCTCTGCGTGGTCAGGATGACCTGGACAAGGCCATTGACCTGCTGGACCGCAGCTCCAAGATTAAGAGCATCAAGATCTTGCTGCTGACGCAGGAGCAGTGCAATGTACGACACACACACACACACACACATAAATACACAGACATACATAAATAAACAAACACACACATTAAGCAATAACACGTGTTATTAAAATCATATGTAATAGGATAGTGTGTAGTGTCTATATGTGGACCAGCACTCTGACCACACCCCTGTAATCCCTCCCCCTAGGCCTCCCCGTCCCACTCTCCCTCTCCCTCTCCCTCCTCCCACCACACGGTGAGTAAGCAGGTGAGGATCAAAGCCCAGTCCACGGGGGATGTCAGCACGGTGTACCAGCCCTCTGAGCCCAGGGGGCGCCACCTCTCCACCAGTGAGTATGAACAGCAGATTCAACTCATTGCTGCTTCCTCTATTCTACTGCCTTTGCTTTCAACATCCTCTTTCTCCCTTCCTCTCGCTCTAACTTTTTTTTTACAATAGAAAGGGAAGGGTAGTGGTATCTCTCACTATGGAGAGACAGTAATGTTGGATATTGTCTGGTTTGGTGTTTGTCATGTCTTGCTCTCTTAGCTCATTTTTTTTGCTAGCTTTCTCTATGTCTCTCTATCCCCCCTCTCTCTCGCTCTCTCTCTCTACTCCCCCCTCGCTCTCTTCTCCCCCCCCCCCCCCCCCTCTCTCTCTCTCTGACTGCTGTTGTTTCTCTGGCTTCCCCTCTTAGCAGTAGGTCCTCTTCCTCTTCCTGTCCACCATCACTGGCTGCTCTACAATGGCCTGCTGGCCACAAGCCAATCAGATTTGGAGACACTATTAGTGTAGCGGGCCAATGGCCTGGTTTTAGAAAAACTGGCTGTTTTGGGAGAGGGGAGGGGGGTTTGAGATTAGTGCAGCGTGAGGGAATCTGTACATATCCTAAATTCTCTGCAGATCCTCCGCCTGAGGCAGAGTTACATTTTGAACAATCACGTTATTAATAATTGAGATATTTTTTCCCCTTATTTCATTCTGTGGTTGGAGAGAGAGAGATCATATCTGTTATCAGTGTTAGGGATGTATCTTCTTTTCTCCCACATAATCCATTGTTTAACTTTTTTTTTATATTACTTTTTTCATTTAGCAGATGCTCTTATCCAGAGCGACTACCTCAGCAATTAGGGTTAAGTGCCTTGCTCAAGGGCACATCGACAGATTCTTATCCTCCTCCTCCTCTCCCCCGTCCCAGGCTCTCAGAACACAGGCCGTAGCTCCCCCCCTCCTGGCTATGTCCCTGAACGGCAGCAGAGGATCGCCCGCCAGGGCTCCTACACCAGCATCAACAGTGAGGGAGAGTTCATCCCAGAGAGCGACCAGTGTGTGAGTCATTGCACTGTACACAAACACGTGCGCACACAAACACACACACACACGCACACAAACACACACACACACACTGTAGGGCTAATACTGTGTCTCCTCTTCCTAGGTGCTGGACCCCTGGAGCAGTGCAGAGAACTCTGTCTCAGGAAGCTGCCAGTCGCTGGACAGTAGCTCAGACAGGTGAGGGCAGGGCTCTGCCCCACATTCTACCCAGGGGTGAAAGTAAGCCAGTATGGACTGGTACAGCGTCCTGGCAAAATAAATAGTGGGGGTACTCCGTACTGGTAAAACGTGAGCCTATCACTATTAACACAAAATGCCAAGAAAACTGTAGTCTATTATACCATTATTTAACTTTACCTAATGTCAGCTGCATGAAAAATTTGCGAATTGACTTGAAACCGGATGGTATATGACCCAAATTGCATTGTGGTTCGACGAGAATACTTGCATGCCTTGGAGATGAGTGGCCGAGACCGAGAAACGCACAGACAAGGCTGAGATGAGTGGCCAAGACCGAGGTGCGTGGACAACAGAGGATGCATCAATTCAGGCTAGAAGTTTAAGCCAATCGCAGAATGTCATTACAATACACGTAGGTGTTTTGTAAAAGATGTCTCTTTCCATTCATCAAATTGCAGGTGCACTGTTGGGGTTTGGATGCTGGAATTATTTTGTGAGTGGACGAACGTGTGCGGGTAGGCTACAGGACCGCCTCTTTGAAGTGATTGTTTGTTTGACAATCAGATGAAAACATCATGACTGGTTGTGTTTATGCCACATTAAAATGCATAGGCGGAGTGTCCATAAGGCTAGGGGAAGCTTTCCCTAAAGTAATTTGAATTAAATAGCCAAAATTATATAGCCTAATTAGCCTACTCCTCTCTATACAGAAATAAATAAAATCATAAAAAAGCTATTGTACCAGAAGGCATGATTTGGCCACAGAGGATCATTAGCTTCTTTTTTTAAAGCTGTGGATTGTTTTTTATCGCCTAGCCTACAGTTGGAAGCGCCCACAATTTGGGCAGCGCGTGGCAAATACCAAATGTGAGTTGCTTCTGTCAGTGAAAAGCAGAGAGACCCAGCCAGGCATATCGTAATATTTAAAAATAAAATTGCGGAAAACAGTTTGGAAAGCAATGGCTATAGCTGTAAAGAGAAGACAATGAAACGACTGCAATCTGTCTTTTAGTCATCAAAATTCTCAACTTAATTGAGTGAACAGTAGTCTATCTTATTGGCACCAGCGGAGAACATTGTCCATATCCCCGGTGAGTGTGCATATTCACTTTATCATTGTGTCATTATTTCCTCCTCCAGGTTAGATGGACTATATTGTATTTGTGTCTCCCCTTTCCATAGGCCTATTATATGGATCAGACAACGTTGTTTTTATTGATCTGTTTGTCAGTGTCAGCAGAGTATGCTACCCTGTAATTTTTGTCGTATTAAAAAAAGATTATGCTTATGTCTCCAGTCATATAAAGTGTAGTAGAATTGTATGAAATGTGTTTATAAAAGGCCAACATTTTCCTGTGCAAAGAAAGGAGAAGAAATCAATCTGATATAGCCTAGGCCTACTCTACGCCAGTACACACTGCATTGAAGTATTTTTTTTTGTGAACAGTGATTGTTATATTATTAGCTTAAATTATGACTATCCAATATAATCATCACATTAGGAATAGTAGGCTATCTTACATAAGTCTGTAAATGCGAGGATTGATGAAATACTTTATTGTAAAGGTGCATTTTTATGGTGAAAATTATTTTCCCCAAACTTGAAACCCACTCGCTGCCTATGTTAACAGGTATTGCATGTTAAAAGTGATATGACAAATCTTTACTAGGCCCACAGAGATCATATATGAAATTAATAATGATTCTATATGTAATTCTACGATGACACTTATTTTAAAAAGTGTGCGCGCGCTTGGGTGTCCGGTACCGGTAAGAAATTATATCTACTTTTACCCCTGATTCTACCTCACACGTACACACAATACTTGACTTGGGTTATAAAGACATTGTATGTATTTTGAGGAGGTGATCAGCACCTCTCACTCTCTCTTTATCTGTCCTTCCTCCCAGCCCCTCCCTGAGGAAGTCACGCATGCACCGAGCTAAGAGCTACCCTGATAACCGGCAGCAGGAGAACGTCTCAGGTGGGTGCCCAGGAAGATTCCTGATATCACTACACAAGATATAGATCCTCACTGTAACGGAAAACTGTAATTTATATGGTAATATGAGGTATTATCAACAGCAAAAAACATTGAAAGTTTTACTGTAGCATACTGTAAAATACTGTGCATTGTGGGGAAATTGCTGTATTTCAAATGTTACTGCAGTTCCACCCCACAGAATACAGTACCGTACCGTATCTTCAGAGCGGCAAAAACCTTTTTTTACCACTAGTGGGTGCATGGTATTGTTGTTTCTGGCTTATTACCGTATTTTGAGGCGTGCCTTTTAAGAGGCTATATTTGTTGCACCCGTTAGTGAGAATGCTGTACCAATTATACTCCTATGTGGTTATAGTGCCCCATCAATTAAAAATGTATAGGGGCAGATTGGAGTGGCAGCAAATGGTTAAGCATTTTGCCATGTCCTTTTGGTCTGTTTTACCCTGTAGTCACTGCCAGTTTGGAAGCCTTTGTTAAAGCCTCTAGAAGTGCAAGTGATATGAAGCACCAAATATTCATTAATATGCTGTAATGTGTAAAAGCTTATCAGCCAACCTGCTTGCACCAATCCCATGAAATTACAGTAAAATACTGTGAAATACAAACCCCTCCCCTCAATGAGTGTAATTCATTCATTTATTTATTAATTAATTCCGATTACGGTAGCATTTATTTTTTTACAGTATAATACAGTCAATTTTATGATAGTGTACTTTATGTCATTACACATTACTTGCTTTGATACCGTATTCAGATTACATCAGGTGAACTGTAATATGAAATACAGAATTTTACTTGCCACCGAGCTGCCTGTAATCTACTGTCAAATTCACAGTAACCCCTTTACAGTGCTGGCAACAGCGCCGCTCTCCAGCCCCTTAGCAACAGGCGTGAACCACAACGCAGCTCCTATCAACAAAGCAACAATGTAGTCCCAAGCAACAGCACAGAGCAACAAGGCAGCATTTACCAACAGTCTGAATCCTGTTGTAATCTAACCTTCACCCTCTCTCTCGCTCTCTTTACTCATTCCTCCCTCTCAGACCGGGAGAACCATGTGTATGATAAGGTGGTAGGGAAGGGAGGGACATACCCCCGCAGGTACCATGTCTCCCTGCATCACAAGGACCATAGTGAAGGTAGGGGCACTGTTCACTGTTCCTCTCACCAAACCACTTTGTGTCATATTACTTTGTATTTGACATTTTCCCTGACCCATTTCTTGAACCATCTCCTCCTTCTCTTGGTCTCTTGGTTCTTCTCTCATCTCTCCTTCACCCTCAACTCTCCTCTCATCCCCCCAGGTCGGAGGACGTTCCCACGGATCCGTCGCCCCCAGGGTAACCTGTTCACCCTGGTGCCCTCACGGCGCTCCCTCAATGGCAGCGAGGAGAGTCTGGGCAGCTGGCAGCTAGTGGACAAGCAGGGCAGGCTCCGCCCACAGGAGCGTCCCGTCGCCCACAAGTGTGAGTCCCGACCCCGCCTCTCCATCTTATATTTACATATATTACACATATTTTACATATATTGTATGGTTATTAGATTTCATACTCATTAATCTATTCTTATATCCTATACATTTCAAATAAGGGAGTTAGTTTGTATGATGAATGACGTGTGTTTTAAGAGTATGGTGTAATGTTTTCTATATGGAGAGAGTATGATATGTATGGTGTATGCCCCTCCCTCCACAGCCCCCAGTGCTCCAGTGACATGGAGGCGGGGCAAGCTGCTGGGTCAGGGGGCGTTTGGGAGGGTTTACCTGTGTTACGATGTGGACACGGGACGGGAGCTGGCCGCCAAGCAGGTGGTGTTTGACCCGGACAGTCCTGACACCAGTAAGGTGAGACAGCAGGGGATGCCGGAACTGTATGCTACTACACAGATTGTTTTCTGCTTTTATATCAAAGTCTACTGTTCACAGCCAGGCTACTGTAATGTATTTATGCCAACATGACTCAGACTCCCCAGCCTGAAGGAGAACTCGGTATGACTTGAGTTCCCGTGTATTGTTAAAGATTGATGCATAGAGGGTTAGCCTGGAGCACCTTTTAGCCTGGAGCAATGCCAAGAATGAGGTAATGTGTTCAGCAAGCTACTTTACTCTTAAGAGGCGATTGTGGAGGAATGCAGTATGGTGCAGTGTTTAACCTGACTGAGTTTCACTATCTAAGGGTTGGTCAACTGTCTTAAACACAACAGGCGCTATTCAACGATCTGTGGTCAGGAATCAGATAAACTCATGCTCTGAATCACTGACGCAGTCACTAAATCCTGACTGAGTGCTCATCTCTGTCTCTAAGAGCAATGAACTTTGAGGAGATTCAAGGGACTTTCTTTCCTTTCTCTCTCCCCCCTCTTTAATGTATTTTCCTGTCTGCCACAGAGAAAACATGCACTGTTACTTCCTGTATCTGAGTGGAGTATTTGCAGGGGGGTGAGGAAGGGGAGAGTAGCGGAGCCAGCTTTGCCTTGGCCTCCAATCACCCCTTAAACTCCCCTCTCTCTCTCTCTCTCTCTCTCTCTCTCTCTCTCTCTCTCTCTCTCTCTCTCTCTCTCTCTCTCTCTCTCTCTCTCTCTCTCTGCCTCTGGCCCCCCAGCCTGCAGCGGATGTTAATCAGTTGTTGTTGTTTTTATCTATTTAGTGGGTCTTTGTGTTGCAGATACTTTGTATATCTCTCTCTCTCTCTCTCTCTCTCTCTCTCTCTCTCTCTCTCTCTCTCTCTCTCTCTCTCTCTCTCTCTCTCTCTCTCTCTCTCTCTCTCTCTCTCTCTCTCTCTCTCTCTCTCTCTCTCTCTCTCTCTCTCTCTCTCTCTCTCCTCTCTCTCTCTCTCTCTCTGTGATGTGATCTCTGTGGCCATATTCTCTGAGGTAAACAGAGGAACTGCTTTTGAGGAACTGGACTGTTACCGCTAATGTCCTATCTGCAGAGAGAGAGCTAGTCTGTGTGTCTGAAATACTTTTTCCATTTGTCAATATTTTTTTTGTCTTTTTGTGGACAGTTGACTCATTCATATCATGTAATGTTGAGCAGTTTATTTGTTGTTGATTGGTTGCTGTAATGTATTTTTCCTTTCGTGTTTGTTCACAGTGTAGAGCAGTGGTTCTGTACAACATCCCTAAACCTGTTGTTCCCTGTCTGTCTGTAGGAGGTGAGTGCTCTGGAGTGTGAGATCCAGTTGTTAAAGAACCTCCACCACGAACGCATCGTCCAGTACTACGGCTGTCTGAGGGACCACAACGAGAAGACCCTCACCATCTTCATGGAGTACATGCCAGGGGTCAGTCTGTTCTTCACACTTCTGCTCAGGGCTGGAGTGTTGGGGGTTAAAGGGTATCTGTGGTGTTCAGCCCTGGACTGTGTCCCAGTCTCTCCTGGGGATATGAGTATTAACCATGCACTTCCTTCTTGTCGCTCAGGGTTCAGTCAAAGACCAGTTGAAGGCCTACGGGGCGCTGACGGAAAACGTGACCCGGAAGTACACACGGCAGATCCTGGAGGGCATGTCCTATCTGCACAGCAACATGATCGTTCACCGTGACATCAAAGGTAGTTATGTCAACACACTGCTCAGATGGCCATTTGTAGTAAAGATAGTGAACTAAATGGCTATAGACTTCCAGACTCAAGCACAAGGACCTAAAAGCTACATTTAAAATACAAGGAAGGTGGTTTGGTGAGTCTGTGTCACATGGTGTTACTCTGTCGTCTCCTTATCCAGGTGCCAACATCCTGCGGGATTCGGCGGGAAACGTGAAGCTGGGAGATTTTGGCGCCAGCAAGAGGCTGCAGACCATCTGCATGTCTGGCACGGGCATCCGCTCTGTCACTGGCACCCCCTACTGGATGAGCCCCGAGGTGATCAGCGGGGAGGGCTACGGCAGGAAGGCTGACGTCTGGTAAGCACCAGGACACATGGGGTTGGGCTTGGGGTTTGGGTTTGGGTAAGATGTCTTATACACATGCAGGTAATTCTGATTAGTTGTGTTGATAGGAGGGGAGGTGGGGGATAGATGTCTCATCTGGGAGTGTGTGAATGTATCTTCAAGTCAAGTGTCAGATGCTTTCCTTGTGTGCTCTTATAAGTAGGCTCCTTCCCTGATAGCAGAGTGGCTAGACTGCTGGAATGTGAAGGAAGGGAAAATAGCTGTTCTAAAAGGGGGAAACCATTATTCTTAAAGGGAAAAAGTGCTATATATAAAAGAGGAAAAGTGCTATATTTAAAAGAGAATGTTGAGAAGGACTGCCTCACTCCCACGCACAGGGCCCTGAAATGGGTCGGGCCCACCTGCTGCCCAGGGATTCCCCTGTGCAATCTGATTGGGTAGTGTCCCATCAGGCGAGGAATGTGATTGGCCAAGAACCAGCCAACCAGCCATCTTGTGACGGGTCGGAATGTTCCGACTTCATAGCTCCCCTGGGGGACCAGGCCGGGAGCGTCGGTAGGGGGTAACAGGTCCAAAGGGGAGTCTGTCACTGGCCACCCAGCTCCCCTCACCAGCCCCCTGCTCTGTCTGACTTCAGGACTGAAACAGCCTCCCGTAGCCAGCAAAAGGACACTTTAATTGTCAACAGGGAAAAAGTTTCCACCAAAACATTCCAGTGGAGCCTGGGAAAGCAGAAGAGCAGAGGGATGGTCTGTTCCCTTCGTGCCTGTAGTGAGGAAAAGCTGCCCTTTGTTTTTTCAGTGTGTGCTAACACTGTTTTTGTCAATTCACACAAGTCAATAAGTTCTACAATTGTGTATTGCATTGAATGTCCTATTTTGATGTTTGTGTGTGAGCGGGTTTCAAGTTTTATGAGTCGTATGTACAGGACACTTATGGTATACACCGTCCAACAAAATGCTTACTTGCTGGTTCCTTCTCGAACAATGCAACAACAATAAGAACTAATAAAAGATAACAATATGAACATAAAGTAAATGGCTCAGTAGAATATAATATATTTATTAGTAAGTATAATACAGGAAGGCACAATTTATATTCCAATATTTACACGTTTTGTGGAAGGGGGGGATTGGGGGGCAAGTGTTTAAATTGTGTGTTTGAGCTCATATGGGTGTTCTCTTAACCGTGTGTTTGTGTCACCTTCCCCAGGAGCCTGGGCTGCACGGTGGTGGAGATGCTGACAGAGAAGCCTCCCTGGGCTGAATACGAGGCCATGGCGGCCATCTTTAAGATCGCCACCCAGCCCACCAAACCCCTGCTGCCCTCACACTCCTCGGACCACACCCGTGACTTCATCCACTGCATCTTTGTGGAGGCCAAGCACCGGCCCAGTGCTGAGGAGCTGCTCAGACACCCCTTCTCCCAGATCCTCTGCTGAGGGGAAGTACTAGTACACTCTCTCTGTCTCGACCGCTCCTCAGGACTCATGGTCTACAGCAGACATCTAGACTCTAGACTTGGAATTTGGAACATGGCCCTGTCCATCCTACAGCTCTCTCCCCAAACCAGACTCACCTCTAGTCAGACTCGTACCTTAACCCACAACAACACATGATCCATTATTATGGATAATAGCACAGTGCCATTATTCCAAGCTGTTAATGACCTTTATCAAATTCACCTCTAACTTCCCCCACTAGAGGGAGCTATATGACTGATCAGTCTTCAGCTGTCTGCTGTGGAGAACTGGCCCCACCAACTCCACATGAACTGTAGCTATTCAGCTATCACCTTGGTGGTCTGTGAGAGGATCAAACACGCGCACACACACACACACACACAGACACTCCAAACAAATCGAATCTATTATATGTGGTTCAGGATGGGATTTGATCAAGCATGTCCACCGAATGTGCCTTTTAAAAATGCCAGAGTGTCCCCTCCTAAGTTTACATTCTCTAGATGGGCTGGGTGAGACCCCTGAGATAATGAACTGTTTCATATGGGACTTACAGTAAGCTTGAGCAGAGCAGTGTCTGGTCTACTTAGGCCAAGCCAGCAGACCCACAGTCACAGCACAGTGCTTCAACATGCTGACTGATGAAACCAACAGATGCACCACTCAGTGTTATTGAGAACGGATGGATTTATTTTTCACTTTCTCCTCGGATCTGTCTCTGAAATTCTTTGTATTTTTGAGAAAGTGCCTCTTTATGGTTTTGAAGACTCACGGTCCCTGATGGAAGCCCATGCTGATCTGTCCTGTCCTCACCATACAACAGGGAACCAGAGCCATCAGTGTTTTTGTTTTATTATGACCTTCACAGTAGACCATTGTGATTACTGTGCCTTATACTCCAACCCTCCGCTACAGCCCCTCAGTATGACAGCCCAGTGTTTTCTGAGTGTACCAAAAATGACTGATTTCATTCATGAAGGGGTTGGTTTCCAGTTTGGTTGGAGGATATGCTAACTACACAATATGACAAATGATATTGTACTTTGTGATTGAAAGAGAGATTTTCTTTTAGTCCTAGACAAATACAATCCTAATGCCTTGATTTGAAAGTGAGTTGCCATTAGGTTTACCGGCTTTCTATGTGTTGACAGGTGTATCTAGGAAAACGCTACGCCAAACAGTGGAACTCTGCCATTTAGGATTCATTTGAGTCAGATGCACTTTTATGTAAAATTAATGTTGTTGGTTATTGTTCGCCTTACGAAAGTAACTTTTAAAAAAAAACGTTTAATGTGACATTTCTTTCACTTTTATTTATATCCCTGTGTTCATCCATTTCTGTTTTTTTTCTATATTCAAATATATATATGTATAAATATATTTTTTATATATTGACTCTAGACAATTTGAAATCTAATGATGATGCATTTAGACCTATGAGGTAAATGATGCCGTTCGAAATGATAAATTGTGAAAGCAGCTGGTTTTGCAGAAATTACAACATTGGGGTTTATTACTGAAAAACTTTGGGTGGAAAACGATCTCTGGCAATCTTACCTGGTCTCTGCTCCAAAACAAGAAACGTATCCACATTCCTAGCTACAGTATAATATATTATGTAAAAAAGTCCATGCTTTATTATATGGCAAAACTTTTCCATTGGACCCTTTCAGTTGGACTGCCCTGTCAAACCTCTCACAGTTTCAATACTTCTTTTAACAAGGCCACAGCCTATGAGTTAAAGGCTACTAAAGTTTCTCCATATTTCTCCTTGCTTGCGTGATGTGTGGGAAATAGAGGGGAAGTATATGAAGTCTCCTTTTAAGAGTATGCACTAGAATGCTGTGTCTCACCAGAATAACCTTCTCTTAGTGTCATTCTTGCTGAGCAGAGAGACTGAATGTGTGCGTTAGTTAGACTGAGCTGAGCAGGGACAGGGATGGATGAGTTCTGATCAGGTGGATGCCAGAGACCGGGGTTCCAAACAACATGACGACTTTGTTTAGCTCAGGGTTCAAGAGACCGACCGGTGCCCAATGTCTGGGGCCCTCCACACTGAGCAAAGGACTTTCTACAATTACCTTATTTTGGTTTTATTTTCCATTTATTGTCCTGACCTTTTCAATGTGACTGGCTCTAAAATACTTTCTTAAGTGAATCAAATGGATATCATGTGACTGCTAGATGTTAAAGAAGGCAGCTAAGAATCAGTTCAGTATTAGAAATGGTCCTGTTATATGCAAAGAGCCAAAACAAATGTTTCTGTTAACAGAAAGAACCCTGGGGTAAGCAAATGAAATAGGAGTTAAAATTTTAGATATATACATGTATAAATGAGTATGTTTGTTTAATGACAGGGGACTTGCAGTGCAAAGTCACTCCAGTGTATCAAATGTATTTACGTAGAAAAAAGAACAGTATGTTAAATGACATTGTTTTTATATATCTTTGAGTGCCTACTTTCAAAAACAAATAAATGTTCTTTGTCTCTGGTCCAATATTCTGAACTGGTTACTTGTTTGTTTGCATAATGTTTTGTGCACGTTCCAGTCATGTGCACCGCTCTGATGGAGGTGTGTTTGGTATTGTATGAGATGTTTTGGGGCCGGCGGCTCTGGAAGACACTGGCTAGTCTTTCCAAGCCTGTCTTCATTATCTTTGAGCAGCCAGCAGGTTGGAAAGTCAGACGGGCCAAGTCCAGTAAATAAAAGGACATCTCACTGAATAGAGCTCATTGTTGGGAGAAAGAAGCAACCCGATTGATGCTTGCTCCATCGCTTTCTCCCTCCCTTTAAGACAGAAGAGGAGGCGGAGAGAGCTCTGTTAACCTATCTGTGTGGCCATGGGACAGAGAAAAGCTTGGACCAAACAAAGGTTCCTTTTCTGAGCTACTGTGACAAGGGGATGGATGGCAGATAATGCTTTATTGCTTTGTTTTCCTGGTAATGCACTTTTTCTGTGTGTGTTTTAGCATGCTGCTTGCTATAATACGTGAGAGGTCCTGTGCTAATGCTAGCATGCACATCAGTGATACTGTACATCAGTTTTAGCATGCTGCTTGCTTGTGCCATTTTCTTCCTGTGTATCTGACCCGTGGCCCCTGATTACCAGGATCTGATACCAGTTACATAACCTTCCCCTACACCTGCACTGCACCTCTCCATGTGGCCTGCAGGTCTGTTGATGTGGTTAGTGGTAGTGTTATTGTGGTCAGTGGTAGTGTTATTATGGTTAGTGGTAGTGTTATTGTGGTCAGTGGTAGTGTTATTGTAGTCAGTGGTAGTGTTATTGTGGTAGTGTTATTGTGGTTAGTGGTAGTTATTGTGATCAGTGGTAGTGTTATTGTGGTCAGTGGTAGTGTTATTGTGGTCAGTGGTAGCGTTATTGTCGTCACTGGTAGTGTTATTGTCGTCACTGGTAGTGTTATTGTCGTCACTGGTAGTGTTATTGTCGTCACTGGTAGTGTTATTGTCGTCACTGGTAGTATTATTGTGGTCAGTGGTAGTGTTATTGTCGTCACTGGTAGTGTTATTGTGGTCAGTGGTAGTGTTATTGTCGTCACTGGTAGTGTTATTGTGGTCAGTGGTAGTGTTATTGTCGTCACTGGTAGTGTTATTGTGGTCAGTGGTAGTGTTATTGTGATCAGTGGTAGTGTTATTGTGATCAGTAGTAGTATTATTGTGGTCAGTGGTAGTGTTATTGTCATCACTGGTAGTGTTATTGTTGTCACTGGTAGTGTTATTGTCGTCACTGGTAGTGTTATTGTGGTCAGTGGTAGTGTTATTGTCGTCACTGGTAGTGTTATTGTGGTCAGTGGTAGTGTTATTGTCGTCACTGGTAGTGTTATTGTGGTCAGTGGTAGTGTTATTGTCGTCACTGGTAGTGTTATTGTGATCAGTGGTAGTGTTATTGTGGTCAGTGGTAGTGTTATTGTGGTCAGTGGTAGTGTTATTGTGATCAGTGGTAGTGTTATTGTGATCAGTGGTAGTGTTATTGTGATCAGTAGTAGTATTATTGTGGTTAGTGGTAGTGTTATTTTGGTCAGTGGTAGTGTTATTGTGGTCAGTGAGTTATTGTAGTCAGCATGTTATTGTGGTCAGTGGTAGTGTTTGGGAGGTATACGGTTCTGTTTTCGTGTGCTAGGTGTCTGGGTCTGTATGGTATGCAGTTCTGTCTGTGAGGTATGTCTCTGGGCCGCTGGGGCCCCAGCATTAGTGCTGACAGGCAAACTGCAGGACAGAGACTAAACTGCCTCCCCAGGCCCCTCTTTGTGACCACACTCAGTTTGGACCCAGTGGTGCTGAGTCATAGTCAGTGATTCAGCCTGCCTGTCTGCTCCAGTTAAGCTCCCAGCACACACACAGACACACACATACATTGGGCACCAGCGGGGACTGGACCTCTGCAGCCACAACTGGCATATTACGACTTCACAACTGAACCTTCCACCACTAACAACTACATACAATGTCCTATAATACGTGAGAGGTCCTGTGCTAATGCTAGCATGCACATCAGTGATACTGTACATCAGTGATTAGTACACTGCATGCTGTGTGTGGGCGTAGTCTGTGAGTGTGAGGTGAGATGAGACCCATGGGCCATTGGGACTGCCGTTCCCCCGGGTTCTGCTGTTATCAATGGGCTCTTTGTTGGCAAAGAGGGGCAGAGGGGATGGGGTCCCGGGTCCCTGAGCTCCATGTGAGGACTGAGATTAAGTAATGGGACGTGGGGATTTATACGTGATTGAGCTGACTGGGGGCCCATATCATTGAGTTGATGGGGCGCACTTGATCTAGTGGAGTAGGAGGGGGCTGCTGTGTGAGTTTTGTTATGGGTGGGGGATGAGGTGTATCCAACTGAATGTTCAGAATTTGGGGTGTGCTCATTTGCATAGAGAGTAGGCTGGGAGTGCAAGGGGGTCTGGGGTAGGGTAGCTCACATAGGAGAGAGGGGAAAGGGGTTGAAACCGGCAGTAACAGAAAGGGTCTAAAAGGCCTGAATGGTGAGGTGGGGTGTGCCGTGTGTGCAGGCAAACAGAGCTGGAGTCCCTGTGGTTCTGGAGGGAGATCAGTCCGGAGGAACAGCATTAAGATTCTGCTCTGCTCCCAGGCAAGGCGCCTTTTCTTCTGCTCCTTGCAAATGAGACGGGCTCCTCCTCATGTCGCCCCACATGAATCAGATGGTTTGTTGGCCTTCCACTGGCTCTGAGAGGAGAGATGGGGAAGAGAGAGGGAGAAAGAGGGAGAGGTCTGGGGCCACCCTCTTTCCCTCCTACCCATCTCTCTCTCTCTTTCTCTCTCTTTCTCTCTCTTTCTCTCTCTCTCTCTCTCTCTCTCTCTCTCTCTCTCTCACTCTCTCACTCTCTCTCTCTTGTCTCTCTTGTCTCTTTCCTTCTCTCACTCTCTCTTTCTGAATGTTTCTCATCTGACAGATATTGCCTAAGTGACCAGATCTGAGGCAACCACAATGACTGTCTCAGAAATCCAGGGGGCGATACAATTAGTTTCACCTTAATGATGAGACCACGTTGTTAATCCTGCTAGATGGAAGCTTTTAAAACAACACATCCAGACAGATTTACAGTGGACCCGCTCAGTTAACCTCTATCAACAGGGACCAATTGGAATTCTACTCACTCTGTTGTATTCTGTATTTACAGTCTTCCAGTCATACTGGTTCCCACTGGCTGCACATTTCTTTTAACAGAGTGTGTTGGTAACAAAGAGGGTTTCTATGGTCTGGGATGTGGGTTTTACTACCTGTTGCAGGGCCAGAGTTGGTTGGAGGGGAGAGGGAAAACAGAGGCGAGTAGGATGGAAAATAGCCTAGGATCTTGCTGGTATAGCAGCTTGAGAGATCGTAGACCTGGTTGTTTGAGCATGTTAGGATCATATTTGCTGCTCATTGCTGAATGTTGATCTGGGCAGCATTACTGTCTAATAGCTCTGGATCCCAGACTCAAATAAAATAAAATCAAATGTTATTTGTCACATGCGCCGAATACAACCGGTGTAGACCTTACCGTGAAATACTTACTTAAGCCCTTAACCAACAATGCAGTTTTAAGAAAATAGAGTTAAGAAAATATTTGCTAAATAAACTAAAGTAAAACATATTAAAAATTAAAAAGTAACACAATAAAATAACAATAATGAGGCTAAATATAGGGGGTACCTGTACCGAGTCAATGTACGGGGGTACAGGTTAGTCGAGGTAATTTGTACATGTAGGTAGGGGTAAAGTGACTATGCATAGATAATAAACAGCGAGTAGCAGCAGTTTAAAAACAAAGGGGGGGGGCGGGTCAATGCAAATAGTCTGGGTGGCCAGTTGATTAATTGTTCGTTGGTCTTAGGCTTGGGGATAGAAGCTGTTAAGGAGCCTTTTGGACCTAGACTTGGCGCTCCGGTACCGCTTGCCATGCGGTAGCAGAGAGTCTATGACTTGGGTGACTGGAGTCTTTGACAATTTTTTGAGCCTTCCTCTGACACCGCCTAGTATATAGGTCCTGGATGGCAGGAAGCTTGGCCCCAGTGATGTACTGGGCCGTACGCACTACCCTCTGTAGCGCCTTACGGTCAGATGCCGAGCAGTTGCCATACCAGGCGGTGATGCAACCGGTCAGGATGCTCTCGATGGTGCAGCTGCAGAACTTTTTGAGGATCTGGGGACCCATGCCAAATCTTTTCAGTCTCCTGAGGGGGAAAAGGCGTTCTTGGTGCATTTGGACCATGAATGTTTTTTGGTGATGTGGACACCAAGGAACTCTCGACCCGCTCCACTACAGCCCCGTCGATGTACATGGGGGCGTGTTCGGCCCTCCTTTTTCTGTAGTCCACGATCATCTCCTTTGTCTTGCTCACATTGAGGGAGAGGTTGTTGTCCTGGCACCACACTGCCAGGTCTCTGACCTCCTCCCTATAGGCTGTCTCATCGTTGTCGGTGATCAGGCCTACCACTGTTGTGTCGTCAGCAAACTTACAGGAGGGGACTAAGCACACACCCTGAGGGGCCCCCGTGTTGAGGATCAGCGTGGCAGATTTACATTTACATTTACGTCATTTAGCAGACGCTCTTATCCAGAGCGACTTACAAATTGGTGCATTCACCTTATAGCCAGTGGGATAACCACTTTACAAGTTTTTTTTTTTTTTTTTGGTGGGGTAAGGGGGGGGGGGGGGGGGGGGGGTTAGAAGGATTACTTTATCCTATCCCAGGTGTTCCTTAAAGAGGTGGGGTTTCAAATGTCTCCGGAAGGTGGTGAGTGACTCCGCTGTCCTGGCGTCGTGAGGGAGCTTGTTCCACCATTGGGGTGCCAGAGCAGCGAACAGCTTTGACTGGGCTGAGCGGGAACTGTGCTTCAGCAGAGGTAGGGGAGCCAGCAGGCCAGAGGTGGATGAACGCAATGCCCTCGTTTGGGTGTAGGGACTGATCAGAGCCTGAAGGTACGGAGGTGCCGTTCCCCTCACAGCTCCGTAGGCAAGCACCATGGTCTTGCAGCAGATGCGAGCTTCAACTGGAAGCCAGTGTAGTGTGCGGAGGAGCGGGATGACGTGAGAGAACTTGGGAAGGTTGAACACCAGACGGGCTGCGGCATTCTGGATGAGTTGTAGGGGTTTAATGGCACAGGCAGGGAGCCCAGCCAACAGCGAGTTGCAGTAATCCAGACGGGAGATGACAAGTGCCTGGATTAGGACTTGTGCCGCTTCCTGTGTAAGGCAGGGTCGTACTCTCCGAATGTTGTAGAGCATGAACCTACAGGATCGGGTCACCGCCTTGATGTTAGCGGAGAACGACAGGGTGTTGTCCAGGGTCACGCCAAGGCTCTTCGCACTCTGGGAGGAGGACACAACGGAGTTGTCAACCGTGATGGCGAGATCATGGAACGGGCAGTCCTTCCCCGGGAGGAAGAGCAGCTCCGTCTTGCCAAGGTTCAGCTTGAGGTGGTGATCCGTCATCCATACTGATATGTCTGCCAGACATGCAGAGATGCGATTCGCCACCTGGTTATCAGAAGGGGGAAAGGAGAAGATTAGTTGTGTGTCGTCTGCGTAGCAATGATAGGAGAGGCCATGTGAGGATATGACAGAGCCAAGTGACTTGGTGTATAGCGAGAATAGGAGAGGGCCTAGAACTGAGCCCTGGGGGACACCAGTGGTGAGAGCACGTGGTGCGGAGACAGCTTCTCGCCACGCCACTTGGTAGGAGCGACCGGTCAGGTAGGACGCAATCCAAGAGTGAGCCGCGCCGGAGATGCCCAGCTCGGAGAGGGTGGAGGGGAGGATCTGATGGTTCACAGTATCAAAGGCAGCAGACAGGTCTAGAAGGACAAGAGCAGAGGAGAGAGAGTTAGCTTTAGCAGTGCGGAGAGCCTCTGTGACACAGAGAAGAGCAGTCTCAGTTGAATGACCAGTCTTGAAACCTGACTGGTTTGGATCAAGAAGGTCATTCTGAGAGAGATAGCAAGAGAGTTGGCTAAAGACGGCACGCTCAATAGTTTTGGAGAGAAAAGAAAGAAGGGATACTGGTCTG
The DNA here is from genome assembly GCF_964263955.1 of Coregonus lavaretus. Taxonomy (NCBI): domain Eukaryota; kingdom Metazoa; phylum Chordata; class Actinopteri; order Salmoniformes; family Salmonidae; genus Coregonus; species Coregonus lavaretus. The sequence continues at coordinate 24,907,618 of NC_140015.1, read as the reverse complement.
TAGTTGTTGACATCAGAGGGATCGAGTGTTGGTTTTTTGAGAAGGGGTGCAACTCTCGCTCTCTTGAAGACGGAAGGGACATAGCCAGCGGTCAAGGATGAGTTGATCAGCGAGGTGAGGTAAGGGAGAAGGTCACCGGAGATGGTCTGGAGAAGAGAGGAGGGGATAGGGTCAAGCGGGCAGGTTGTTGGGCGGCCGGCCGTCACAAGTCGCAAGATTTTATCTGGAGAGAGAGGGGAGAAAGAAGTCAAAGCATAGGGTAGGGCAGTGTGAGCAGGACCAGCAGTGTCATTTGACTTAACAAACGAGGATCGGATGTCGTCAACCTTCTTTTCAAAATGGTTGACGAAGTCATCCACAGAGAGGGAGGAGGGGGGGGGGGGGAGGATTCAGCAGGGAGGAGAAGGTGGCAAAGAGCTTCCTAGGGTTAGAGGCAGATGCTTGGAATTTAGAGTGGTAGAAAGTGGCCTTAGCAGCAGAAACAGATGAAGAAAATGTAAAGAGGAGGGAGTGAAAAGATGCCAGGTCCGCAGGGAGTCTAGTTTTCCTCCATTTCCGCTCGGCTGCCCAGAGCCCTGTTCTGTGAGCTCGCAATGAGTCATCAAGCCACGGAGCTGGAGGGGAGGACCGAGCCGGCCGGGAGGATAGGGGACATAGAGAGTCAAAGGATGCAGAAAGGGAGGAGAGGAGGGTTGAGGAGGCAGAATCAGGAGATTGGAGGGAGAAGGATTGAGCAGAGGGAAGAGATGATAGGATGGAAGAGGAGAGAGTAGCGGGAGAGAGAGAGCGAAGGTTGCGACGGCGCATTACCATCTGAGTAGGGGCAGAGTGAGTAGTGTTGGAGGAGAGCGAGAGAGAAAAGGATACAAAGTAGTGGTCGGAGACATGGAGGGGAGTTGCAGTGAGATTAGTAGAAGAACAGCATCTAGTAAAGACTACAGATGTGTTGTTGCCTACACTTACCACCTGGGGGCGGCAGTCAGGAAGTCCAGGATCCAGTTGCAGAGGGAGGTGTTTAGTCCCAGGGTCCTTAGCTTAATGCTGAGCTTTGTGGGCACTATGGTGTTGAATGCTGAGTTGTAGTCAATGAACAGCATTCTCACATAGGTGTTCCTTTTGTCCAGGTGGGAAAGGGCAGTGTGGAGTGCGATTGAGATTGCGTCATCTGTGGATCTGTTGACTCCTCATTAATCCTCAGTCTCGTGTTTATATGAGGCTTCATCCCATCCCAGAGTCATATCCCTATTAGATGAGAGTCAACAAGAGTTCAACATAAGTGTTTTGAAGTAACTGGCCCTGGGGTTGCCATGGCAATGGATGGAAATTGATTCGTAACGGACTGGCTGCTGGTTAGTCGGGTTCAGACTAGGTTTCATGTCCCATCCCCCCATTCTACAACCATCCATCTGCTGGAGTCCTGTGACAGTTCCAACTATCTAATAACTCACAGACAATCTCACTCTCTGGTAGCCTAGCGGTTAAGAGTGTTGGACTAGTAACTGAAAGGTCGCTGGTTTGAATCTCAGAGCAAGCAAGGTTGAAAAATTATCCCCTTGAGTAAGGCAGTTAATCCCCAACAACTACTCCTGGGCAGTGATTATGTCGATTAAGGCAGCCCCTGCACCTCTCTGATTCAGAGGGATTATGTTAAATGCAAAATACACATTTCAGTTGTACAACTGACTAGGTTTTCCCCTTTATAGTAACCTAATACTTACTTTGCCATAGCTATTGTTGTTTGGATGGGTACTTTACCCAGAACTCGTTGGGCTTTTTGACCATGCCCAACACAGACTTCTTTCTCCAGGTCCAATTGCCCTCTTTTTGGGCTAAGCAGTCATTAAGTCTGATTGAATCAGCTGCCATCACTTACAATAGGGCTTTATGAGCTGTGACTTGTAGAAGAGGGAGTGGTGTTATTGTTGTAAAGAGGCTGCAATCCAACTGGCTGCCTCTGGTCTTACTCTGATGCATAGCTTCCTTTATAGTTGATCACAGTTAATAATGGTAGTGATCGTGATCGATTAATAATGTGTGCGTGTTATGTTGCCATGCTCCTGTGTGTGCCTGTGTGTCTGTCCAAAGAGAAGCACTCCAACCCACTGATAGATGTGGCCTATAGGTCTTATGCATCCATCTGTAGCCTGTCAGTGACATCATGGTCAGAAACACTAGGGGGGACAAAGAGGTGGAGATGTATAGCTGCTACTGTTCAGCCCTGAGGCCCCAAAGTTGCTCCTATTGGCTAGCGCACTGTAATGGTGTCACTTGTTGACTGTTTAGTACACTGGCATTCATTATGTATCCATGACTACAAGGACAAACAGTTGGTGGATTTTCAATACTTATTCTCATAAGGTCAGCTGTTGAATAAGAATTAATCTAATAATGCATTTAGTTATTATAACGTTATTTTGTTTCTACTCCCCTCTGTTTTCTCTCCTACTTTTGTCTTCAGTATCTCACAATAGTTTGGAGATACTGTGGTCAATGTAGCTCTCCAATAATTGATTAACTGTTCTTGACTTCTATTTGATGTACCTAGATAAGACAAGAGAGAGAGACAAACCTAACTAACTTGCTCTTTTCTTAGTGTGTTATGTAATTGTACCCATTTCCATTTTGACTCAGACAAGGAGAAGACAAAAGAGGAGCAGAGGAACAGAGATGGGTGTGAGACGCTCCTAGACGGTGCTGCTGTCACACACAGAGTGGCGGGGGGCCAGTCAGAGTAATACCAATAAATCCGGAGGGCTTAGTGGGATATTTTGGACGCCAAGGGAGACGGAGTGCCACACAAGAACACAGCTACTATCTGACCCTCTCTCTGTCCCAGTTTTCTCTGTCCCTCTCTTTTTCTGACACTATTAGTCACCAACTAACAGGGACGGGGGATGGAGTAAAAGAGATCTCATTCCTTCACCTCCCTGCTTTTCTTCTTCCCTTTCAATCACACTCTGTCCCCATCTGTGTCTGTGTGACTGAGCATGTGTGGGAGGCAGGTTTGATTTGGTGGCCAAGCTCTGTCTCACCAAATCCTATTCAAACAAGTACGAGGGAGAGAGAGAGAGAGAGGCCAGGAGACATTTGCAGCTGAGTGGACGAGCACAAACAATCCCTGGCACACAGCTTTTGAGTATCACATAAACCACCCTCCTCTCTCTCTCTCTCTCTCTCTCTCTCTCTCTCTCTCGCTCTCTCTCTCTCTCTCACTGACGCTCTCATCCTCTCTCTCTCTCTCTCTCTCTCTCTCTCTCTCTCTCTCTATCTCTCACTCTCTCTCTCTCTGTCGGTCCCTCTCTCTGTCCCATTCAGTGACCGGACCGTCCCCCCCGCCCCTCTCTGTGTACTCTCTCTCGGGATGGGGGGGTATCTATCCCTATAAAAGGCATGTGTGTGCCCTGACGGCTTCATTCCCTGCCATGGAGAGTCAGAGAGTCCTGTCGTCTTACAGGAAGCGTTTCGGGCACCAGGGGGCCGGCAGCGTGGGTGGGGGCTTGCGGCTCAGCAGCCTCTCCTCCAGCCGCCTCTCCCTCCATGGGAGCCCCCGCCACATGACCCACTCCAGCACCATTTCCCGCCTCTCCCTGGGGTCAGCTGGAGGGGCCCTGCTCCTGGGGACCCCTGGGAACCGGCTGGACTTCTCGGCTGACTCACTCCTCAAGGCCCAGTATCGGGAGACACGCACCAACGAGAAGGTGGAGATGATGGGTCTGAACGACCGCTTCGCCAGCTTTATAGAGAAGGTGCGCTTCCTGGAGCAGCAAAACACGGTGCTGGTGACGGAGCTGAACCAACTTAGGGGGAAGGAGCCCAGCCGTCTCGGGGACATCTTCCAGGAGGAACTGAGGGAGCTGCGCAGGCAGGTGGACGGATTCAGCGCTGGGAAGGCCCGGCTGGAGATAGAGAGGGACAACATGGCTGCTGACGTGGCCACGCTCAAACAGAGGTGAGAATGAGGCAGTCTCATTTCCATCACTAGACTTTGGCACTGATCAGTCTACTTTGTTTTAGTATTTTGGTGTTCTAATTGATATTGTGGTGTTCTAATTGCTTCAGCAGTCTGTCCACTTAACTGTTTATTCGTAATTTGATTTTGTGGAATCCTAGTGTATGGCATGTGGCTTGTTAATTTTGAATTGGAATCTTTGCTACAGTCTAAAAGCAACAAGTGGATAGTTGCCATAACACAATTCAGTATACCTGAATATCCTGTTACATGATAAAATTGCTCAGTAGATGCTTTGGTTTGTTAGTTATTGAAAACACTGTGGTCTGAGAAGGCTCTACTCATGGGTGTCCCTCTTTATAAACTTGATCCAGACCAGACCCCTACAGCCAGTCAATGAGTGTGGTGGAATGGAGGAAACAAAATAGTGCTGATTTCCACAAAGAGACCAGGGAGCCAGGCAGATGTTCTGTTGTTGCCTGCTCCCCCTTTATACTCATTCATAAAATACATGCTTATTAATGCTGTTTATTGCTTAAGTGGCATAGTTTATAGTTATGAGGTTATAGTTTATGTTTTCACAGGGTGTTTTTTTGTTGATGCAAAGGGCAAAGGGAACATCTAAGTGTGTAATGTTTTCAGAGCCTGTGTATACTATGGACCAGAGACATGTGTGAGAGTCACTGCTCTCTGATTACAGTTCTTTTCAATTGCTTTGGTGCAGTATGTGATATATTTTCACAACACTTAGTACAAAACTCAAAACAGATCATCAAAAAGGCAGTTATTTCAAAACTCTAAGCACATTTTCAATTAACTAAGTACAACATAAAATCATAGTCACTTTTTCACCAAACTTAATCAGTGTTTCATCTGTAAATACATGTTTCACATTCACAATGTAATACATGTTCATATAAAGTAATTGCTTTTCACAATGCAATGCTCACTTTACTTTTGATTGTCTTCTCATTTGTTAAAATAAATCTTACTATTACTTAATCCGACTGCTCTTAATTGTTAATCACTTAACCGTTTGGTAAACCTATAGATTTTTTACCGTTTTTTCTACTACAGTTTTAGAGAACTACATAATGAAAATGTATGTTTGTAAAGTATAAACATATAAAGTATGATATATACTGTAATGTACTATTATGATGATGAAGCATTTATAAGCATTTTATAAGCATTTCACTGCACAAATCAAATCAAATCAAATTGTTTTGACAACAACAGGTGTAGATTAACAGTGAAATGCTTACGGGCCCTTCCCTACAATGCAGAGAGAAAGAGTGAAGTGGCACTATGAGGAAGATAACTTGGCTATATACAGTGGGGAGAACAAGTATTTGATACACTGCCGATTTTGCAGGTTTTCCTCCTTACAAAGCATGTAGAGGTCTGTAATTTTTATCATAGGTACACTTCAACTGTGAGAGACGGAATCTAAAACAAAAATCCAGAAAATCACATTGTATGATTTTTAAGTAATTCATTAGCATTTTATTGCATGACATAAGTATTTGATACATCAGAAAAGCAGAACTTAATATTTGGTACAGAAACCTTTGTTTGCAATTACAGAGATCATACGTTTCCTGTAGGTCTTGACCAGGTTTGCACACACTGCAGCAGGGATTTTGGCCCACTCCTCCATACAGACCTTCTCCAGATCCTTCAGGTTTCGGGGCTGTCACTGGGCAATACAGACTTTCAGCTCCCTCCAAATATTTTATATTGGGTTCAGGTCTGGAGACTGGCTAGGCCACTCCAGGACCTTGAGATGCTTCTTACGGAGCCACTCCTTAGTTGCCCTGCCTGTGTGTTTTGGGTCGTTGTCATGCTGGAAGACCCAGCCACGACCTATCTTCAATACTCTTACTGAGGGAAGGAGGTTGTTGGCCAAGATCTCGCGGTACATGGCCCCATCCATCCTCCCCTCAATACGGTGCAGTCGTCCTGTCCCCTTTGCAGAAAAGCATCCCCAAAGAATGATGTTTCCACCTCCATGCTTCACGGTTGGGATGGTGTTCTTAGGGTTGTACTCATCCTTCTTCTTCCTCCAAACACGGCGAGTGGAGTTTAGACCAAAAAGCTATATTTTTGTCTCATCAGACCACATTACCTTCTCCCATTCCTCCTCTGGATCATCCAGATGGTCATTGGCAAACTTCAGACGGGCCTGGACATGCGCTGGCTTGAGCAGGGGGACCTTGCGTGCGCTGCAGGATTTTAATCCATGACGGCGTAGTGTGTTACTAATGGTTTTCTTTGAGACTGTGGTCCCAGCTCTCTTCAGGTCATTGACCAGGTCCTGCCGTGTAGTTCTGGGCTGATCCTTCACCTTCCTCATGATCATTGATGCCCCACGAGGTCAGATCTTGCATGGAGCCCCAGACCGAGGGTGATTGACCGTCATCTTGAACTTCTTCCATTTTCTAATAATTGCGCCAACAGTTGTTGCCTTCTCACCAAGCTGCTTGCCTATTGTCCTGTAGCCCATCCCAGCCTTGTGCAGGTTTACAATTTTATCCCTGATGTCCTTACACAGCTCTCTGGTCTTGGCCGTTGTGGAGAGGTTGGAGTCTGTTTGATTGAGTGTGTGGACAGGTGTCTTTTATACAGGTAATGAGTTAAAACAGGTGCAGTTAATACAGGTAATGAGTGGAGAACAGGAGGGCTTCTTAAAGAAAAACTAACAGGTCTGTGAGAGACGGAATTCTTACTGGTTGGTAGGTGATCAAATACTTATGTCATGCAATAAAATGCAACTGAATTACTTAAAAATCATAAAATGTGATTTTCTGGTTGAAGTGTACCTATGATAAAAATGACAGACCTCTACATGCTTTGTAAGTAGGAAAACCTGCAAAATCGGCAGTGTATCAAATACTTGTTCTCCCCACTGTACATGGGGTACCAGTACCAGTACTAGTACCTGCGATAACATCTGCAAATCTGTGTACGCCACCAATACACTTTGATTTGACTATTATGATTTTACTTCACAGTAAAACATTTATAATCTGATATTGACAAGATCAGAGATGTTCTCTGCCATACAATTGAAACCAGCAGTAACTACACCTTTGGTCAAATTGAATTAAGACTGAAATCAGGCTTTCTAGTCTCCTGGTTCAATTATCTTCAGTTTCAAAGAAAATTGAGTTTCAAATTTGCAGTAACTACACTATCCAAGTAAAAACCAACGCAAACAGCAGTAAGTGAAGTTACTAAGTGAAGTTACTGCGGTTTGCCTTGGTATTCTATCGGGCTCCGAGTTCAGGCCATCCCGATCATGACATACCCTCACACACATCATGAGACAGTCAAAAGTTGGATAAACACATTTAGATTGTAGATACTGCACTTTGCTTTTGCATTACCCATATAGTTGTTTAAGGTCAGACAAAGGCAGAGTACAGTATCAGCATTTTAGGGGTCATAGGTCAGATAAGTGTTCATGGTTATATGCATAAAAAATGACTTAATAATAAAATAATATATCAGTGCATTATCACAACATATTTGGCTGTAGAGCAAAACAAATACTTTATAGCCATGTTTCTCAGATTCACTGTTTGCGTAGACTGCTCTTTGCCTTAGTCTGCCTCCTGTCCCTCCTCTCACCATGGGCAAACAATGGCACTATACTTTGCATAGACCTGTTCTGCCTTAAAGTGGAACTGACATTATTTTAGCAACATGAAATCTTATTAAAATCTATTCATATACACCCCCAGGAAGAATATGACACATAAAAAAGCGAGCTCTTAGATATGGTCATTTTCACATAAATTAATAGAATGTTTGGGAATGACATATAGTAAGGCATTTGTGAAAATTCTATAGCAATATAGAGTGGGAAAGCAGCAGTGTGATTGGACAATTAATAGACACTGCAGTAAATAAAACTTAATAAAAACATCTGTCTCGTCCAGGACAGGAGTCTATGCAGACCGGTGCGCCATAGCCAATCAGAGTTACAGTAGGCCTATATGAAAATAAGTAATTTGCCACATGGGCCTGCCATCATTCCCTTTGAACTGGACTGTATGTTTACAGGCAGTAGCAACAGCACCACTTTAGACCATTAGAACGCATTAGCCAAAAGCCACAAATAACACATGAATGGATTTCTGCAAATATGTAAATACCACAGGAGTCCTATTGTTCAAACAACCATGAAAAGGTAAGCTCTCTCCATTAGTTGCCTATGCACATCAACAACTAATGCTAGCCAGAGCGAGATGAGCTAAAATCTAATGAGGGCACATTAGATAAACCCTCTCAAACTTTTTCAGCTAGTTGGTCATCAAAATTGCACTAATAAACGATGGGGAATAGTAGTCTGCTCGCCCTTATGCAGCTTGCCTGCCAATGCATGCTTGTCCCAACCCACGTTTTGACACTTAAATGGGAATTTGTCAAATACATTTGATTGACAACTAAGATATATGCTAACTGTGGATAACAGTTGTTCAAGTTTAGCATAGCTAGCTAGCTAGCAAAGCGATTCACATTTCTTGCTAGCTAACAAAATGAGGGTAAAAAGTTGGTCACTCAGCCACTCCAATGACATGACATCCTCCCAGCAGCTAGCTAGCTAACGTTAGGCTCCGTGTTTTTAGCTTGCTAAATAAATAGCTAGCTACATTAATAGATACGCTTGCCCAGGGTGTCAAACTCAATCAGTGCATGGGACATATTGAAAAAACACAACAAATTTGCGGGCCAGACATGGCCTATTTGTTTTTACAAAAAATCGTGCAACTGTGACCCAAACAGGCCATTGTTTTTAAAATATGGCCTTTATAATATCCACTAAGGATGCGGTATATAGTATTTTAACATATTAAAACAAAATTAGAGATAAATCATATTTGTCCAGCCTTTGCTGCTATGTTCGCAGATGTTGCTGCGACGCTAATCAAAAAGTATTTAATAACTTCAAATAACAAAAACGTTAGGTTGTTGTAACATTCAAACTCAAAACATGTTTTTCATTTTTTTGCACGGCATGGATCACCCGTGAGGTTGAATGCAGCATTGCTGTATGGTGCACTCAAAATGTATTGTAGTTGAGTAGCCAGCCTAGGCTACTGCTCAAATGTTGCTGTAATGGGCCTACATGTTTCTCCTTTGCATGGTGTTTCATTGCAGGTTTAGTTCTTTGGTTATTGTCAAGCTTTAAAAATCGAAGCCAGACTGCAACCTTTTAATAGCCTAGCTAGGACTGTGGCATGTGTCTGTATACTTTCTCTCATCTGCCAGCTGCAAACATGACACACGAAAGCAGCGGAATTGAAGTTGAATTCACTGATGCGAGCACATCATGCTATAATGTAATAAAATAGATGACTCAACTGTTGACTCATTTATACTTGCTTGTGTGTACTATGCGGCCCGCAGGCCTTTTGTTTGATACATGTGCGCTAGCCTATTAGCCACATTATGACTGACTTCTGATCATTGCCCGTGCTAGTTTGATTGTATTGACAGTCCCAGCCTACACTCGTCCCTTTTTGTTCGAAATATTGAGTCATTAAAACTGAAACAGTGCATCCGGAATGGGTGGAGGCAGCAAACAATGTACCAGGCCAGCTGTGATTTACAATCTGATAGTAATATTTTTTGGACTACCAAGACATTTATTATTATATTATACAGAACAAAAATATAAACGCAACATGTAAAGTGTTGGTCCCATGTTTCATGAGCGGAAATAAAAGATCCCAGAAATGTTCCATACACACAAAAAGCTTATTTCTCTCAAATGTTGTGCACAAATTTGTTTACATCGCTGTTAATGAGTATTTCTCCTTTGCCAAGATAATCTATCCACCTGACAGGTGTGGCATATCAAGAAGCTGATTAAACAGCATGATCATTACACAGGTGCACCTTGTGCTGGGGACAATAAAAGGCCACTCTAAAATGTGCAAATTTGTCACACAACACAATGCCACAGATGTCTCAAGTTTTGAGGGAGCTTCCAATTGGCATGCTGACTGCAGGAATGTCCACCAGAGCTGTTGCCAGATAATTGAATGTTCATTTCTCTACCATAAGCTACCTCCAACGTCATTTTAGAACATTTGGCAGTATGTCGGTCCAACCGGCCTCACAACCGCAGACCACGTGTAACCTGCGGGATCGTCTGAGACCTGCCACTCTGACAGCTGATGAAACTGAGGACTATTTCTGTCTGTAATAAAACCCTTCTGTGGGAAAAGCTAATTCTGATTGGCTGGGCCTGGCTCCCCAGTGGGTGGGCCTATGCCCTCCCAGGCCCACCCATGGCTGGGATTAATTGACTTTGTATCAATAGAGAATAGGCTGAAACTATGTTTTATCTGAGGTGCATGGATCCTCTGGGTGACCAGTGAGTGGACTTAGTGTGCACCCTAACCCTGCCTCACCTTTTATCTGTCTGTTTTCTCTTTCTCTTTCAATCAGACTGCAAGATGAGATGGTTCTTAGACAGGATGCAGAGAGCAACTTGAACACCTTTAGACAGGTGAGGTCCTTTCTCTCATAATTCGTATCAATTTCACTATTATTGACCATGTTCCTCTTTGTATGTGATCTTCACAGCCCGTCTTTTTATATGAGGAATATACACGTCACATTGACCTAAGGATTCTCTGTGTGTAGGACGTGGATGAGGCATCTCTGAACCGTGTCCAGTTGGAGAGGAAGATAGACGCGCTGCAGGATGAAATCGCCTTCCTCAAGAAGATCCACGAGGAGGTGAGCTTCAGCTTCCCCTCGTCTCTATGGCAATCTCTAGTCCTTACTGACCTCTGTTTCCATCTCTAAAGTAAATAGTGAATATTCAGAGAATGAAAGAGGTGACCTTTAACCTTTAAGACTGTGGTTGGTTCTCTATAGGAGCTGCGTGAGCTGCAGGAGCAGCTGATGGCCCAGCAGGTCCATGTGGATCTGGACGTGTCCAAGCCAGACCTGACCGCTGCTCTGAGGGACATTCGGGTCCAGTATGAGTCTGTGGCCTCCTCTAACATTCAGGAGACAGAAGAGTGGTACCGCTCCAAGGTCATATCAGAAAGCTTGGGCTATTGCACATACATGTACAAACATTACTGCACAGGCAGACACACTACCATACAGATAAACATGCATACAGCCAGGTGTTGCACAATGCACACATTGACAACACACTATAAGATACTTTTAAATTATCCTGTCTCTTCTTTTGTTGTTATGCACAGTTTGCCGACTTGACCGACGCAGCCACTCGGAATGCAGACGCCTTGCGATTGGCCAAACAGGAGGGCAACGAGTACCGCCGGCAACTCCAGGCCATGACCTGTGACATGGAGGCACTCCGTGGAACAGTGAGTCGTCCAATCAGAGCAGAGTGTGCTGTATCAACAATGAGACATGAGAAGACCATGAGTCCCATGACTCCCCTCTCCAACTGAACCATCTCTCCTCTTTCATCTCTTTCTAAACCTCTTCCCCCTTCCTTTCCTTCTCCCTCGCTTCCTCCTCTCCTGCAGAACGAGTCTCTGGAGCAGCAGCTGCGTGAGATGGAGGACCGTTTCTCCGTGGAGACGGCTGGTTACCAGGATACGGTGGGTCATCTGGAGGAGGAGATCCAGACCCTGAAGGAGGGGATGGCCAGACACCTGCAGGAGTACCAGGACCTGCTCAACGTCAAACTGGCCCTGGACATAGAGATTGCCACCTACAGGAAGCTGCTGGAGGGAGAGGAGAGCAGGTGAGGAGATTAGGGTGGAGAGGAAGGAGGGTGGTGGAGGGAGAAGAGGGTGGAGAGGAGAGGAGAGGAGGGTGGAGGTGTAGGAAGAGAGGAGGGAGGAGGGAAGGCGAGAGAGGGTGTTGGAGGGAACAAAGTGGAGAAAACAAAGTGGATCCAATGAGCTGGGTCAGGAGGAGACAGTGTGATGAAGAAAGGAAAGAAAATGGACGGTGGCTGGTAGTTACTGATACTCTCTCTTCCTCTTCCTCAGGATCACTGTTCCAATGCAGAGCTTCTCTAACCTGCAGTTCAGAGGTGAGTAAGGGTATCCCGACCCAGCCATATTAGCTTACTCTATCATGGCATTGAATAATTTACCCAAACCATATGAATGATGTGCTGATGCATAAATCTCAAGTTAGCATTCGGCTCTGACTGGATTCATGGGCATCTGAAAGCTAAAGGTCTCTCTCACCCTCTCCCTGAGTATAGAGACCAGTATGGACACTAAATTCTCTCCAGAGGCCCATGTCAAGAGGAGCATCATAGTGCGGACTGTGGAGACTAGAGACGGGGAGGTATGTAGAACATCATAGATCATTGAATGAACCCATGGGGGATTAATTGCCATATCAGATGCGTGAATGTGCTTGTATTTCCTGCTTAGCTCCTCCAGAGGGCAGCATGCTACATTGTATTATTCAATACATGCAATTTCACAAGCTTTCAGATCACTTACAGACAGTCCCTCCCTACTGTTGCATCTACAACCTAACATGCCCTGTTCCCTGTTCTCTGTGTTTCAGATCATTAAGGAGTCTACGGCTGAGAGGAAGGAGATTCCTGACAGTCCTTAAAGGACACATGGTGCTAGCTATGTCTGTCACACTGTCCCCACTCCACAGTAACGCTTGGAGGCCTTGCATGATAATGATACCCTTTCCTGACAAGGCACCTCCCTCTTCTCCAAACCTCAAAGTCAGTTGCTACCACCTCACCATCCCCTTCCTCCCCTCTTCATCATAATCACCCCCAGACCATGTTACATCATTAAATACTTAGGAGTTTTGTTGAAACTCAAAATAAATCCCTCATTGCATCTTTGTTAGCACTTTTGCCAAAAAGTATTATTTTTCTATTACTGTAACTGTAGCTTGAGTGTGCTTGTAGATAGGCTTTAGTGCTAGGACGTTTGGCCTTGCACCTTAGAAGGAAGGGTCTTGGACTACTACCCTTTGTGATTAACAGACTTCATGCTGGGAAATGTATTTTTTGTTCAGCTCATAATAGTGACAGATCAGAGTGGGAAATGTTCTCATTGTGTTTGGATAGTAGCCAGAGAGGAGGCCTTGAAATGTAGTGACTGTTATTCAGCTGGTGGCAGGGGTCATGCTGAAGTTGTGTGGTTTGAGTGGATGTGAGAAGTCAAGAGGAAAGTACAGTTGCTGGGGTTAGCAGTGGACAGGATGGGTCTCAGACAAGGAAGATGATGTGTGTTCGACAGTGCTTTTGGCAGAACTGTTGGTGAAAATAAGCTGATTTAACCCTCCTCCAGGGCCAAACACCATATCTATTTCATCCCTCCATCATACCCCCCCCCCCCCCCATCAGTGTTCCATCTCCATCTCTCCATCACTCTCCTTTGTTCTCTCTGTCACTCAGTCTCTGCCCAGTCTCTGCTCCTCTCTGGATGCAGTGGCTCTAGTTCCAGTTTTCATTGCAACATCATATTTTAACACTAGAACAGTGTCTGGGCACATCCACTTACGCACCAGGGGTGAGAGGGACAGGATGGAGGTGAGACAGGGAGTTCAGGGAAGTATTGACAAGACCCTTACCTCTGAAACCCCCTGTTCCTCCCCCAGCCCCATCTCTGGAGTGTCAGTGATTGTAGAGAGCCACAAAAGAGGGTGTTGCTGAGATAGCGTGGTGGTGGTGGAGCGGGTGGTGTTACATGGTGTCTCCCTGACGACAGCCCTCTCCAAGAAGCCCTGTTGTTGTTCTTTGGAGGGTGGAGGAGAAGAGGAGGGTTGGAGGGTGGCTGTCACAACACTAACTGTTTAGCCCAGCTCTCTCCATCCGCGTAGAACCCCTGCTGACATAAACAAGCTGCCACCTACCATTCAGTACAGATGGTGCCTTTACAGACTGCTTTTCATTCTATCTGTACTAAAGACAAACCGTAACTGTCTTCCAATGTGCCTGCCTTTCTTTCACATCTCCCTTCCCTCTGCTTTGCCTTCATGTTTTCACCTGTCAGCTCTAGATACTATTTATTATCTTCTTGTCTGCATCTTACAGTAGCCACAGCTGAACCACACTGCAGTAGGTCGAAGAAAAAACTAAAAGATGTGAACATAACCTTAGTTTTGACCAACATTATGACAACCCATTAACAACAATAAAACCATGTTGTTTGATTAGTATTTGTGTCTGAATGAGTCTTTTGTGAATGACAGTTGAGTTTTTATTTGCTTTGTTTTGTCCAACACAAGCTGTTACTTGGATTAAATGTGTACTGTTGTATGATTGTGTGGGCTCATTAAATAAAGATAGATACAGTACCTGCTCACTGATGAATGCTACCCAGGGTATTTACCTTTTTTCATGAGATTATTTTATATACCCAGCACCTGCAAGATGTTGATGTGCGTACACTATGTTAGAAACTGGTTGTGTGGGCCGCCAGACTTCAGGAGGACAGTTGGAAACTTGTTGATTGGTCATAATCAATGGAACCCACATAGTCATAATCAACATGTGTCATTTATCATAATGATAATCATCCATCCATATGTAAGCTCCTATCTGTCATTAGAGGTATGTGGGAGAGATGATGACTGGCATGGCAGACCGCTGAGATTGACAGGAGTGGTCAATGTTCATCATCATCACTACGTTGGTTGTTGTCCAGTGGCGAGGGGAATTGAGGTGGGAGGGTTCGGCACCAAGGCCTAGATTTACTGCCATCGTCACTTGTCAGTGTCATTGTCAGTGCTCTGCCCAGGCCCCTACTGAAGCACTTAGACAGTATATTCTCTCACAGACGGGGTCAGACTGTAACACTGTTTTGGATGATCAAACAACCTATCCACACTTTCAGCCCTCAAGGACCTATCACTTCACTCCCTGCCCAGAATCTATGAGTCTTCCTGTAAGGAGAATGACTCAAAGAGAGATTATATAAGTGCTCTCAGTGGCCCCACACACACAACCTCACCTTCTACACTATTCTCTGGGGCCCTTCTGACAAACAGCCAGACAGGAGTTCAAGGAGGAAACATGCATATGTGTGTATGTATGTGGGGGGCAGGTCTATAGGAGTCCCAGTCACGCAGAGGCCATCCTTTACTCATCGCACAGCTAATGTATTTCTGTGTGTGTGTGTGTGTGTGTGTGTGTGTGTGTGTATCAGTGGAGGCTGGTGGGAGGAGCTATAGGAGGACGGGTTCATTGTAATGGCTGGAATGGAATTAATGAAACGTGTCAAACGTGGTTTCCATATGTTTTATGTGTTTGATACCGTCCTATTTATTCCGTTCCAGCATTACAATGAGTCCGTCCTCCTATAGCTCCTCCCACCAGCCACTACTGGTGTTTATGTGCAGATGTGTGTGTGTGTAGGCGTGTGTATGTGTGTTTGTGTGTGTGTGTGTGTGTGTGTGTGTGTGTGTGTGTGTGTGTGTGTGTGTGTGTGTGTGTGTGTGTGTGTGTGTGCAGTACTGTATGTGTCTGTTTAGCCTGGCTCTTATCAGTGGACTGGCTTGTCTCAGGTCTGGGATGGAGGTGGCCTCGAGCTGAAGGAATTCTGGCTAGATAAAACACTCACTCCACCAGGGTGTGGGCCCTGACGTCTGGCCCACTGCAACTTTTCCAGCCAATCTTTCAGAGGTGGGGGTAAGGACCGGTTACTATTAAAGGGCTTTTTCTCCTCAGCATCTATACGTACTGTAGAACTACGGTGAGAAAGGGGTCACAATGAAGTTATCTCAGGAGTGTACTTCTCAAAATCCCCTACACTTCATCAGTTCCCTTGTTGACCCCAAACATCACACAATCCTGTACACCCCACCCACAGCTTATTGACCCCAAACATCACACAACCCTGTACACCCCACCCACAGCTTATTGACCCCAAACATCACACAACCTTGTACACCCCACCCACGGTTTATTGACCCCAAACATCACACAACCCTGTACACACCACCCACGGCTTATGCACTCACAGGGCTCCTGGCAATACAGACCTCTTCACTCCATGAGAGAGGATGACTAAAATGACCCATCATTTGTACTCTAACAATCATTATAATGAGGATAATGAGTATGCTGCCGTCTTCTTTTCCCGACACTTTTTGAAACCAGTGTGTGTTTGTTTGTCATCTCTCTACGCTAACAGAATCCATAATGAGCTCCCCTAATGCATTTGATTGTACCAGCGCAGAACATCAAGCACTCTTCCTCATCAATCACTACTCCAGTACTCAGCTCTTATTATGTAAAGGTACACAGAGAACTAATGCTGGTAATAAGATGCTAGATGTGTGAGCATCACACACATGCCCTATCTCTTTGTTGCAGCCAGCACCCTTCTCCTCTCAGCCCCCTTGTCCTCTCCCCTCTTCACTACACATTCCTGCCCTACTCGGCCCTCTCACCAAAGGGTCATGGGAAGGCATGTGTGCTTGTTGGTTAATTTTAGCCCTAATTTCATCAAGCCCATTGAGACACAACACAGAACAACCACGTCAACCCCTCCACCAAACACCACCACCCTAAAGCAACTCTCTCTGTCTCTTTGATTCTCTAGCAGACTCCATAAACAACTGCAGTGACTTTTGACACACTAAGGCTACATTTACAGTGGGGGAAAAAAGTATTTAGTCAGCCACCAATTGTGCAAGTTCTCCCACTTAAAAAGATGAGAGAGGCCTGTAATTTTCATCATAGGTACACGTCAACTATGACAGACAAAATGAGAAAAAAATATCCAGAAAATCACATTGTAGGATTTTTAATGAATTTATTTGCAAATTATGGTGGAAAATAAGTATTTGGTCAATAACAAAAGTTTCTCAATACTTTGTTATATACCCTTTGTTGGCAATGACACAGGTCAAACGTTTTCTGTAAGTCTTCACAAGGTTTTCACACACTGTTGCTGGTATTTTGGCCCATTCCTCCATGCAGATCTCCTCTAGAGCAGTGATGTTTTGGGGCTGTCGCTGGGCAACACGGACTTTCAACTCCCTCCAAAGATTTTCTATGGGGTTGAGATCTGGAGACTGGCTAGGCCACTCCAGGACCTTGAAATGCTTCTTACAAAGCCACTCCTTCGGTGTGTTTGGGATCATTGTCATGCTGAAAGACCCAGCCACGTTTCATCTTCAATGCCCTTGCTGATGGAAGGAGGTTTTCACTCAAAATCTCACGATACATGGCCCCATTCATTCTTTCCTTTACACGGATCAGTCGTCCTGGTCCCTTTGCAGAAAAACAGCCCCAAAGCATGATGTTTCCACCCCCATGCTTCACAGTAGGTATGGTGTCCTTTGGATGCAACTCAGCATTCTTTCTCCTCCAAACACGACGAGTTGAGTTTTTACCAAAAAGTTCTATTTTGGTTTCATCTGACCATATGACATTCTCCCAATCCTCTTCTGGATCATCCAAATGCACTCTAGCAAACTTCAGACGGGCCTGGACATGTACTGGCTTAAGCAGGGGGACACGTCTGGCACTGCAGGATTTGAGTCCCTGGCGGCGTAGTGTGTTACTGATGGTAGGCTTTGTTACTTTGGTCCCAGCTCTCTGCAGGTCATTCACTAGGTCCCCCCGTGTGGTTCTGGGATTTTTGCTCACCGTTCTTGTGATCATTTTGACCCCACGGGGTGAGATCTTGCGTGGAGCCCCAGATCGAGGGAAATTATCAGTGGTCTTGTATGTCTTCCATTTCCTAATAATTGCTCCCACAGTTGATTTCTTAAAACCAAGCTGCTTACCTATTGCAGATTCAGTCTTCCCAGCCTGGTGCAGGTCTACAATTTTGTTTCTGGTGTCCTTTGACAGCTCTTTGGTCTTGGCCATAGTGGAGTTTGGAGTGTGACTGTTTGAGGTTGTGGACAGGTGTCTTTTATACTGATAACAAGTTCAAACAGGTGCCATTAATACAGGTAATGAGTGGAGGACAGAGGAGCCTCTTAAAGAAGAAGTTACAGGTCTGTGAGAGCCAGAAATCTTGCTTGTTTGTAGGTGACCAAATACTTATTTTCCACCATAATTTGCAACGAAATTCATAAAAAATCCTACAATGTGATTTTCTGGAAAAAAAATGCTCAATTTGTCTGTCATAGTTGACGTGTACCTATGATGAAAATTACAGGCCTCTCTCATCTTTTTAAGTGGGAGAACTTGCACAATTGGTGGCTGACTAAATACTTTTTTCCCCACTGTACATAGGCAGCCCAATTCTGATATTTTTTCCACTAATTACTCTTTTGAGCAATCACATCAGATCTTTTCACGTCAGAGGTTTTTCAGAGCTGATCTGATTGGTCAAAAGACCAATTAGTGAAAAGAAGATCAGAATTGGGCTGCCTGTGTAAACGCAGCCACACACACACACACACACACACACACGTTACCAAAGATACTGGCATACATCAGAGCTACAGGAGATGGAAGAGAGACATGTCAGAGACATCCAGCTAAAATGATAGGTGGTACTACATTTAAAGCAATGCAGCAATGCATATGAACACTCTCGACACACAGGCACCCCACAGCCACACACACAGACACGGACACAGACATAAACACACACACACGCACACCAATTCCATTAACACATCTAACTCCAGGCCATCAGACTGTTAAATAGTCACCACTATCCGGCCTCCACCCAGTACCCTGCCCTTTACCTTAATCACCCTTACTAGCCGGCTACCATCTGGTACTCTACCCTGCACCTTAGAGACTGCTGACCAATGCACATAGTCATTGAACCCACTTCATATATACAGTTGAAGTCGGAAGTTTACATACACCTTAGCCAAATACATTTAAACTCAGTTTTTCACAATTCCTGACATTTAATCCTAGTAAAAATTCCCTGTTTTAGGTCAGTTAGGATCACCACTGTATTTTAAGAATGTGAAATGTCAGAATAATATTAGAGAGAATTATTTATTTCAGCTTTTATTTCTTTCATCACATTCCCAGTGGGTCAGAAGACTACATACACTCAATTAGTATTTGGTAGCATTGCCTTTAAATTGTTTAACTTGGGTCAAACGTTTTGGGTAGCCTTCCACAAGCTTTCCACAATAAATTGGGTGAATTTTGGCCCATTCCTGTATTTTATTTTACACTTTTTATTGGTGTATCTTTTCTTATCTGCCTCTTGTCACATGACATATAAATGGGCTGTCATTCACTAAGTTGGTTCAGTGGGTGTTTATGAGGAGGGGGGATGCCAATTCCCAGAATTGTGATCTTGTTTGTCTTTTTTTTGTATTATTAAAGGCCCAGTGTAGTCAAAAGCGTGATTTTCCTGTGTTGTATATATATTTCCACACTATGAGTTTGGAATAATACTGTGAAATTGTGAAAATGATGATAATGCCCTTTTAGTATAAGAGATGTTTGAAAAGACAGTCCTAGCAAAATTCTGTCTTGAGAAATTGCTCTTTGCTAAGAAGCTACTTTTGTTTATTTTTGATCATTTTCATTTAAAACAATCACAGTAAAGTACTTAATTGTTACCCAGAAATGATTTGATATTGAGATAAAAATGGCTGCATTGGACCTTTAACTGTGTGGTCACTTATAGCATGAATTCACCAAGAAAGAAGGAAAATGAAACATTTACGGATCACGCACAAACACACTGGACTGACACCCTTCAACCAGTCAAGTATTGATATTAAAGAAGTGAAGAGGAGCGCTACAGAGGCCAAAGAGAGAGAGAGGGACTATTTTTAGAGTGGAGACTTGTGATGTGCAGTGAAGCCGTTGATGAGGGTGTCTCTGCTCACTGTCAAAAAGTGGCAGGCGCCTCTGGTTTGATGATGACTCCCCCTTCCCCCGCGCAGTGCTTGGTAAAACCTGTCAAATGGGGAGGGCGCTAGGGGTGTGTGCATCCGAGATTCGACAAATAGTAGCTTCTTCTACTGTCGGGATGAAACGTAGTGGTTAAGACTTCGATTTACACCTTTTCTTTCACTTCTCTATGATCTTGTTGATGGGGAGGGCGGTGTTGGTTTTTCTCCTTTTCATTAATGATGATAACGACTGGCAGAGCTAGACTAATTATAGAGCCTGTTTATTATTTTGTTGGCAAAGTGAAACGTTTTATGACTAATGAAATACAGTTTTTACACTTGCCTGTGTACGGCGCGCAAAAACCGGCTTCCAGTCCTCTCTCCTGTGGAGCGAGCGCCTTTTTTTTTTATCGCCCTGGCAACTGGTACTAGTGGCTGCTGCCTTGTGACATGTTCTTGTCGCTTTGCTCATCAGCCATCGCATATTGAATTCGCCTTTTTGCACCCGCCTGTACGCGGGGCCATTTTTGCATAGGGTATTTCCCTACGTCTTTTATTTGATTTATTTAAAACTCTGGAGGTTCATGCGTCGGAGAAGTCTAATCTTGCTGAGTCAAAATGCCTGTGAGACGCGGTCATGTAGCCTTCCAGAACACTTATCTGGATACCATTATCCGGAAATTCGATGGACAAAGTAAGTGGACACACTTTGCATTATGACTGAAAAAGTAATAACATAATGTGACTATGAGCAAGCTGTCATAACTGTATCATCCCAAAAACAAACAATTAGACTGGTTGGAAATTAAAATGTGTGCCTTTTCCATGTAGCCATTCAATCATGCAAAGTGTAATAAATGTAAAGACAAATGCATTTTTCTAGTGGTCCCTTGCATTGCACAGGTGTTACTGCATTACCCTGTAAGCCGCTCTCCTTCTATCTCTACATTTTGATTTACAGTTCAAACTTAGGTTATGTCCATATGCATGTACGGAATATACCAAATTGTCATGTTTAATACTATACGTGTGCGTGTGTGTGTTTAATATGTCTTTGCACCTGCCTATGTTTTCCGCATGTTGCATGAATTCACATGCTGCATTAGATTATATTGCATGAGTTGACATGTTCTCTGTCCCTACACTGGTCAGACCACTGGATCCTGATAGAAAGAGTACATTCTGTCTTTGCTTTACAGAGTTTGCATGTGACCACTGACCACTAAAACACACTCTGTTAGTGCATATAACTGAGTGATATCCTTCTTGAACAGGGCCTTATGCAGCACATCACAGCACACTTTACCCCCACAGTGCCTCTCTGTTTTCATGCTTTTGTCTTGAATTAAATGGTATCGTAGTTGACTATTGCTCACACAGAAACCGCACCAGAATTTCTTTGCAACTCACTCAAACAAAACATAACTGATTTATTCAGCAAAGAAGAAATCCAGTTGTTTTAAAAAAGAGTAATGGCTCTGATTAGCACTGAATTGCAATTACAGTAGAGGCCTATAACCTAGCTCAGAAGTGGCCTATCTCTATGCTACTGTAAGTCCGACTGTGCCTGTCACTGTCAGTGTTCTCTAGTCACAGTGTCAAGACAGTCTGTTGACCACAGAGGTACTGCTCAAAATAACCCTCCACCCGCTGCTCCACATTAAAGGGAGAAGATGCAATGTTCCACTTTTCACCTCCATTTCATGTTGAAGGATTTCAGCTTGTTTAATTTGCTGGGCTGGCAGGTGACAGTTCGGAATTAATTGTGTTACTCTGGGATTTTCAAAGCTCTCTGTAGAGGTGTCCTCAGAGACCGATAAGTCCCATCAAACTGATGTCTTCCTTATCTGTGTGTGCGTGCGTAAGCATAGCACGCGAGTGTGCCTGCCTGGTGATGCGTGTGCCAAACCACTGCTGCTTAGCAACAATCTGAATCTGGGTGTCTGTGTTCTGAGGCATTGATAATGACTTTGGATAAGATGTGCTTTCCACCAAACAACCTCACCTATTTACTCTACACAGAGGAACAAGGCGTGAGAAGGGGTTCTGCTTTTTCTGGGCGAAGCACTAAATCGCTCTCCTCTCATTTGTTTCAATGGGGAAGAATGAGAGTTGTGTAACTCAGTTTCACCAGGGGATAATAAGAGGAGTGGAGACAGTCAGAGGCACATACTTTTGAGCAGCATTTCAACATAAACTGTACTGATTGAATATCATGCTGTACAACAATATCAGTGTAGCTGATGGGACTTCGAAGGCAATTGTCATTAGCGCTGGAGACAATAGCCACACTCATGAACCTAGGTAAGGAAGGCTGAAACCTATTGTAGTATATTTTGATCTTGATTGCAGACCAGGGGAGTGGACTGAGGTAGACAGAGATGGAGCCTCAGAGGAACTGTCATTGCTGAGTCCAGCTGCTCCGTATTAGTCCCTCTGGGGCCATCTTGAATCATTGCACTGATATGATTTGTGCTACAGAGAGACAGGCTTGATTACTCCAATTTCAACTTGATGTTGAGGTGAATGTGGTTAGTTGAGTGGGATACTGAAGTTAACACAGTCCAGACTTGAATCGGATCTGATTGAGAGAGACCTCTCCTTGAAATGATCATTACCTGAATATGATAACTGAATGTTTCTGAAGTTGGATAAACTTTGAATGTCCGACTTTGCATATTGCATTTGCTGTAATAAGCCTTCAATTATAATTTTAATGTAATTTCCCACATTCCCACCATATTCGTCCATTTTCATATCTGCTCTGACCTCTACCTCTCCCCTTGGTTTCCTACCAGATCGTAAGTTCCTGATAGCCAACGCCCAGATGAAGGACTGTGGCATTATCTACAGTAACGAGGGCTTCTGCCAGATGTTTGGCTTCTCGCGGGCAGAGATCATGCAGCAGCCCTGCACCTGCCAGTTCCTGGTGGGGCCTGGCACCATGAAGACTGCCCTGACACAGCTGGCACAGGCCCTGCTAGGGTCAGAGGAGCGCAAGGTGGAGATCCTGTACTACAACAAAGAAGGTAAGGAGAAGGTGGAGGGGTAGATTGAGATTCAGAGAGAAAGAGATGGAAAGAGCAAGGGAGTCAAAGTGACAACATTACTCCCCTTCGTTATAGTGGGGAGTGCTGTAAAGGTCACATACAGAATATTTTGGTCCCTCCAAGTGTCATGGCTGTCTCCCTCTCACTTTTATATATAATGCTACTGAATGATGCAGTGTTACAGTATGTTGAGTCAGTTGCTGCAGACTAGGTGAACTCTCATCTACTAATTTACTTGTCTGGGGAGTGGACATGGTGGAGCTGTCTTGGCCTGCTCACCTCACCTGTAACATGTTTATTCATCCCCACTCCCCATTATCCTCCTGTGCATAGCTGCAGGAAGTAGTTTGGGGGTGGGGTGCTGCAGGGGGATGGGGGGATGCAGATTATAATTTTTTTGCTGCGCTACAGACGGCTACATAGGTCCGCTAATACAGGACAAGTAAAGGCACAGTGCACTACTTTTGTGATTTTTAAAATAAAAAATACATTTTAAAAACTTTTCTCACGGCTATGCTCCTGTGTTTTGTCTCTGGTACACAGGACCAGGGGTTGGAAACAAAATTATTTTCCGATCGTTTCGTTCTGAACAGAACCATATATTATTTTTTTCGTTCTACTGTTCCGACCAGCAAAATAAAGTTTGCAACTGGTTCAAACCCCCAAAAAGTACAGTTTATATTGTTCCTGTCACGGATTCTGCCGAGGCTGCTCCTCCTCCTTGCTCGGGCAGGCTTCGGCGTTCGTCGTCCCCGGAGTACTAGCTACTGCCGTTCGATGTTATCGGTGTTTGTTTAGTTTTGTCTGTATTGTTTACACCTGTTCGTCATTATGTTAATTGTTTCCCTTATAATTACCCCTGTCTCTCATCTGTACTTTGTGTGTGATTGTTTTCCCCTTCACGTTTGTCTATTTTGTGAGCGGGTTATTTCCTCCCTGCGTGGAGTTATTTTCTGTGTCCTTTTGGATCCTTTTCGTATTAAAAGTACGTATCCGAGAGTTCTGTGTCCTGCGCCTGACTTCGTTTACCGCATCTCACAGACAGTCGTGACAGAATCACACACCTTACCATGGAGTCAGCAGGAGCGACGGCACCGACTGGATCACTCGAGGAGCGCGTCCTACAACAGGCAGCGATGCTCCAAAATCTTGGTGCCGCTATGGATAACGTTATGAACACTTTGGGACGATGGGAGAGAGGAGGTTTGCCCACACCTCCTCCAACGATACCACCACCATCGGCTACTCCTATCGTCTCACATCCGGAGTCCAGTGGGATTCGGATCTCGCTCCCGAGGGCTTATGATGGCACCGCAGCCGGGTGTCAGGGTTTCCTGCTCCAGGTGGAACTTTACCTGGAAACCATTCACCCGGCACCCTCGGGATACGAGAGTGTATCCGCCCTCATCTCCTGTCTGTCCGGCAAGGCACTGGAGTGGGCCAACGCCGAGTGGGGAGGGATAGACGCCGCTACTGTGAACTATGCGGAGTTCATCCGCCGCTTCAGGGCAGTGTTCGATCATCCCCCGGAGGGGAAGGCGGCGGGTGAGCGTCTATTCCACCTCAGACAGGGGAGGAGGAGCGCGCAGGAATTCGCACTGGACTTCCGAACTCTGGCTGCCAATTCGGGATGGAATGAGAGGGCCCTCATCGACCACTACAGATGCAGCCTGAGGGAGGACGTTTGTCGAGAGCTGGCCTGCAGGGACACCAACCTAAGCTTCGATCAGCTGGTGGATATGTCGATTCGCTTGGATACCCTGTTGGCTACCCGCGGACGTCCAGCGCTGGGGCCGTCCATTCCATCCCCCAGCACCTCCGAGCCGAGCCCTATGGAGCTCGGGGGTGCTGGTAGTAGGGAGGCCAGGAAGGAGGCTGTCCCCTGCACCAACTGTGGCCGCCGAGGACACACGGCGGTTTGGTGCTGGGGAGGGTCTCCTCGGATTCGAGGCAGCAGGCAGCGCACTGATGAGTCATTCCCGGTGAGTAAGGTCCCAACTCACCCAGAGCTCTCTGCTGTTCATATGTGTATCCAAGTGATGTTTCCAGAAGTTTCTTCTTACTCCCAGCATAAGGCGCTAGTCGATTAAGGCGCAGCTGGGAATTTTATCGATCGCCATTTCTCATATAAGTTAGGGATCCCTATATTACCAGTCGATGTGCCCTTCCCTATCCATGCCCTAGATAGCTGGCCTTTGGGGTCGGGATTGATTAGGGAGGTCACAGCGCCACTGAAGATGAAAACACAGAAGGGTCATGAGGAGACTATACAGTTGTATTTAATTGACTCCTGCGTTTCCAGTGGTGTTGGGACTTCCCTGGTTAATATCTCATGACCCCAACATTTCATGGCAACAGAGGGCTCTCAAGGGATGGTCTGATCAGTGTGTGGGGCGGTGTGTAGGTGTTTCCGTAGGGGCAACGACGGTGGAGAGTCCGAACCAAATGCCCCCAATGCACATTCCTCCTGAGTATGCCGATTTGGCAAGCGCCTTCTGTAAGAAGAAGGCGACTCAATTACCACCTCATCGACAGGGGGATTGTGCGATAGACCTCCAGGTTGGCGCGGCGCTCCCTCGCAGCCATGTGTATCCTCTGTCTCAGGAGGAGACGGCTGCTATGGAGACATACGTCGCCGAATCCTTGAGACAGGGATACATACGGCCTTCCACTTCTCCTGCGTCCTCAACTTTTTTTTTTGTGAAGAAGAAGGATGGGGGTTTACGCCCGTGTATTGATTACCGTGGTCTCAATCAGATCACTATTAAATACAGCTATCCTCTCCCTATGATTGCTAGTATGACGGAGTCATTACACAGGGCGCGCTTCTTCACAAAATTGGATCTCAGGAGCGCTTACAACCTGGTGCGCATTCGGGAGGGAGATGAGTGGAAAACAGCCTTCAGTACCACCTCGGGTCACTATGAGTACCTCGTCATGCCATACGGTCTAATGAATGCTCCTTCAGTCTTCCAATCATTTGTAGACGAGATTTTCCGGGATTTGCATGGACAGGGGCAGTGGTGTATATTGATGACATTCTGATATACTCCGCTACACGTACCGAGCATGTGTCCCTGGTACGTCGGGTGCTGGGTAGACTGTTGGAGCATGATCTGTATGTGAAGGCAGAGAAATGTCTGTTTTTCCAGGAGTCCATCTCCTTCCTGGGACACCGGTTGTCTGCGTCAGGGGTGGAGATGGAGATTAACCGCGTTTCAGCCGTGCGTAATTGGCAGACTCCAACTACAGTAAAGGAGGTGCAGCGGTTTTTGGGTTTTGCCAATTACTACCGGAGGTTTATCCGGGGTTTTGGACAGGTAGCGGTTCCCATTACCTCCCTGCTAAAGGGGGGCCCGGTGCGTTTGCAGTGGTCGGCTGAGGCGGACAGGGCGTTTAGTCATTTGAAGGACCTGTTCACCTCAGCTCCGGTGCTGGCACATCCGGATCCCTCTTTGGCATTCCAAGTCGAGGTGGATGCGTCCGAGGCGGGGATCGGTGCTATACTGTCTCAGCGCTCGGGCACGCCTCCAAAACTCCGCCCCTGTGCTTTCTATTCTAAGAAGCTCAGTCCGGCGGAGCGCAATTATGACGTGGGGGACAGGGAGCTGCTAGCTGTGGTCCAGGCCCTGAAGGTGTGGAGACATTGGCTTGAGGGGGCTAACCACCCTTTTCTCATTCTGACTGACCATCGTACCCTGGAGTACATCCGGGCAGCGAAGAGACTGAACCCTCGTCAGGCTAGGTGGGCCATGTTTCTGGCCCGGTTTGTCTTTAAGATCACGTATATCCCCGGGTCACAGAACGTTAAGGCAGACGCCCTGTCCCGACGATATGACACAGAGGAGAGGTCCATTGAGCCCACTCCCATACTACCGGAGTCTTGTCTCGTGGCACCGGTGGTGTGGGAGGTCGACACGGAAATCGAGCGGGCGTTACGTACAGACCCTTCTCCCCCAGAGTGTCCAGAGGGACGGAGGTACGTGCCGCTCGAGGTCCGTGACCGACTGATTTATTGGGCTCACACGTCACCCTCCTCTGGTCATCCTGGTATTGGTCGGACGGTGCACTGTCTTAGCGGGAAGTACTGGTGGCCCACCTTAGCTAAGGACGTGAGAGTTTACGTTTCTTCCTGCTCGGTGTGCGCCCAGTGTAAGGCGCCTAGACACCTGCCCAGGGGGAAGTTGCAACCTCTCCCCGTTCCACAACGGCCGTGGTCTCACCTGTCGGTGGATTTTGTCACGGACCTTCCCCCCTCCCAGGGGAATACCACGATCTTGGTCGTTGTGGATTGGTTTTCTAAGGCCTGCCGTCTCATCCCTATGCCAGGTCTTCCTACAGCCCTACAAACGGCCGAAGCCCTGTTTACTCACGTTTTCCGGCACTACGGGGTGCCTGAGGATATAGTGTCTGATCGGGGTCCCCAGTTCACCTCTAGAGTGTGGAGGGCGTTCATGGAACGTTTGGGGGTCTCGATCAGCCTTACCTCGGGTTTTCACCCTGAGAGTAATGGGCAGGTGGAGAGAGTAAACCAAGATGTGGGTAGGTTTCTGAGATCATATTGCCAGGGCCGGCAGGAGGAGTGATCGGGGTATATCCCCTGGGCAGAGATGGCTCAGAACTCTCTCCGCCACTCCTCCACTAATCTCACTCCTTTCCAGTGTGTGTTGGGCTATCAGCCGGTTCTGGCACCCTGGCATCAGAGCCAGATCGAGGCTCCTGCGGTGGATGAATGGTTTCGGCGCACGGAGGAGACATGGAACGCTGCGCACGTCCATCTGCAGCGGGCCATCAGACGGCAAAAGGCGAGCGCCGATCGCCACCGCAGTGAGGGTCCGGTTTATGCACCGGGAGATAGGGTCTGGCTCTCGACCAGAAACCTGCCCCTTCACCTGCCCTGCCGGAAGCTGGGCCGGCGGTTTGTGGGGCCATTTAAAGTCCTGAGGAGATTGAACGAGGTATGTTATAGGTTACAGCTGCCTGTTAATTATCGCATTAACCCCTCGTTTCATGTGTCTCTCCTCAGGCCGGTGGTAGCTGGTCCACTCCAGGAGAATGAGGTACGAGAGGCCCCTCCGCCCCCACTTGACACCGAAGGGGCTCCGGCGTACTCAGTCCGTTCCATCGTGGATTTGAGGCATCGGATGGGGGGTCTGCAGTATCTCGTGGAGTGGGAGGGGTATGGTCCGGAGAAACGGTGCTGGGTCCCTAGGAGGGACATCCGAGTTCCACCGGAGTCAGCCAACTCGCCCTGCTCCACGTCCTCCTGTCCGTCCCCGAGGCCGGGGTCGGCGCACAGCTGGAGCCGCGCGTCAAGGGGGGGGGGGGGGGGGGGTACTGTCACGGATTCTGCCGAGGCTGCTCCTCCTCCTTGCTCAGGCAGGCTTCGGCGTTCGTCGTCCCCGGAGTACTAGCTACTGCCGTTCGATGTTATCGGTGTTTGTTTAGTTTTGTCTGTATTGTTTACACCTGTTCGTCATTATGTTAATTGTTTCCCTTATAATTACCCCTGTCTCTCATCTGTACTGTGTGTGTGATTGTTTTCCCCTTCACGGTTGTCTATTTTGTGAGCGGGTTATTTCCTCCCTGCGTGGAGTTATTTTCTGTGTCCTTTTGGATCCTTTTCATATTAAAAGTACGTATCCGAGAGTTCTGTGTCCTGCGCCTGACTTCGTTTACCGCATCTTACAGACAGTCGTGACAGTTCCTTTCTGTTCCTTTTCCTGTTCCTTTTTATTTATTTTACATTTAGCTTGACAGTAAATTACATCACCAGTTATGCAGTATGGATAGAGCAGCTTGCTATGGAGCAGGCAAGCTATAGCTCAGTGAGTTATTTATATGCGTTATGGAAAGACAAGTGTAGGGCGTGAGATGCAACTGAAATTTTGCGAGTGGGGAGACAGCGAGAGAGGGTGGAGGAGAAGGAGACTTGGCTTGAAGCACTGGGAATTTTGTGATGACATGCATTATCTGAATTAGGCCCACAGAATTATACCTACGGAGGAGCGGCTTCTATGGAGGAATTTTGAATGTCTTTGAACTTCAGTGTTGGCTTAACGTTGGACCAGAGTAGCTGGCTAGCTAACAAGCTTGTGTACCTGAATTAAAAACACATCTTACCTTTTTATAGTTAATAAATCCAATGTGAAATGTGATAACTATAGTATCCCTAACTAGCATTGAAAAGTTAATTTACATTTTAGTCATTTAGCAGACGCTCTTATCCAGAGCGACTTACAGTTAGTGAGTGCATACATGTTTCATAATAATCTCTCTCCCTATCTTCTGAATCATGTTTGTAACGTCAGTAGGCTACAGCTATGCTTCGGAGAGAGAAGGGCAGGTAGCCTACATGCGCACAAACTGGCAAAAAAATTCAGCTGGCAGGCAGACACTGGAAGAAGTTAATGATTGACAGAGGGAGAGCTTTGCATAGGCACTTTGTTCCGTTTTTTGTGGGACTTTTAAATAACGGTTCTGTTCCAGAACAGTATAGATCACTTTCGTTCCCGGTTCTGTTTCTGTTCCTTAAAAATTTTATAATTTTTCAGTTTGGTTCCAACCGCTGCAAAGGACAGAGGGACAAGCAAACAGACCTGGCTAGTGAGGCTATAGACACAATACCTTGGTCATTTGGGCATGAGAAGTGCCGTGTCGGAGAGCTTGTTGTCATGGAAATATTGTCAGCGTGCCAGCTCAAATACACTGAACATCTATTTATTTTGTATCCCACTAATGCATACAGTCATGAACGCAGGTGCGCACCCAAGCATGTATGAATTGTAAATGGGTACAATTCATCATACCCATTAAAAATGCATTATGTTGCTGTACTTATAGTTAATTAATTGATCCTAAAACTGAATTAATGTGTTTGTTGGTTAATGTGTGTGTGTGAGTGTAAAACAGGGACATTTCGCCTGGGACATTTCGCCAGTCGCCACAAGGAAAATGGCTGTTTTAGGCTTAGGGGTTAGGTTTAGGGGTTAGGGTTACAATTAGGGTTGGGGGTTAAGAGTTGGAGTTAGGGTTTGGTTAAGGGTTAGGGGTTAGGGAAAATAGGATTTTGACAAGGGTTGCATTTTATATTAAAAGTCAACAGTGCCAAAGGTACTTCAAACAAAGTACTGAGTAAAGGGTCTGAATACTTATGTAAATTTGATATTTCCGTTTTTTATTGTTAATAAATTTGCTAAAAGTTTTTGCTTTGTCATTCTGGGATATTGTGTGTAGATTGACGAGGGGAAAAAAACAATTTAATCCATTTTAGAATAAGGCTGTAACGTAACAAAATGTGGAAAAAGTGAAAGGGTCTGAATACTTTCCGAATGCACTGTATCTAAGTAAGTGCTGAATTAATAAGGTGACGGGGCATCATATTGTGTTAGCTTTCTGCCATGTTTGAGAAGTCAAAGCCCTTTGGATGAGTTATCTGGACAGCTGCCACTGGTATCTTTTGATTTCCTTGCGTTTTTTCTCCTCTCTGTTCTCGGCCCGTCTCCTCCTCCATCTTCTCCGAGAAGAGCAGGCAGGTGCGTTGCCCTAGCGACTTCAGACTCCACACAGACACAGCGTGTACACATGCTGCTCCAGACAAGCATGCGTCAAAACTTTGTTCATATGCACAATGTCTCTCATTCACATTCGCTTGTAAATGTCCAAACTCACCAAAAATGACATTCGGTAGCTTCTACCTATATATGTATAACTCTATGAGCTGGATTGCCTGTCTTTGCAATTTGTTTATTTTCGTTTGCGCTCGTTAGCATATTTGGCTAGCAGTCTCCATGGAAATTCACTATTACTTCTGTTAATTTTGTTAGCATTCGGGTAATAGACGCCCAATACTGTTGTTTTTAGCATTTTTGGCGCCCCCTTGTGTACTAAGCTGGTATTACCGTAAATCCCAGGATGAGAGAAGGATGGTATGAAGATATGAAAATCTGGACACCGCCCAACCCTATGAATCAATTGTTTGGTCCCCACAAGGATAGTAAAACAAACGTGTGTGTGTGTGACCCTCCCCGTCTCTATTTTTAGACCACATTGATAGCAGAGTGAAGTCAGACCTGTGGGAGGACTGGTTGATTAGTGCTGAGCAATTAACCGAAATTTCAATTATTTTTTGTTTTTTAAACAACTAATTGACCGATGTCAGTTAAATAATCTGAATTCCATTTAGTTCATATTTTTTTCTGTGAGCTCAATGCGCACATAGCACAGTTTAATCAGATCCAGCCGGAACTGTGCGATGTAGTAGGGAGTTGTAGTTTCGAACAAGCCAATATTCTACATAATTTAGTGCATAAAACATGGTAATCAACTACAATGACCATAATCCATTGCGCATCTACTTGTCCGGTCTGTGTTTCTTTTACGCCTTCTACAGAGGAGACAGAAGTATGCACGATCGTGAAGGTGATATAGAGAGAAGCTGTTGCTTCGCAAGGTATCTCTACCTGAAAATACATGAACTAAGTGTTTGATAGTTGATATTCAGCAGTCATAAAAGTATGCCTTATTTACATTTACATTTAAGTCATTTAGCAGACGCTCTTATCCAGAGCGACTTACAAATTGGTGCATTCAACTTAGGATAGCCAGTGGGACAACCACATCTTGATCACAGTAAGTACACTTCTTCAAACAAGCAGCTGTGAGCAAAGTCAGTGCAATCAGGGACAACTACATCTCGATCACAATAAGTAAATTTCTTTAAACAAGTGAGTGCTAGCAGGTGAAATAAGTCAGGTGTTAGTTTAGACAAAAGACAGTGGTAGTAAAGGGGGGGTAGAAGGATTACTATTATACTATTCCAGGTATTCCTTAATCAGTGGTCAGTGACTCCGCTGTCCTGGCGTCGTGGGGGAGCTTGTTCCACCATTGGGGTGCCAGAGCAGTGAATAGCTTTGACTGGGCTGAGCGGGAACTGTGCTTCCGTAGAGGTAGGGGGGCTAGCAGGCCAGAGGTGAAGGTAAGGAGGTGCCGTTCCCCTCACAGCTCCGAAGGCAAGCACCATGGTTTTGTAGTAGATGCAAGCTTCAACTGGAAGCCAGTGGAGTGTGCGGAGGAGCGGGTGACGTGAGAGAACTTGGGAAGGTTGAACACCAAACGGGCTGCAGCGTTCTGGATAAGTTGCAGGGGTTTAATGGCACAGGCAGGGAGCCCAGCCAACAGCGAGTTGCAGTAATCCAGACGGGAGATGACAAGTGCCTGGATTAGGACCTGTGCCGCTTTCTGTGTAAGGTAGGGTCGTACTCTGTGAATGTTGTAGAGCATGAACCTGCAGGATCGGGTCACCGCTTTGATGTTAGCAGAGAACAACAGGGTGTTGTCCAGGGTCACGCCAAGGCTCTTTGCACTCTGGGAGGAGGACACAATGGAGTTGTCAACCGTGATGGCGAGATCATGGAGCGGGCAGTCCTTCCCCGGGAGGAAGAGCAGCTCCGTCTTGCCGAGGTTCAGCTTGAGGTGGTGATCCGACATCCACACTGATATGTCTGCCAGACATGCAGAGATGCGATTCGCCACCTGGTTATCAGAAGGGGGAAAGGAGAAAATTAATTGTGTGTCGTCTGAGTAGCAATGATAGGAGAGACCATGTGAGGATATGACAGAGCCAAGTGACTTGGTGTATAGAGAGAATAGGAGAGGGCCTAGAACTGAGCCCTGGGGGACACCAATGGTGAGAGCACGTGGTGCGGGGACAGATTCTCGCCACGCCACCTGGTAGGAGTGACCTGTCAGGTAGGACGCAATCCAAGAGTGAGCAGCGCCGGAGATGCCCAACTCGGAGAGGGTGGAGAGGAGGATCTGATGGTTCACAGTATCAAAGGCAGCAGATAGGTCAAGAAGGATAAGAGCAGAGGAGAGAGAGTTAGCTTTGGCAGTGCGGAGAGCCTCCGTGACACAGAGAAGAGTAGTCTCAGTTGAATGACCAGTCTTGAAACCTGACTGGTTAGGATCAAGAAGGTAATTCTGAGAGAGATAGCAGGAGCGTTGGCTAGAGACGGCACGCTCGAGTTTTGGAGAGAAAAGAAAGAAGGGATACTGGTCTGTAGTTGTTGACATCGGAGGGATCGAGTGTAGGTTTTTTG
The DNA here is from genome assembly GCF_964263955.1 of Coregonus lavaretus. Classification (NCBI taxonomy): domain Eukaryota; kingdom Metazoa; phylum Chordata; class Actinopteri; order Salmoniformes; family Salmonidae; genus Coregonus; species Coregonus lavaretus. The sequence goes on along the minus strand of NC_140015.1, from coordinate 24,874,748 downwards.
AGGAGGGGTGCAACTCTCGCCCTCTTAAAGACGGAAGGGACATAGCCAGCGGTCAAGGATGAGTTGATGAGCGAGGTGAGGTAAAGGAGAAGGTCTCCGGCAATGGTCTGGAGAAGAGAGGCGGGGATAGGGTCAAGCGGGCAGGTTGTTGGGCAGTCGCAAGATTTCATCTGGAGAGAGAGGGGAGAAAGAAGTCAAAGCATAGGGTAGGGCAGTGTGAGCAGGACCAGCGGTGTCATTTGACTTAATAAATGAGGATCGGATGTCGTCAACCTTCTTTTCAAAATGGTTGACGAAGTCATCCACAGAGAGGGAGGAGGGAGGGGGAGGAGGAGGAGGATTCAGCAGGGAGGGGAAGGTGGCAAAGAGCTTCCTAGGGTTAGAGGCAGAGGCTTGAAATTTAGTGGTAGAAAGTGACTTTAGCAGCAGAAACAGAGGAAGAAAAAGTAGAGAGGAGGGAGTGAAAAGATGACAGGTCCGCAGGGAGTCTAGTTTTCCTCCATTTCCGCTCGGCTGCCCGGAGCCCTGTTCTGTGAGCTCGCAATGAGTAGTCAAGCCACGGAGCAGGAGGGGAGGACAGAGCCGGCCGGGAGGATAGGGGACATAGAGAGTCAAAAGATGCAGAAAGGGAGGAGAGGAGGGTTGAGGAGGCAGAATCAGTAGACCGGAGGGAGAAGGATTTAGCAGAGGGAAGAGATGATAGGATGGAAGAGGAGAGAGTAGCGGGAGAGAGAGAGCGAAGGTTGCGACGGCGCATTACCATCTGAGTAGGGGCAGAGTGAGTAGTGTTGGAGGAGAGCGAGAGAGAAAAGGATACAAAGTAGTGGTCGGAGACTTGGAGGGGAGTTGCAGTGAGATTAGTAGAAGAACAGCATCTAGTAAAGATGAGGTCAAGTGTATTGCCTGCCTTGTGCGTAGGGGGGGACGGTGAGAGGGTGAGGTCAAAAGAGGAAAGGAGTGGAAAGAAGGAGGCAGAGAGAAATGAGTCGAAGGCAGACATCGGCAGGTTAAAGTCACCCAGAACTGTGAGGGGTGAGCCATCCTCAGGAAAGGAACTTATCAAGGCGTCAAGCTCATTGATTAACTTTCCAAGGGAACCTGAAGGGCAATAAATGACAAGGATGTTAAGCTTGAATGGGCTAGTGACTGTGACAGCATGGAATTCAAATGAGGAGATAGACAGATGGGTCAGGGGTAAAAGAGAGAATGTCCACTTGGGAGAGATGAGGATTCCTGTGCCACCGCCACGTTGACTAGATGCTCTCGGGGTATGCGAGAACACATGATCAGACGAGGAAAGAGCAGTAGGAATAGCAGTGTTTTCTGTGGTAATCCATGTTTCCGTCAGCGCCAAGAAGTCGAGAGACTGGAGGGTAGCATAGGCTGAGATGAACTCTGCCTTGTTGGCCGCAGAACGGCAGTTCCAGAGGCTGCCGGAGACCTGGAACTCCACGTGGGTCGTGCGTGCAGGGACCACCAGATTGGAGTGGTAGCAGCCACGCAGTGTGATGCGTTTGTATGGCCTGTGCAGAGAGGAGAGAACAGGGATAGACAGACACATAGTTGACAGGCTACAGAAAAGGCTACAATAATGCAAAATAAATCAGAATGAAATTAACTAAACATCTGGGGAAGTGAGAGAGCGGGGCCTCCCTCGACTAACTTGGCAGAACAACTTGGCAGAACTGTCTTTTACTTTGAAGAACTACAAAATAGTGATTTTGTCAGACAGCATAGGCATCAGCTCTATAGAGATGAGATGATGACTTGGAATGAAATAATAAATTCATCAAATAAAACAAATGGAATATAGACACCCAACGGAAATATTTTATTAAAGTAAAGTCATGTGAATAAATTACTGTTAATAAGTGATAAGCAGTAATGGGCAGTCACTACCATCATGGGACTTTTATTCATTGTTTTATTCTGTGTTGTTACAGCATTCAACCCACATAATGCATAGTGCATTTAATGTTTCTTTTTTAATATATCGAAACCAAAATCGAAAACCGTGATTATTTTTTAATAATCGATCCGAAAACAAACTGACCTCAAAAAGCACTAATCGCTCAGTACTACGGTTGATATACCACTCTATTCCCCTCTCTTCTGTAGTTCTCTCGCTCTCTTCCTTCCTCTCTCTCTTTCTCGATCTCTCCCTCTCGCTTGCCTTCTCCCCTCTTCCTACAGTCTGTCTACATTTCAATTGGTCTTATTCTCTAAACAGAAAGGAGGGTCTAATAAATGCCCTGGGAAAACATCCAGTCATGGAAAGTAACTACAATACTTTACTGCTGTTTGAAAGGCCTCTCCACAACTGAAATGAGATGGCAGTAACAGCCCACCAACAATGGAACCTGAGAATCTGAGCCTAAATGTGTTGAGTGTTAAAGAGAGCACAGTCAGATAAGATTAAACAATATTTACAGTTACTTGAGCTGTCCTGAAGTCTACTTAGTTACCTTTTGAGCTCAGATGAGTATGGCCATTAGCAGCTTTATAATGTTCTCTCTCTCCCCCCTGCAGGGACCTGCAGGCCCTGTCTGATTGATGTGGTCCCTGTGAAGAACGCAGAGGGACAGGTCATCATGTTCATCCTCAACTTCCAGGAAATCATTGACCCCTCCCTCAAGAAACCAGGGCTGAGACAGAGGATGGCCCAGGGCTGGGTAGGGGCAGGTCAGTGTGGAAAATGTGTGTGCGATGATAATGTCTATCTGTCTGTCTGTCTGTCTGTCTGCATTAACCTGTTTATTCCATTGCTCTACGTTGAATGTAGCTGTGTTATAACATACAGAATGTGACTACATCCTGGTAGGTGTGCTTGTGTTTTTATGTAAAGTGTATGTATAAGCACTCTCTGGTTTCTCAGGGCAGAGTCGCAGGCTGAAGTTGAGACTGCCATCAGTGCGTGCAATGCGTCAGCCTTCCCTCGCCAAAGACCAGTTTGAGGGGGTGGTGGTGGACTACCTACAGGTAAGGTGGCCAGAGACTCCCATACACACATAGGCCTATACACACAGTACTCGTCTAAATATGACCTTACATAAAATATATCTTGATTATCTCAGTTCCTGTATCTCTTATATTTTGTAATGAAGAAAGCTTCAGTCATCACATACATTTAGCAGTAAGTAGAAATCTAGTACAGTATTTATCCTATGAGTGTCCTCTCCCTCCTTCCCTAATTCAGCCCAACAGTGAAGAGGTCCCTCTGAAGGAGTTCCGTATCCCGTCCAAGGAGAGCTGCATGCAGTCTGAGACAGAGGCGCTGATAGAGCAGGACTACGAGTCCCCCCAGCCTGCAAGCTACTGCTCCCCCAAACGTCTGTCCCTATTGTCGGAGCGGCTGGACCCCAGCGTTCCCTTCCTCCCCAGCGGCCCATTCTCTAGTGCAGCCTTCCCCAGGACGGTCCTGCCCCGGAGCCGCTCCAGAGAGACTGTCGGCAGCCTCCGCAGAGCTTCCTCCCTGGATGACCTCGACAGCATGAGGGCCGAGTCGGGCCGAACAGGAGACCCACACTCCAACAGCAGTGAGTGCGTGTTTGTATATGTGTGTGTGTACCCAGTAAAACGTGTAGTCTGTTTCCATTGTTGTACCCCCTCTGACGGGAAGAAATGTGGTTGTCTCCTCTTACAGTTCCATCTGAATCAAAACAAACCAAGCCAAAGATACCTGGGCCTGTTGGAGGTATTCTGCTCTGTAGAAAGGAGAATCCTCACCCCCATTCCCCAAACACTGAGCATGTGCAGCAGCAGGGTCACTAATCAATGCCTCTACCCTATAGTGTGTGTGTGTGTGTGTGTGTGTGTGTGTGTGTGTGTGTGTGTGTGTGTGTGTGTGTGTGTGTGTGTGTGTGTGTGTGTGTGTGTGTGTGTGTGTGTGTGTGTGTGTGTGTGTGTGTGTGTGTGTGTGTGTGTGTGTGTGTGTGTGTGTGTGTGTGTGTGTGTGTGTGTGTGTGTGTGTGTGTACATGTTGTACCATACTTGTGAGTACCAGAAGTCCTCACAAGAATAGTAAACCAACAAAAATTCAGAGAAGTCAGGACATTTAGCCGGTCCTCACTTGTAAAAAGGCTATTTTAGTCTAAGGGATTAGGTTTAAAATTATGGTTAAGGGTTAAGGTTAGGGAAAATAGGATTTTTAATGGGAATCAATTGTTGGTCCCAAAAAGTCCTCACAAGTATAGTAAGACATAGCTGTGTGTGTGTGTTCTATAGGAGTCCCAGTCACGCAGAGGCCATCCTTTACTCATCACACAGCTAATACTATGGAGTGTGGGGCTGTGGGCTTCCCATCTATCCCAGGGAAATAAGACACTCCCTCTCACTTCATTACTCTATCTCTCTCAATTCAATTTAAGGGCCTTTATTGGCATGGGAAACATATGTTTACATTTCCAAAGCAAGTGAAATAGATAACAAACTCCCTCTGTATCTTTCTCACTCAGATGCTTTGCTGAGTTTAAACCAATATGTTTCTCACCTAGAGGAATGGGAATTGCATTATAACACATTACATTTTTAGTTCTGAATGTGTTACTTGCAGTTTAAATAAAGGATTTGAGCGGTAATATAATATGTGAACTTGTCGTTAAAAATAGATAGATACACAGTAATGAGAGATGAGTGTTGTTGTGTGCAGACCTGAAGGCCGGTACTCTGAGCTCCACCTCAGACTCAGACCTGATGCGACGCAGGACCAGCACTTGCAGGACCAGCACTCGTAACCCCCTCACACTCAGCTTCGCCTCCGACCTCTTGCGACCGCCCTCGCCCACTGAGATTGAGATCATTGCTCCCAGCAAAGTAAAGGACCGCCACCGAGACGTCACAGAGAAGGTCACACATGTCACACAGGTGAGACACATGGTCCTCACTCGCACTCATATCACACAACCAGTCAACCTGTATTCTGCTTATATATTATGGGATTTTGAAAGTGAGCTTTTTCAGAACGGCATGTGAGATATTGTGTACACAGGATGTTGTGTGAAAGGAACGTTGGGTTATTGAGAAATGGTAGATTACATATTTTCGGTCTGGCTCCCTGTGTTGCAAGCTTTCTGCTGAGGATGCAGCTGCATGTCACTCAAGAGTTTCCACACGCATTCACACACACACACACACACACACACACACACACACACACACACACACACACACACACACACACACACAACAGGAAGATGATATATATAATGATAATAATACAGTTTTCTTCAATCGCTTTGGTGCTAATGTCAAAAGTATGTGGTGAATTTTCTAAACTCTTAATACAAAACTCCAAAATGGTAACACGGCAAGTCTCATAAAACATTTTATTGTGAATTTATTTAGTTTGAAGACATTTTTTCACGACACAACCATTAATCCAAAATATAAATGTACTGTGAAATACCACGTAAACATTGGTTGAATCATCAAAAAACACCATAATTGTCACGAATTCCGCCGAGACTGCTCCTCCTCCTTGTTCGGGCAGGCTTCGGCGTTTGTCGTCCCCGGAGTACTAGCTACTACCGCTTGATGTCTCGATGTTTGTTTGGTCTTGTCTTGTTAGTGCACCTGTTTCATGTTATGTATTGATTAGGTCACCTATAAGTTTCCTTTAGTTTTGTTTGCAGTTGTGTGTGATTGTCCGCCTGTCCGTTGGTGTCTCTACGTTCTTATTGTGGAACTAGTATTTTACTCACTGTGTTGCGTAATCGTTTTGCCTCCTGTGTTTTCGAGGCCGTTTGATTTTGTTCTCTATTCAGTCTGAGTAAAGTCGTTTTGACTGAGCATCTGTGTCCTGCGCCTGACTCCTACACCGCATCCACATCAGCTATTGTGACAGAATCACACACCAATACCATGGAGTCAGCAGGAGCAGCGGCGGTGACCGAGTCGCTGGAGGATCGGGTCAGCTGCCAGGACGCCAGGATCCAGCAACTCGGCTCCGCCATGCAGGAGGTGATGAACACCCTGCGCCGATGGGAACGGGGAGGCGTGCCCACACCTCCTCCTACATTACCATCACCATCGGCCAGCCCCACCAGACCAGCTCCGGAATCCAGTGGGATTCGGCTCTCGCTCCCGAGGGCGTATGATGGCACCGCAGCCGGGTGTCATGGGTTCCTCCTTCAGGTGGAACTCTACCTGGCCACCATACACCCGGCGCCCTCGGGATACGAGAGCGTTTCCGCCCTCATCTCCTGTCTCTCCGGCAAGGCGTTGGAGTGGGCCAACGCCGAATGGAGGGGAATAGACGCCGCCACCATCAGCTATGCGGAGTTCTCCCGCCGCTTCAGGGCTGTTTTCGATCACCCTCCTGAGGGTAAAGCGGCGGGGGAGCGTCTGTTCCACCTCCGACAGGGGAAGAGGAGCGCACAGGAGTTCGCCCTGGATTTCCGGACTCTAGCGGCGGATGCGGGGTGGAATGAGAGGGCCCTCATCGACCACTATCGGTGTAGCCTGCGTGAGGACGTTCGTCGAGAGCTGGCCTGCAGGGACACCAATCTGTCCTTTGACCAGCTAGTGGACATGTCCATCCGTCTGGATACCCTGCTGGCCACCCGCGGACGTCCCGAGTTGGGGCCGTCCATTCCATCCCCCAGCACCTCCGAGCCGAGCCCTATGGAGCTCGGGGGTGCTGGCGCTAGAGAGAGAAGGAGAGAGAACCCGAGGGGGGCCGTCCCCTGCACCAGCTGTGGCCGTGGAGGACACACTGCGGCTAGGTGCTGGGGAGGGTCTCCAGGGAATCGGGGCAACAGGTCACGCACTGGGGAGTCATTTCAGGTGAGTAGGCGCCCCACTCACCCAGAGCTCTCTGTTGTTCACTTGTGTATACCTGTGGTATTTCCTCAGGTTGCATCTCATTCCCAGCATAAGGCGCTAGTCGATTCAGGCGCAGCTGGGAATTTCATTGATCGGAAATGTTGTACTAAGTTAGGGATTCCCCTCCTGCCCGTTGATGCACCCTTTCCTGTCCATGCCCTAGATAGCCGCCCGTTGGGATCTGGGTTGATTAGGGAGGTCACAGCGCCACTAAAAATGAAGACGCAGGGGGGTCATGAGGAGATTATTCAGTTGTACCTGATTGACTCTCCTGCGTATCCCGTGGTGCTGGGGCTTCCTTGGTTAATCACCCATGACCCCACCATTTTGTGGCAACAGAGGGCTCTCAAGGAATGGTCTGACCAGTGTGTTGGGCGATGTTTAGGTGTTTCCGTTGGGGCGACCACGGTGGAGAGTCCGAACCAAGTGCCCGCAATGCACATTCCCCCTGAGTATGAGGATTTGGCACTCGTGTTCAGCAAGACGAGGGCGACGCGATTGCCACCTCATAGACAGGGAGATTGTGCGATAAACCTCCAGACAGGTGCGGCACTCCCGCGGAGCCATGTGTATCCTCTGTCTCAAGACGAGACGGCGGCTATGGAGACATACATAGCCGAGTCCCTGAGACAAGGATACATACGGCCCTCCACTTCCCCTGCGTCCTTGAGTTTCTTTTTTGTGAAGAAGAAGGATGGAGGGTTGCGCCTGTGTATTGATTACCGTAGTCTCAATCAGATCACTGTGAAATACAGTTACCCTCTTCCTCTGATTGCGAGTATGACTGAATCATTACGCAGAGCGCGTTTCTTCACAAAACTGGATCTCAGGAGCGCCTATAACTTGGTGCGCATTAGGGAGGGAGATGAATGGAAGACGGCATTTAGTACCACCTCAGGTCATTATGAGTATCTCGTCATGCCATACGGGTTAATGAATGCTCCTTCAGTCTTCCAATCATTTGTGGACGAGATCTTCCGGGACCTGCATGGGCAGGGAGTGGTAGTGTACATTGACGACATCCTAGTGTACTCTGCTACACGAGCCGAGCATGTAGCCCTGGTGCGCCGAGTGTTAGGTAGGCTGTTGGAGCATGACTTGTATGTCAAGGCAGAGAAATGTCTGTTTTTCCAGGAGTCCATCTCCTTCTTGGGTCATCGGTTGTCCGCGTCAGGGGTGAAGATGGAGATTGACCATGTGTCAGCCGTGCGTAACTGGCAAACCCCAACCACTGTTAAAGAGGTGCAGCGGTTTTTGGGTTTTGCCAATTACTACCGGAGGTTTATGTGGGGTTTTGGACAGGTAGCAGCTCCCATTACTTCCCTGCTGAAGGGGGGCCCGGTGCGTTTGCAGTGGTCGGATGAAGCGGACAGGGCGTTTTGTAAACTGAAGGACCTGTTCACTTCGACTCCGGTACTGGCGCACCCGGACCCCGCTTTAGCGTTCCAGGTAGAGGTGGACGCGTCAGAGGCCGGTATTGGGGCAGTACTGTCGCAAAGCTCCGGCACGCCTCCTAAGCTCCGTCCCTGCGCTTTTTATTCTAAAAAGCTCAGCCCGGCGGAACGTAATTATGACGTAGGGGACAGGGAGCTGTTAGCCGTGGTTCAAGCCCTAAAGGTGTGGAGGCATTGGCTTGAGGGGGCTCAACACCCTTTTCTCATTCTGACTTACCATCGTAACCTGGAGTACATCCGGGCAGCTAGGAGAATGAACCCTCGTCAGGCTAGGTGGAACATGTTTCTGACCCGGTTCGTTTTTAAGATCACTTACATCCCAGGGTCCCAGAACGGTAAGGCAGACGCCCTGTCCCGGCGGTATGACACAGAGGAGAGGTCCATTGAGCCCACTCCCATACTGCCGGAGTCTTGTCTGGTGGCACCGGTGGTATGGGAGGTCGATGCGGAAATTGAGTGGGCGTTACGCACCGACCCTACTCCCCCAGAGTGTCCAGTGGGTCGGACGTACGTGCCGCTCGAGGTCCGTGATCGTCTCATTTATTGGGCTCATACGTCACCCTCCTCTGGACATCCAGGTATTGGCCGGACAGTGCACTGCCTTAGTGTTAAGTACTGGTGGCCAACATTGGCTAGGGACGTGAGGGTTTATGTCTCCTCCTGCTCGGTGTGCGCTCAGTGTAAGGCGCCTAGACACCTGCCCAGGGGGAAGTTACAACCCCTGCCCGTTCCACAACGGCCGTGGTCTCACCTCTCGGTGGACTTTGTCACGGACCTTCCCCCCTCTCAGGGGAATACCACTATTCTGGTCATTGTGGATCGGTTCTCTAAGGCCTGTCGTCTCATTCCAATGCCGGGTCTCCCTACTGCCCTACAGACCGCTGAGGCTTTGTTCACCCACGTCTTCCGGCACTACGGGGTTCCCGAGGATATAGTGTCTGATCGGGGTCCCCAATTCACCTCTAGAGTCTGGAGGGCGTTCATGGAACGCTTGGGGGTCTCGGTTAGCCTTACCTCGGGTTTCCACCCTGAGAGTAATGGGCAGGTGGAGAGAGTGAACCAGGATGTGGGTAGGTTTCTGAGATCATATTGCCAGGGCCGGCAGGAGGAGTGATCGGGGTATATCCCCTGGGCAGAGATGGCTCAGAACTCTCTTCGCCACTCCTCAACTAACCTGACCCCTTTCCAGTGCGTGTTAGGGTATCAGCCGGTTCTGGCACCATGGCATCAGAGCCAGATCGAGGCTCCTGCGGTGGATGAGTGGTTTCGGCGCTCGGAGGAGACGTGGAACGCTGCACACGTACATCTGCAGCGGGCCATCCGCAGGCAGAAGGCGAGTGCTGATCTCCACCGCAGTGAGGGTCCAGTATACGCCCCTGGAGATCGAGTCTGGCTCTCGACTCGAAACCTGCCCCTTCGCCTGCCCTGCCGGAAGCTTGGCCGGCGGTTTGTGGGGCCATTTAAAGTCCTGAGGAGATTGAACGAGGTGTGTTACAAGTTGCAACTGCCTAATGACTATCACATTAACCCCTCGTTCCATGTGTCTCTCCTCAGGCCGGTGGTAGCTGGTCCACTCCAGGACAGTGAGATAAGAGAGACCCCTCCGCCCCCACTGGACATCGAGGGGGCTCCGGCTTACTCAGTCCGGTCCATCGTGGATTCGAGACGTCGGATGGGGGGTCTACAATATCTCGTGGAGTGGGAGGGGTACGGTCCGGAGGAACGGTGCTGGGTGCCTAGGAGGGACATTTTAGATCCATCTCTCCTGACTGAGTTCCACCGTAGTCATCCCATGCGCCCGGCTCCGCATCCTCCTGGTCGTCCCCGAGCCCGGGGTCAGCGCACGGCTGGAGCCGCGCGTCAAGGGGGGGGTACTGTCACGAATTCCGCCGAGACTGCTCCTCCTCCTTGTTCGGGCAGGCTTCGGCGTTCGTCGTCCCCGGAGTACTAGCTACTACCGCTTGATGTCTCGATGTTTGTTTGGTCTTGTCTTGTTAGTGCACCTGTTTCATGTTATGTATTGATTAGGTCACCTATAAGTTTCCTTTAGTTTTGTTTGCAGTTGTGTGTGATTGTCCGCCTGTCCGTTGGTGTCTCTGTACGTTCTTATTGTGGAACGAGTATTTTACGCACTGTGTTGCGTAATCGTTTTGCCTCCTGTGTTTTCGAGGCCGTTTGATTTTGTTCTATATTCAGTCTGAGTAAAGTCGTTTTGACTGAGCCTCTGTGTCCTGCGCCTGACTCCTACACCGCATCCACATCAGCTATTGTGACAATAATAATGTCTTCTCAATGTAGTTATTTTAACAACTAGTTAATCCAAGAGCAAAATAGTTTCAAAATGTCCCTTTGAATATAATATGCTACAGTACTGTCAATTACAGTACTGTTTTCACATTAGACAATAAATACACTTGCACTACCTATTAAAATTGACTGAACATCAAATTTCGATAATTTCTATCACGTGTAATCTTTCACAATCAATGTAAAATTTTTAATATGTATTGTTCAGATATAATTACAACATAGGTGTACTGTAATACATCTGTATTGTACTTATGTATTGTAGTGGTCTTGTATGTGGCTCAGTTCGTAAGAGCATGGCACTAGCAACACCAGAGTTGTGGGTTCGATTTCCACTGGGGTCACATACCAAAATATAAACACTCACTGTTGTCACTTTGGATAAAAGCATCTGCTATGTACAGTGGGGAAAAAAAGTATTTAGTCAGCCACCAATTGTGCAAGTTCTCCCACTTAAAAAGATGAGAGAGGCCTGTAATTTTCATCATAGGTACACGTCAACTATGACAGACAAATTGAGGAAAATAAATTCCAGAAAATCACATTGTAGGATTTTTTATGAATTTATTTGCAAATTATGGTGGAAAATAAGTATTTGGTCACCTACAAACAAGCAAGGTTTCTGGCTCTCACAGACCTGTAACTTCTTCTTTAAGAGGCTCCTCTGTCCTCCACTCGTTACCTGTATTAATGGCACCTGTTTGAACTTGTTATCAGTATAAAAGACACCTGTCCACAACCTCAAACAGTCACACTCCAAACTCCACTATGGCCAAGACCAAAGAGCTGTCAAAGGACACCAGAAACAAAATTGTAGACCTGCACCAGGCTGGGAAGACTGAATCTGCAATAGGTAAGCAGCTTGGTTTGAAGAAATCAACTGTGGGAGCAATTATTAGGAAATGGAAGACATACAAGACCACTGATAATCTCCCTCGATCTGGGGCTCTACGCAAGACCTCACCCCGTGGGGTCAAAATGATCACAAGAACGGTGAGCAAAAATCCCAGAACCACACGGGGGGACCTAGTGAATGACCTGCAGAGAGCTGGGACCAAAGTAACAAAGCCTACCATCAGTAACACACTACGCCGCCAGGGACTCAAATCCTGCAGTGCCAGACGTGTCCCCCTGCTTAAGCCAGTACATGTCCAGGCCCGTCTGAAGTTTGCTAGAGTGCATTTGGATGATCCAGAAGAGGATTGGGAGAATGTCATATGGTCAGATGAAACCAAAATAGAACTTTTTGGTAAAAACAACTCGTCGTGTTTGGAGGACAAAGAATGCTGAGTTGCATCCAAAGAACACCATACCTACTGTGAAGCATGGGGGTGGAAACATCATGCTTTGGGGCTGTTTTTCTGCAAAGGGACCAGGACGACTGATCCGTGTAAAGGAAAGAATGAATGGGGCCATGTATCGTGATATTTTGAGTGAAAACCTCCTTCCATCAGCAAGGGCATTGAAGATGAAACGTGGCTGGGTCTTTCAGCATGACAATGATCCCAAACACACCGCCCGGGCAACGAAGGAGTGGCTTCGTAAGAAGCATTTCAAGGTCCTGGAGTGGCCTAGCCAGTCTCCAGATCTCAACCCCATAGAAAATCTTTGGAGGGAGTTGAAAGTCTGTGTTGCCCAGCGACAGCCCCAAAACATCACTGCTCTAGAGGAGATCTGCATGGAGGAATGGGCCAAAATACCAGCAACAGTGTGTGAAAACCTTGTGAAGACTTACAGAAAACGTTTGACCTGTGTCATTGCCAACAAAGGGTATATAACAAAGTATTGAGAAACTTTTGTTATTGACCAAATACTTATTTTCCACCATAATTTGCAAATAAATTCATTAAAAATCCTACAATGTGATTTTCTGGATTTTTTTCTCTCATTTTGTCTGTCATAGTTGACGTGTACCTATGATGAAAATTACAGGCCTCTCTCATCTTTTTAAGTGGGAGAACTTGCACAATTGGTGGCTGACTAAATACTTTTTTTCCCCACTGTAAATGGCATATATTACAGTATTACAGTACTGTACTGGCCAATGCACACAAGCCTAAGATCATCATGTGCAATTCCAAGCGTCGGCTGGAGTGGTGTAAAGCTCGCCGCCATTGGACTCTGGAGCAGTGGAAACGCGTTTTCTGGAGTGATGAATCACGCTTCACCATCTGGCAGTCCGACGAATCTGGGTTTGGCGGAATGCCGGTAGAACGCTACCTGCCCCAATGCATAGTGCCAACTGCAAAGTTTGGTGGAGGAGGAATAATGGTCTGGGGCTGTTTTTCATGGTTCAGTCTAGGCCCCTTAGTTCCACTGAAGGGAAATCGTAACGCTACAGCATACAATGACATTCTAGACAATTCTGTGCTTCCAACTTTGTGGCAACAGTTTGGGGAATTCCCTTTCCTCTTTCAGCATGACTGTGCCTCCGTGCACAAAGCGAGGTCCATATAGAAATGGTTTGTCAAGAACGGTGTGAAAAAACTTGACTGGTCTGCACAGAGCCCTGACCTAAACCCCATCGAACACCTTTAGGATGAACTGGAACGCCGACTGCAAGCCAGGCCTAATCGCCCAACATCAGTGCCCGACCTCACTAAAGCTCTTGTGACTGAATGGAAGCAAGACCCCGCAGCAATGTTCCAACACTAGTGGAAAACCTTCCCAGAAGAGTGGAGGCTGTTATAGCAGCAAAGGGGGGACCAACTCCATATTGATGCACATAATTTTGGAATGAGATGTTCGACGAGCAGGTGTCCACATACTTTTGGTCATGTAGTGTATAAGAGGATATTATCTCCTGTAGAAACCATGTTGTTGGCTACATGGATGGAGATGTTATTTAGCATCACTACTGTACTATATGCTCTTGTCTCTCTGCATGTATGTGAGAGGGAGAATGGGGAAAAGACAGTTTGTATGTGTGATTGAAGGATCTCACCTTCCATAGCGTGACATCTGTGCCAGGAGAAGAACTTCTCACACCCACCTGTCATCACACTAAGTTTGAGTACATCATCATAACCTGTAATGTCATGGAAACACTAACACAGTGAGATGGCCCCACAACACCACTGCGTAGCACACTGACCCACATGTCTGTGGTGGGACAGTCAGTGGCCAATGGTCAGATGAACCCACATACTAACCCTGGGTGCTCTGACTTCACTTGTCCACTACAAGTGGAGCAATATGACTCAATATTAAGGATTTGTGTGGTATTACTAGATGTGTGTGTGTGTCAAGTGAACATACATGTCTTATGACAGTACATTTGAGTGTTATAACGGATGTTTATATCATCAGAATTTACTTGATAGCTTGTGAATGGGCAGTTTGACTTGTTGCTAATGCTAATGTTAGCATTGCTCTGAGTGAGAGGAGAGCTCTTGAGGTTGTCGTGTTGATGCCCCCTGCCTTGCTCGCTGGGTGCACATGGGAGGCAATGTGGCGTGCCTCCAGTTACTACCAATGGAAGAATCGATCGGGCTAATAGATCCCCCCCTCTCCACTTCCTCCAAGCCTGCTCCTGGTAGAGCCCTCAGCTGCTGATCACTATGAATACCACACACATGTACTCTCAAATTATACAGGAAGTGTGTGAGCTACGATGTTTGATTTTTAATCACCCTCACCAACAAGTTCACACGTCTATAAGATAATTAGCCTGGCGAAATCATCACGTTTGGCATGACATGGAGTGGCAAGGAGTGGAATGTTAGCACAAACAGACAATTATGTTGCCTTCCCAGGGTTGGGGTCAATTCCATTTAAATTCCAGTAAATTCAGTAAGTAAACCAAATTTCAATTCCAAATTGTCCTCATTGAAAAGCATAGAAGAGAATTGGAATTTCAGTGAATTCCTGAATTGACTGGAATTGGAAATGGAATTTACCCCAACCTTGTACCTTTCCAATTGAAATTCTGCAATTTCAACAATTTCTTTCTAAAAAGTAAGTGTTTTAGAGTCAATAATTAGACTTCGATAAGATAATGTTACACTAAACAAAAGTATAAACGCAGCATGTGAAGTGTTGGTCCCATGTTTCATGAGCTGAAATAAAAGATACCAGAAATATTCCATACGCACAAAAAGCTTATTTCTCTAAAATGTTGTGCACAAATTTGTTTGCATCCCTGTTAGTGAGCATTTCTCCTGTTCAAAAATAACCTATCCACCTGACAGGTGTGGCATATCAAGAAGCTTGTGCTGGGGACAATAAAACGCCACTCTAAGATGTACAGTTTTGTCACACAACACAATGCCACAGATGTCTCAAATTTTGAGGGAGCGTGCAATTGGCATGCTGACTTCAGGAATGTCCACCAGACCTGTTGCCAGAGAATTGAATGTTCATTTCTCTACCATAAGCCACCTCCAACGTCGTTTTAGAGAATTTGTCAATACATCCAACTGGCCTCACAACCGCAGACCATGTGTATGGCGTCCATGTGGGTGAGCGGTTTGCTGATGTCAACGTTGTGAACAGAGTGCCCCATGGTGGCGGTGGGGTTATGGTATGAGCAGGCGTAAGCTACGGACAACAAACACAATTGCATTTTATCGATGCCAATTTGAATGCACAAAAATACAGTGACGAGATCCTGAGAGCATTGTGAGGCCCACTTTTTTTTAAAGGTATCTGTGACCAACAGTTGCATATCTGTATTCCCAGTTATGTGAAATCCATAGATTAGGGCCTAATGAATTTATTTAAATTGACTGATTTCCTCATATGAACTGTAACTCAGTAAAATCTTTTAAAATTGTTGCATGTTGCGTTTATATTTTTGTTCAGTTTAGAAACTAATATATATATATAGTGCCTTGCAAAAGTATTCATCCCCCTTGGCGTTTTTCTATTTTGTTGCATTACAACTTGTAATTTAAATGGATTTTTATTTGGATTTCATGTAATGGACATACACAAAATAGTCCAAATTGGTGAAGTGAAATGAAAAAAATAACTTGTTTCAAAACATTCAAAAAAATAAATAAAGGAATAGTGGTGCGTGCATATGCTGTGAAGCCCCTAAATAAGATCTGGTGCAACCAATTACCTTCAGAAGTCACATAATTAGATTGCGCACAGGTGGATTTATTTAAGTGTCACATGATCTGTCACATGATCTCAGTATATATACACACCTGTTCTGAAAGGCCCCAGAGTCTGCAACACCACTAAGCAAGGGGCACCACCAAGCAAGCGGCACCATGAAGACCAAGGAGCTCTCCAAACAGTTCAGGGACAAAGTTGTGGAGAAGTACAGATCAGGGTTGGGTTATATAAAAGTATCTGAAACGTTGAACATCCCACAGAGCACCATTAAATCCATTATTTTAAAATGGAAAGAATATGGCACCACAACAAACCTGCCAAGAGAGGGCCGCCCACCAAAACACACGGACCAGGCAAGTAGGGCATTAATCAGAGAGGCAACAAAGACACCAAAGATAACCCTGAAGGAGCTGCAAAGCTCCACAGCGGAGATTGGAGTATCTGTCCATAGGACCACTTTAAGACGTACACTCCACAGAGCTGGGCTTTACGGAAGAGTGGCCAGAAAAAAAGCCATTGCTTAAAGAAAAAAATAAGCAAACACGTTTGGTGTTCGCCAAAAGGCATGTGGGAGGCTCCCCAAACATGGAAGAAGGTACTCTGGTCAGATGAGACTAAAATTGAGCTTTTTGGCCATCAAGGAAAACGCTATGTCTGGCGCAAACCCAACACCTCTCATCACCCCGAGAACACCATTCCCACAGTGAAGCATGGTGGTGGCAGCATCATGCTGTGGGGATGTTTTTCTTCGGCAGGGACTGGGAAACTGTTCAGAATTGAAGGAATGATGGATGGCGCTAAATACAGGGAAATTCTTGAGGGAAACCTGTTTCAGTCTTCCAGAGGTTTGAGACTGGGACAGAGGTTCACCTTCCAGCAGGACAATGACCCTAAGCATACTGCTAAAGCAACACTCGAGTGGTTTAAGGGGAAACATTTAAATGTCTTGGAATGGCCTAGTCAAAGCCCAGACCTCAATCCAATTGAGAATCTGAGGTATGACTTAAAGATTGCTGTACATTTTAAAAGGCAACAAAATAGGAAAAATGCCAACGGGGGTGAATACTTTCGCAAGCCAATGTGTGTGTGTAGTGAGGGGAAAAAAGTATTTGATCCCCTGCTGATTTTGTACATTTGCCCACTGACAAAGACATGATCAGTCTATAATTTTAATGGTAGGTTTATTTGAACAGTGAGAGACAGAATAACAACAAAAAAATCCAGAGAAACGCATGTCAAAAATGTTATAAATTGATTTGCATTTTAATGAGGGAAATAAGTATTTGACCCCTCTGCAAACATGACTTAGTACTTGGTGGCCAAACCCTTGTTGGCAATCACAGAGGTCAGACATTTCTTGTAGTTGGCCACCAGGTTTGCACACATCTCAAGAGGGATTTTGTCCCACTCCTCTTTGCAGATCTTCTCCAAGTCATTAAGGTTTCGAGGCTGACATTTGGCAACTCGAACCTTCAGCTCCCTCCACAGATTTTCTATGGGATTAAGGTCTGGAGACTGGCTAGGCCACACCAGGACCTTAATGTGCTTCTTCTTGAGCCACTCCTTTGTTGCCTTGGCCGTGTGTTTTGGGTCATTGTCATGCTGGAATACCCATCCACGACCCATTTTCAATGGTTCTCACCCAAGATTTGACGGTACATGGCCCCGTCCATCGTCCCTTTGATGCGCTGAAGTTGTCCTGTCCCCTTAGCAGAAAAACACCCCCAAAGCATAATGTTTCCACCTCCATGTTTGACAGTGGGGATGGTGTTCTTGGGGTCATAGGCAGCATTCCTCCTCCTCCAAACACGGCGAGTTGAGTTGATGCCAAAGAGCTCGATTTTGGTCTCATCTGACCACAACACTTTCACCCAGTTCTCCTCTGAATCATTCAGATGTTCATTGGCAAACTTCAGACGGGCCTGTATATGTGCTTTCTTGAGCAGGGGGACCTTGCGGGCGCTGCAGGATTTCAGTCCTTCACGGCGTAGTGTGTTACCAATTGTTTTCTTGGTGACTATGGTCACAGCTGCCTTGAGATCATTGACAAGATCCTCCCGTGTAGTTCTGGGCTGATTCCTCACCGTTCTCATGATCATTGCAACTCCATGGAGCCCCAGGCCGAGGGAGATTGACAGTTCTTTTATGTTTCTTCCATTTGTGAATAATCGCACCAACTGTTGTCACCTCACCAAGCTGCTTGGCGATGGTCTTGTAGCCCATTCCAGCCTTGTGTAGGTCTACAATCTTGTCCCTGACATCCTTGGAGAGCTCTTTGGTCTTGGCCATGGTGGAGAGTTTGGAATCTGATTGATTGATTGCTTCTGTGGACAGGTGTATTTTATACAGGTAACAAGCTGAGATTAGGAGCACTCCCTTTAAGAGTGTGCTCCTCATCTCAGCTCGTTACCTGTATAAAAGACACCTGGGAGCCAGAAATCTTTCTGATTGAGAGGGGGTGAAATACTTATTTCCCTCATTAAAATGCAAATCAATTTATAACATTTTTGACATGCGTTTTTCTGTATTTTTTTGTTGTTATTCTGTCTCTCACTGTTCAAATAAACCTACCATTAAAATTATAGACTGATAATTTCTTTGTCAGTGGGCAAACGTACAAAATCAGCAGTGGATAAAATACTTTTCTCCCTCACTGTGTGTATATATATATATTTTATTAGTATTATTATTATTTGTCAGAGCACGATATACAGTATGGGGCTTGAGCCCTATTGTAAAGACATGCAGTACATACTCAATCCCTCTACTTCCCGTTCCAACTATTATTTCCCACTTTCATCAGTGACTATATGTGAGTAATAGCATTATTCCAGCTGTTCTATGCCCTCTGGTGGTCTTGTGTCTGTGTGTTGCTGGCAGGGGTGGGAGGGGTCACCGCGGGTGGTTATGAAACGTGGAGCTCTGGTAGGGATGTGGCAGTCAAGCAAATAACTGCCGGTCTCACGGTAATTGACCGTTAATTAACATAAACACGTTTAGCATCTCCTGGCTTCCACACATAGCCTACAAGCCACTGATGCAGACCTTTGGAACATCTACATTTAAAAAAGTCTAATAAATCCATTTAATATAGCCTACACTATCACAATAAATCCATTATTTATATTAAACAGGTCTAAAGAAACATGATATGAAGAAAATGTAGTCTATTTCAGAAGAACATAATAGCATACTCTGAGTTGTCCTTATGTTAGGCCCTGATATGGCTATGCCATATGGCTGTGGGCTACACTAGTTAGTAGACAAGATTTGCTTAGAATTCCATGACATTATTTGTAATTATTTTATAGTATGAAGAATGCAATTGAACATAGCTTAATAAAATAGAAAGGATATTTTCTCCAAACGATGAGGGAGTGCTCACATGCAGCTATTCTGTGTTGAGCGGTTAACAAAGAAACTGGTCCTCCTAAATGCTTAGTTTAGAGTTATTTATGCAACTTTAGTTGTGATACAAATGTTGGGCTATACAGTATGTTTAGATTTTTAATACATTCTAAGGCTGCATGATGGGACTCTAATGATGATTTGAAAAAAGTTGCATGAAAAGCATGAGCTCTGATTTGTTTCTTGTGCAGGCTGCACACACTTAATCAGTCTGTAATGAATACTCAGGGAGAAAAAGGTGTAGATTCACGCGCAGAGCACGGCAGGTGTTTATTACGCCATAATCGGCAGCTGAATTGCGTCCTTGTTGAAGGTCTATGAGGAGGTCCCCTATAGGACGACCGGAAGTAGAGTGATCGAATACCTCTTTGAAGAGGGTGTGGAAATGGGTCTCGGATCCGAGTTCTGTGCTGTTGGCAGTCCATATGGCGGTGGCCCAATCCAGGGCTTTGCTTGTGAGTAGAGACACAACAAAATCCATCCTGCTCTTGTCGGTGCCGAAGTTAGTGGGGTTGTGCTCAATGTATTTGCTGCATTGCATCAGAAATTCTGACATTTCCCAGGTGAACCGTCATATTTTCCAAGCATGGATATGAATGAAGGAGGGCTATGGGTTACGATACCTGGCATCGGAGGAGTAGAGATAGGCTGGCAGAGAAGATGGCCGATTACCTCCATACGCTCCTCTTGCTGGGTTAGGCGCAACTGTAGCTCCGCTGAATTCATTCAGTTTTAGGTGAGGTATTCTGTAATGAATACTCAGGGAGAAAAAGGTGTAGATTCACGCGCAGAAGGCAGGATTCGTGGTCACAGGCAGGCAATGGTCATACACAGGTAGGCAAACAGGCAGGTGAAATAAAACTAGGACTGAAGGCTAAAACTGGTTCTCACAAACGAGCTAGGAAAAGGCTTAGTAGAGTCAAAACGAACAATACCTCACAAGGCACAAACAGAAAGAACTGAACTAAATAAGGAGCTGATGAGACCAGGTGAGTAACTAACACAGGAGAAATCAATGAACAAAAATGAAAGACAGGGCTACGTTCAAGAACACAAAGAAACAGGGCTACGTTCAAGAACACAAGGTGAACTAAGAAAATAAATACAGAACCTTACACAGTTTCTCATTCACGACTTGACAAGCACTTGATAATATTCTAAGCAGGCCTCAAATTTCCCAGCGGCATCCCCCTTGTGTGGCCGTAATGCCCCCTAAAGAATCCATGCCTTTTGCGGCCAAAGTGGCCGTTGTGCCCTTCGGCTGAATATAATAATTATAATTCCCGGCTGCCGTGCTCCGCAAACACCTCTCACTAACATGGCTCTCTCAGATATTTCAATTCTTATTAGCCAATGCTCGTCATGTGATTGGGTCCTTCTCACAGGCATTTCGTCTAAGAAGTAGGCTACAAGTGAAGACACATCGGGGACGCAACTGTGCGTGTCCCTCTTATCAAATTCCGAAGCGCATATTGAAGATGTTAGAACTGTCCACGTTTAGCCTACTTTTCGTCAACCAACAAGATGAGTAGGCCTAACGAACAGCAAAAGCACTAGCCTATGTCAATCTACTATCCCCCATAGTACAAAGGTGTACCTATTCTATTGGTCAATTTGTCCTTCTGTGCAATAAATAAATATTACTAACATACTCTGGGACAGTTGTCGGATGCGATAGATCCCAAATTAATACAACAACTCGCATCAAAAAACATTTTAAAAGCAATGAGGCTGATGCAACAAATCAGAACGTTTAGCTAAAAATGTTGATAAACTGTCACGAACGTCGTAATGAGTGGACCATGGCGCAGCGTGAAATGCGTACATCTTTTATTTAGTACTATTAACAATAACAAAAACAACAAAACGAAACGTGAAGTCCTCGGTCATAAACACAAACTTACACGGAACAAGATCCCACAAATGACAAGTGCACAACAGGCTGCCTAAGTATGGTTCCCAATCAGAGACAACAAGACACAGCTTCCTCCGATTGGGAACCACCCCGGCCAACACAGAAACACACGATCTAGAAAAGAACACATAGAAAACAAAACATAGACACTACACATATAAACTAACACCCTGGCTCAACATATAAGAGTCCCCAGAGCCAGGGTGTGACAGTACCCCCCCCCCCCAAAGGCGCGGACTGCGACCGTGCCAACTAAACCCAACAGGGGAGGGGCCGGGTGGGCATTCCGCCTCGGAGGCAGATCCGGCTCCGGGCGTGACCACCACCCTCTAACTACCCCCCCGTAGCGCCCCTGGTCTGGCCCCGCTGGCTGGAGCTGGACTGGACATCGGTGGAGCGGATTGCTTAGGCTCCGGTGTGGAGCAGCTGACCGGTACCTGACCAGGCACTGGTGAAACAGGCACGGGCTGTGCCGGACTGACGATGCGCACCACTGGCTTGGTGCGGGGAGCAGGAACGGGCCGGACCGGGCTGACGACGCGCACCACTGGCTTGGTGCGGGGAGCAGGAACGGGCCGGACCGGGCTGACGACGCGCACCACTGGCTTGGTGCGGGGAGCAGGAACAGGCCGGACCGGGCTGACGACGCGCACCACAGGCTTGGTGCGGGGAGCAGGAACAGGCCGGGCCGGGCTGACGACACGCACCACAGGCTTGGTGCGGGGAGCAGGAACAGGCCGGGCTGGCGACGCGCACCACAGGCTTGGTGCGAGGGGCAGGAACAGGCCGGGCCGGGCTGGCGACGCGCACCACAGGCTTGGTGCGGGGAGCAGGAACAGGCCGGGCCGGGCTGGCGACGCGCACCACAGGCTTGGTGCAAGGGGCAGGAACAGGCCGGGCCGGGCTGGCGACGCGCACCACAGGCTTGGTGCGAGGGGCAGGAACAGGCCGGGCCGGGCTGGCGACGCGTACCACAGGCTTGGAGCGGGGAGCAGGGACAGGCCGGGCCAGGCTGGCGACGCGCACCACAGGCTTGGTGCGAGGGGCAGGAACAAGCCGGGCCGGGCTGGCGACGCGCACCACATCTCTATGGCGCGCCTCCACCGTCTCCTCCCACGGACGGCGATCCATTCCGGCCTGGATTTCCTCCCAAGTCCAGGCTGTCTGCTCCTGGACACACTGCTTGGTCCTGTTATGGTGGGATCTTCCGTCACGAACGTCGTAATGAGTGGACCAAGGCGCAGCGTGAAATGCGTACATCTTTTATTTAGTACTATTAACAATAACAAAACAACAAAACGAAACGTGAAGTCCTCGGTCATAAACACAAACCTACATGGAACAAGATCCCACAAATGACAAGTGCACAACAGGCTGCCTAAGTATGGTTCCCAATCAGAGACAACAAGACACAGCTGCCTCCGATTGGGAACCACCCCGGCCAACACAGAAACACACGATCTAGAAAAGAACACATAGAAAACAAAACATAGACACTACACATATAAACTAACACCCTGGCTCAACATATAAGAGTCCCCAGAGCCAGGGCGTGACATAAACTATTCTGCTATTTCTTCACATTATAAGCGCAGCGATGCGCACACGGCAGTAGGCTATAAGTGCAAATGTTCCAAAATGCAATCAATTAGCGGGAAAACACTGTTCTTCGAAAATGACAAGAAATGCGATTATGCATGTAATGCTTTATTTTATGGTGAAAATTGTCTTCCCCAAACTCACACGCCGCCTATGTATGCATGCCAGTTAGGTTCTACACGGTTATAAAGCGGATTAATGTGCTTAATTTTAAGAAGTTAATTGGCCACTTTAGTTGTGATACAAACCTTATCAAAACATATAGGCCTATGGGTTAGGCTACATGAGGTGTGCGACTATGATTTTAAAAAGTCGCAAAAAAAAGTCATGCACTGTTTCTTGCCTTACAAGCTGGGCATCATTCACAAGTCATAATATTTAATTCACAAGTGATAGGCTAATATTGTCACCCATCAGACTATTCTTGATTTAATCTTGTCTTTACATATACTAAATAGCGTATGTGTGAAATCTGTTTTGGTTTAGAATGGACCATTATCATGCACCTGTCTCGAAACAGGGGCAGGGGGAAAAAAAGACATGTAATCGATGCACTTAAATAACGAATGGAAAACGCTTTTCCCGTGGTTCCTTTTCATGCCAGCCAGGTAGGCTATACTCCTGTTGTAAAGCGAAGCAGTGTGCTTAATATTAGGAAAGTTGATAAATAAATATAGTAGGCCTAGCCTATAGAAACCTGATTGGATCCTCTTTTTAATAGAGGCCATCAAAACTGCTTTCTCACGCAATTGCATAGCATATAGAAATGTTGCGCAACATGAGCTCATGGGCTCTCATGAAGTGTTTGATTTGATTTTCGATTGTCAGAGTGATTAGAGGGACAATAGAGTGCTGAGTACCAGGCAGTTAGCAAGTTTGGCAGGCTACTAATGACCATCAGCAGTAGAGCTTGGAGAAGCCTAGTTACCGTGACTAAACGGTCACGTGGAATTTGACTGCGGTCATATGACTCGTGACTGCCGGTGTGGTGGTAATACGGTCACCGTAACAGCCCTATGCTCTGGTGATGCTGGAAGGGGAGGCGTTGGGCGGCAGGGGGGTATCGAGCGGCCCTCTACGCGGCCTGACACTGACGATGACCTTGGCCTCTGGTACTAATGGAAGTAGAGGGCAGCAGAGGCTTAGACACGCTCTCTGATTGTCTCTCTCTCTCTCTGTCTGTCTGTCTGTCGGTCCTCCACTACCTCCTTTATGTCTGTTGGTGTCTACAAGGTATCAGTCATTCTCTTCCATCTTCTCTCCTCTCTCTCTGGTTCTCCCCTTCCCTTTCTCCTTCTCTCCACCTCCAGCCCATTCTCTCTACATGTTGTTCTTACCGTATCCCTGTATCGTTTGAAGAGCTAGAATGTTCTAAACAAGGGAAATCTCCGCCATGGCATAATGGGGCAGAGTTGAGGACACAAGGTCCGTTTTCAGGTCAAACAGATTGTTGTCACTGCAAGAGGACGTTACGGTGGGTAACTACTAAACAAGTGTCCATTGGTCAAAATAAATGGTCTGAAAAAGCAGTCATCATGGCAGTTACATGCATTCTGTACTCATAATAGATAAGGTATGCTTTTGTCAGGGTTATGTCTCGTTACACAACTGAGCTTCTTGGTAATCCCCTCTTTTATAATTGAATTTCGATTGGCGCCTTACAGAAAGAAGGAAAAAATCACTGTCATTGATCTTTGCTGGTATTGATTAGTCTGCATAAGATGAAGCACATTAAGTGATTGACTGTACAATCAGTGGTCCGTAGAAGAGTGACAGATGGTGAGTGACAGTCAGTGAGACAGACCCTACATCTCCCCCTACTGTGCCCCCTGTCTCTGAAATAAGTCTGTAGGGTAGAACAATTCTTACTAAAATAACTCCAGACGTTACCTACGGATATTGTTTATGTTTTTCTAAATTAAAACATGCTTCATGATTCTGCGTATATTTGTTTGTGTTAGCTATAGGTTTGTGTGCATGTGTGTCTGAGTGTATGTATGTACACTACCGGTCAAAAGTTTTAGAACTCCTACTCATTCAAGGGTTTTTCTTTATTTTTACTATTTTCTACATTGTAGAATAATAGTGAAGACATCAAAACTATGAAATAACACATGTGGAATCATGTAGTAACCAAACAAGTGTTAAACAAATCAAAATATATTTTATATTTGAGATTCTTCAAAGTAGCCACCCTTTGCCTTGATGACAGCTTTGCACACTCTTGGCATTCTCTCAACCAGCTTCACCTGGAATGCTTTTCCATCAGTCTTGAAGGAGTTCCCACATATGCTGAGCACTTGTTGGCTGCTTTTCCTTCACTCTACGGTCCGACTCATTCCAAACCATCTCAATTTGGTTGAGGTCGGGGGATTGTGGAGGCCAGGTCATCTGATGCAACACTCCATCACTCTCCTTCTTGGTAAAATAGCCCTTACACAGCCTGGAGGTGTGTTGGGTCATTGGCCTGTTGAAAAACAAATTACAGTCCCACTAAGCCCAAACCAGATGGGATGGCGTATCGCTGCAGAATGCTGTGGTAGCCATGCTGGTTAAGTGTGCCTTGAATTCTAAATAAATCACAGACGGTGTCACCAGCAAAGCACCCCCACACCATAACACCTCCTCCTCCATGCTTTACGGTGGGAAATACACATGCGGAGATCATCCATTCACCCACACGCGTCTCACAAAAACACGGTGGTTGGAACCAAAAATCTCCAATTTGGACTCCAGACCAAAGGACAAATTTCCACCGGTCTAATGTCCATTGCTCGTGTTTCTTGGCCCAAGCAAGTCTCTTCTTCTTATTGGTGTCCTTTAGTAGTGGTTTCTTTGCAGAAATTCGACCATGAAGGCCTGATTCACACAGTCCCCTCTTAACAGTTGATGTTGAGATGTGTCTGTTACTTGAACTCTGTGAATCATTTATTTGGGCTGCAATTTCTGAGGCTGGTAACTCTAATGAACTTATCCTCTGCAGCAGAGGTGACTGGTTCTTCCTTTCCTGTGGCGGTCCTCGTGAGAGCCAGTTTCATCATAGCGCTTGATGGCTTTTGCGACTGCACTTTCAAAGTTCTTGAAATGTTCCATTTTGACTGACCTTCATGTCTTAAAGTAATGATGGACTGGCGTTTCTCTTTGCTTATTTGAGCTGTTCTTGCCATAATATGGACTTGGTCTTTTACCCAATAGGGCTATCATCTGTACCCGCTACCTTGTCACAACACAACTGATTGGCTCAAACGCATTAAGAAGGAATGAAATTCCACAAATTAACTTTTGAGAAAGCACACCTGTTAATTGAAATGCATTCCAGGTGACTAGCTCATGAAGCTGGTTGAGAGAATGCCAAGAGTGTGCAAAGCTGGTTACTACATGATTCCATATGTGTTATTTCATAGTTTTGATATCTTCACTATTATTCTACTATGTAAAACATAGTTTAAAATAAGAAAAACCCTGGAATGAGCAGGTGTGTCCAAACTTTTGACTGGTAGTGTATGTATGTGTGTGTCTGAGTGTGTGTGAATGTGTTGGCATGCTGTATTAGCAGCAGTGTTGCCGCGGGGCTCCAGCTTTGAGGGCTGGGCTGCCGGCTGCAGAGGGAGAGTAAGAGGGAGGGCAGTGTTTACAAACGTTCCCCTCTCTCAGTTCTCTCCCGCCCTCTCTTCCAGCCACACTCCTCAACATGAGCCTCAGACAGAAACTCCAACCAGTGAGTACTCCAACTCTACTCTCTCGCTCCCGATTTTCTCTTTCTCTTTCTTCTGTTTCACTCCTGTCCTTTTCTGCCTCTCCTCTTACCCTCATGGTCATCTGGTGGTTCATAGCAGGCTAGCTAGCAACATCCTCCGTATTGACAGTGAGGCAGGGGCTGTGACGGTCGTTGTTAGTGCTGATGTCATCTTGTTGTCATCATAATTTGTCTTGTGTCACTTGTCGCCCACTTTTTTCCATACATAGGTGATAATTATGTTGATGTTCTGTGGGCTCCAGGGTACTTGTTTCTGGAATTTGTTCACTCACATTCATGTTCATTTGATTAGTATGAATCAAATTTCATTTAGATTTAAAAGAGAACAGTTCGCAGTACCTTAGAAGTGTTTGATTTGGTCTATGAAACAAAACAACTTTTTTAATTTCAGACAGGATTGTTACTGAAATATTAACGTAGTTAAATGTTCTTTACAAATAGCTAGCGTTTGTTTTTCATCTTTAAAAAGGTATTTGTTGTATTCTATATCAGATGTCATTTTATTTTCCAATAAGGACTATTAGCTGTTATAAGCCCTGTGTGGTTTGGGTAAAACATTGCAGTGCAGATGGCTTGGATCTTATTCAGTCATTATGAAACAGGACTGGAAATGATGTCAATAATCTGAAATTACCCAGATGAGTGAATCTGGGTAACACACACACTGCCCCTCCCTCAACTGGCTCCCACAGGTTCATCATGTTAGATGTTAAATTCAGCCCTAAGGGGGAGAATCCTGATCGTTGGTCCGAGAGCACATCTGTCAGAGAAAGAGAGCACAGTGACAAGTGGAATAACAACCCTCATTTAGCAACAAACATTGGTCGCAGAGTAAAGAGGCCCAAGGTCCTGAGCCCTATGTAGTCCCCTACGTAGAAGCAGCCCCCAGCAGTCAGGTCTCCTTTCATACGGTATGTAGCAAACAGTACTCCAAGTGTAGGATCTTCATTTGATCACCCTGTTGCAGGAAATGTAAAACTTGTTGTGTATTTGAGGTTTAAAAAGGCTTCTGAAGTTTGTAGTTTCCACTTTGAAATGTCAGACTTGATTTTCTTTACGAACAATGTATCAACCCCTACAAAAATGTCCATGAATTATAATCCACATAATAATTCACATTTCCTGTTGCTGCAGAATTATTTTCCTGCTGTAGCAAACTGGCTCAAATTAAGATCCTACATCTGTACAGTACTTCAAATGCTCTGCTATGAGAGGTTCTGCAGTGCATTTTGACATCCTCGGTCTTCAGTCAATCGTTTTGGTTTGTCATTTCCAATTGTTTTTCCAGGGTAAGAAATGCATTAACTGAACAATCCATTTAATTAAAGCTCAGGCCTACTATTCCCTGTATTAGATTAGTTTACTGACTACTGGAGCAGCACCCCCTGTACTGGTTGAGAGTTGGGTCATAGAGCAGTAAGTGGGCAGTATGTAGTCTGAATGGGAATAGATAGATGGCAAACCATGTGGTGTCATTTTATCACCTCTAGGACTGATTGTATGAGGGGAGTTTATCCCAACAGGTTTGTTCTCTTCCTTTGAGTCTGAAAATCGTTTCCATTTAAGCATCAAAGCTGTGGGTTGAGAGAGGTCAGATGTTCTGGAAAGAGATGGAAGTTGTCATAGGAAGCTTTCATCTTGTACTTTCAGGTTATTTAGTAGGGCAAAAACCTTGTAGCACTGAACATGCCACATTTAATGTACCTGTAAGTAGGGACATTGGAGAGGATTGGCAGCAAGGGCACTATGGTAACGCTGTGTGTTATTACAGATGATTTTGTCACCATGGCTATGTTCATAGTTATGCAAACTATACATGCAAAGCAGGATGAGCCAGTGCAGAAATATCAGCCCAAAGAGAGAAGCACGATATTTAACTTCACTCAACTTTCTAGACTTTCAAGGCATTCCTATTTCTGTTTTAAAAAATAAATTAAAAAAACTTGTTTAAGAATTTGTCTCGGGCTGTTGGCAGTAAGTGCACCCGATTCAGGCGAACTGTAGGCCTACCTCTGGCCAATCGGATGGCTCGGATGACCGTGTCTGCAGCAAAGTTGATACTGTGAGATTTCAAAACGTTTAAAACCATGACTAGAGAGAGACTGTCAACGAATAGCACAAAGAGATGCTGTTTTTATGAGTGAGTTCATGTTTAAGTTCTTACTCAGCACTTTGTATTCAACATTTTTAAAACCATAAAATGTGCCTTCTTCCTATTTCCACTTAGCGCTACAACAAGCACTGCAGCAGTAATGAATGAGTAGGAAAGTGTATCTATAGGCTTGCGTTATTATTAGCGGCTTGGGTCTTTTTTAATATCGAGGAATATTTCACTTTCTCTGTTCATAGGAGTAACAACATGAATTTGTGCATGAGGCAGAAATAATGCGGTGCGACTCGAGTTTCGCCATCAGCTGGAAGACAGTGTCCCTTTTTGGTCAGTGTCAGTGGAGGAAAGGGAGAGCGGAGGGATGTTGAGAGGCAGTGGAGGAAAGGGAGAGTGGAGGGATGTTGAGAGGCAGTGGAGGAAAGGGAGAGTGGAGGGATGTTGAGAGGCAGTGGAGGAAAGGGAGAGTGGAGGGATGTTGAGAGGCAGTGGAGGAAAGGGAGAGTGGAGGGATGTTGAGAGGCGGACCCTCAGTCTGCTGCTCTCTCCCTCTGCTGAGACTGACCATCAGATGCAGGCACCATCAGCCCAGTAAAATAAAAATAAAAAGCAAATTATTTAAATGTATGCTCACTCAGCTGTGCTTCACAAGTAATACAACAACATATATATTACTGGTGTGATCATATAGCCTACCTCACATTTTTAAATATAATTTAAAAAATGGCCCGAACAACAATGCATTGGCAGGGCAATTCAAATCAAATCAAATCAAATCAAATGTTATTGGTCACATGCGCCGAATACAACAGGTGCAGACATTGCAGTGAAATGCTTACTTACAGCCCTTAACCAACAGTGCATTTATTTTAAACAAAAAAAGTAAGAATAAAACAACAACAACAAAAAAGTGTTGAGAAAAAAAGAGCAGAAGTAAAATAAAGTGACAGTAGGGAGGCTATATATACAGTAAAATAAAGTGACAGTAGGGAGGCTATATATACAGGGGGGTACCGTTGCAGAGTCAATGTGCGGGGGCACCGGCTAGTTGAGGTAGTTGAGGTAATATGTACATGTGGGTAGAGTTAAAGTGACTATGCATAAATACTTAACAGAGTAGCAGCAGCGTAAAAAGGATGGGGTGGGGGGGCAGTGCAAATAGTCCGGGTAGCCATGATTAGCTGTTCAGGAGTCTTATGGCTTGGGGGTAGAAGCTGTTGAGAAGTCTTTTGGACCTAGACTTGGCACTCCGGTACCGCTTGCCGTGCGGTAGCAGAGAGAACAGTCTATGACTAGGGTGGCTGGAGTCTTTGACAATTTTGAGGGCCTTCCTCTGACACCGCCTGGTATAGAGGTCCTGGATGGCAGGGAGCTTTGCCCCAGTGATGTACTGGGCCGTACGCACTACCCTCTGTAGTGCCTTGCGGTCAGAGGCCAAGCAGTT
This sequence comes from Coregonus lavaretus, assembly GCF_964263955.1. Classification (NCBI taxonomy): domain Eukaryota; kingdom Metazoa; phylum Chordata; class Actinopteri; order Salmoniformes; family Salmonidae; genus Coregonus; species Coregonus lavaretus. The sequence continues at coordinate 24,844,871 of NC_140015.1, read as the reverse complement.
GCCATACCAGGCGGTGATGCAACCAGTCAGGATGCTCTCGATGGTGCAGCTGTAGAATTTTTTGAGGATCTGAGGACCCATGCCAAATCTTTTTAGTCTCCTGAGGGGGAATAGGCTTTGTCGTGCCCTCTTCACGACTGTCTTGGTGTGTTTGGACCATGATAGTTCGTTGGTGATGTGGACACCAAGGAACTTGAAGCTCTCAACCTGTTCCACTACAGCCCCGTCGATGAGAATTCAATCAAAGCGGTGATAATATATTGGGCCTATAGCTTACTGCACAAACCTCATTGCTACAGTACTGTTTTTAATTGGTTAATGTTGCATAGACTTACATTTTATAAGTCATGTTAAAATAAACTCTGAGCGGTAGATCTCGGCTTGCATTTTGACTCAAAAGTGAACTTGACTCAGAAAAGGTTGGTGGCCACTGTTCTAGAGTTTTCCCGGTTGCCACTATCAACGTTTCCCTTTACTGTGATCGAATCAATGCAATATTAGCAACTTTCAATGCAACATACCGAAACAAAACTAACAATGCAAGGTATTTTGTTGTAGGCAGAACACATCGGAGTAGGATTCTATTGCATTGACACGCACTACTCAGCCCGTACTCTACACAGACCGGTGCGGCATAAACAATCAGAGCTGCAGTAGGCCTATATTCAAATAGACCATTGCCATATATGGATCTGTGCCATTTACTTTGAACTGGACTGTGTTTACAGCATGAGCGGTCGTGAGTAGATGCGCTTGTTTTGAGATCAAAGCGAGAGCTGCATGTTGCCACGTGTGCACATTTGTTCATATCCTTTGCTAGTTAGTGAGTTATTAGCCCAGTTATAGATCATTTGTAGTCAGCAATAGGGGAGGGATTGCTTCCTACAAGAGCACAAAACGAGTACATTTCTAGACATCTTTGGAAAGCGAGTCAGGTAAAGAGCTTTTTTTTCGTCTTAAAGGGGTAGTGTTGTATTTTGAGACAGGCTTGCATAAGCCTAGTAGCCAATAGGCAGAGGGTAGCATAATTTGTCTGATTCTCTGTAATAATGGTACGGGAATAATCATGCATTTTATTTTGTAAAGTGGTTTCTTGCATCAAACAACACAACAACATTTTCAGTCACCTCCTTGTCTGAAGGACAAGTGGATAAACAGGTTAATGTCAAGTCCTGCATGTTTTTCAAAAGTCTCATGGAATGTAGGTTTACAATGAACACCACACATTGGCTGCTACTGTAGGCTGAACGATAGAACAGCTAGTTCCATGTTAAAATGTTATGGGATGCATTTTCTCCATTGTTTTTGATGGTAGGCCACTCTGGTAGGCCTACATTATGATCAAATAGCCACAGTAGCCTACTTGACCACTGTTAAAACTAACTTAAAGCGGGTACAGCCTCAGTGTTCACTGGAAACGAGTGCTGGAATTTGCACAGCAGTTTCACAATGTTCAAGTTTGCGCTCAGCAGACCTGAAATGTTCTCTGTACATCACTTTAATATTTATATTTTTGACTACTTTTACTTTTACTAAACTACATTCCTAAAGGAAATTATGTACATTTTCTCTGACACCTGAAAGTACTCATTACATTTTGAATGGTTAGCAGGAAAAGGAACATTTTCTAATTCACACACTTATCTAGAGAACATCCCTGGTCATCCCTACTGCCTCTGATCTGGCGGGCTCACTAAACACTTGCTTCGTTTGTAAATGATGTCTGAGTGTTGGAGCATGCCCCTGGCTATTCGTAAATTTAAAAAACAAGAAAATGGTGCCGCCTGGTTTGCTTTGTATAAGGAATTTGAAAAGATGTATAATTTTACTTGTACTTTTGATACTTAAGTATATTTTAGCAATTACATTTACTTTTGATACTTAAGTATATTTAAAACCAAATACTTTTAGACTTTTACTCAAGTACTATTTTACTGGGTAACTTTCACTTTTACTTTAGTCATTTTCTATTAAGGTATCTTTACTTTTACTCATGTATGAGAATTGGGTACTTTTTCTACCACTGCCTACGTATGTCAGAGTGGTGGATCACAAGCACATGCTCCTTAGTGTCAGAAGAGCACTTTCAGACTAACTCTGACCACTACGTCAAGCACACAGACAGTTTTGACCAATAATGCCCTCCTACGCACGCACTCACAAAAGGTGTTAGTGAAAATGAACCAAAATCACCCAGCTCTCTGCAACAATCCCTGTCGATTTGCGTGTAAATTAGGGCATTTACCCTGCTCTTCCATTGGCCGAGGGACAGTGAAGGGGGTCACATGGTGTGGCAGGTGAGCTGCAGCAGGGTCTTTTAAAAGGCCAGTGAGCGGGGTGGGGCGGGGGAGATGGGCACTGACAGCCAGGCAGCCAGAGAGGGTCCGTTAGAGCTGGTCACATAGGCACTGGGACACTGGGTAGCTGGTCTGGGGCATTGTGTGGACATAGCGGGCTAGGATGGAGCAGGGGAGAACATATCTGTTCCAGGGGAGACAGGGTGGGCTGCTGGGGACTTTGAGGGGGACCAGGGTGTCGTGCTCCTCCTCCTCCTCCTGCTGCTGCTGTGGTCGGGACCAAGATAGACTGGAGCTCCTGGGAATGGAGGCTCTCATCGTTGTACCGGTTAGTAGGAGCAGTAGGGTCAGACTGATTGAAGTGGTCTATGTGAGTGTGATCTCTTGGGTTATTGTTGTCAATTCAGATACTGTGGTTTCGATGATGGTGTGAGGATCATATCAATTTTTAAGTAATATTATGGTCTGTGCTGTTGCTATGACAACACAACCACTAAGGTCCTCCCTGTATTTGAATTTGCATCTATGATTTACATACTGGTTATTACATGGTCATTATATTTGGTTCCTATTTGGCTGTACTGACAGTGTTGAACTGTGTGGAACACTCAGAAATCAGACCCACCGTCAACCATGTAGATATTTGTCTTGTGAAAAGCTGTGACATTGGCTTCTACAGTGTCCTTTGGGACAGATATTGCTAATACTCCAGCACAGTTTAGTCTTCATGACAACATGATGGTTTGCTGTGAGACTGAGGGATGTTTGTGTGAACATTTACACTCATTGCATTGTATTACACACACACACACACACACACACACACACACTACTTCTCCCTCTTTGTGTCTCACTCTGGACTACACATTAACTCTGATTGATTTGTGACAGTGCTTGAACAGCTAATGGAGTTTTTTTTGTGTTTTTTTGCTGCTGTTCTAGTTGTGCTTTAGGTGGTTGGAGGCCCGCGGTGTCAGACACCGTAGGTAAACACAACACAGTTCCTCCCCTTTCTTCCCCCAAAGGGCACAACAAAGACAATATCAGGTCCTGTTCTGTTCCTCTCTTCTGAAACTGTCTTCTGCTCTGGTTGCCTGAACCCCCATCCCTCTGGTTTCTCTGCACAATTTTCTGATATGACTCACTCTCTTTCCCACTTTCTTTCCCATTTCTTATACAGCTTTCCATTTTGCAAAGGCTGTTTGGCTTATCATGTGATATTATTGGGGTTCTAATCAAGGCCTTTTCAGCAGGGTGGTGAGGGGCCATTGTGAAGATATTCAGGTTAAATTCTGATTCACTTTTACTGTCCATGATTAATCTAGATTCAGCAGGACTCTCTGACCCTCTCTGTCCTCTCCCCTTCTAGGTACTGTCCCTGGGGGCTGACGTCCTGCCAGAGTACAAGCTCCAGGCGCCTCGCATCCACAAGTGGACCATCCTCCACTACAGTCCCTTCAAGGCGGTGTGGGACTGGGTCATCCTCCTGCTGGTCATCTACACGGCCGTCTTCACCCCCTACTCTGCTGCCTTCCTGCTCAACGAGGTGGAGGACGAGCTCCGGCGCTCCTGTGGCTACACCTGCAACCCCCTCAATGTGGTGGACCTGGTGGTGGACGTCATGTTTATCGTGGACATTCTCATCAACTTCCGGACCACATATGTCAATCACAATGACGAGGTGGTCAGCCACCCGGGCCGCATTGCCCAGCACTATTTCAAAGGCTGGTTCCTCATTGATATAGTGGCGGCCATCCCCTTTGACCTGCTCATATTCCGCTCTGCCTCCGATGAGGTGAGATGGAGGGAGGAGAAGGGGGATCATTTTAATCTATGTGTAGTATTGGTCCTTTTTTTGCAGCGTTGGTCTGTGTATAAATTCAACAAAGTCTCTCAAAACCTTCTTGTTATTTTATATTAATTACTTTGTTTGTATATTAACTTCATTGAATATCTCTCCTCTCAGCCCCAGACGACCACTCTGATTGGCTTGCTGAAGACTGCTCGGCTGCTGCGATTGGTACGCGTGGCGCGAAAGCTGGACCGCTACTCAGAGTACGGCGCCGCCGTTCTCTTCCTCCTCATGTGCACCTTTGCCCTCATCGCCCATTGGCTGGCCTGTATCTGGTACGCCATCGGCAACGCGGAGCGCACCAACTCGGCCCGCATCGGAGGCATGAAGATCGGCTGGCTGGACAACCTGGCTGAACAGATTGGTAAACCATACAACGACACAGACCCTGCCTCTGGCCCTTCCACCAAGGATAAATACGTCACAGCGCTTTACTTTACCTTCAGCAGCTTGACCAGCGTGGGCTTCGGCAACGTTTCCCCCAACACCAACCCTGAGAAGATCTTCTCCATCTGCATCATGCTTATCGGCTGTGAGTACGTCACCAGTGTGTGTCTGTGACGTGCCTGTGTGTCGAGAGTGTTCATATGCATTGCTTTAAATGTAGTATCACCTATCATTTTAGGTGGATGTCTCTGACATGTCTCTGTGTCATCTCCTGTAGCGCTGATGTATGCCAGTATCTTTGGTAACGTATCGGCTATCATCCAGAGGCTGTACTCCGGCACGGCCCGTTACCACACCCAGATGCTGCGTGTCAAAGAGTTCATCCGTTTCCACCAGATCCCAGAGGGACTACGCCAGAGACTGGAGGAATACTTCCAACATGCCTGGTCCTATACCAATGGCATCGACATGAACGCTGTGAGTAACTCTCTAACACACATTCATATACAGCCAAACACACACACACACACACACACACACATCCATACCCACACGAAAAGCACATAGGCCCTACTTACCACCTGAGTTTTGCCGCCATTAGGTGCTCAGACAGGGAGACCTAACAGTGGAAATGATGTGCGTCATATCCTATGTGTTAGTAGATAGATAGTGTGTCCTGCTGCTTGCAGAGAAGAGAAAAGCATTGGGCCTCTAACACCACAGGAACATGACGTAGCAGAGAGCACGCCTGTCAATTCAATCTGAACAATCACATAGACACACTGTGTGTCTGTGTCTGTGCATGTGTCCCCTCAGTCAATAGTGAGCATCAACTGAAACATCTCTCCCCCCACTTTCTCTCTCTCTCTTTCTCCCTCTCCCATTTCTCCCTTCCTCTCTCTAGGTGCTGAAGGGTTTCCCTGAGTGTCTGCAGGCTGATATCTGTCTCCACCTGAACCGCTGCCTGCTCCAGAACTGCAGGGCCTTCAAGGGGGCCAGTAAGGGCTGTCTGCGGGCGCTGGCCATGAGGTTTAAGACCACCCATGCCCCTCCAGGCGACACCCTGGTCCACATGGGAGATATCCTCTCAGCTCTCTACTTCATCTCCAGAGGGTCCATAGAGATTCTGAGAGATGACGTGGTGGTGGCCATACTGGGTAGGCTGAAGGGTGATAGTGGTTACTGGGTAGGCTGAAGGGTAATGGTGGTTACTGGGTAGGCTGAAGGGTAATGGTGGTTACTGGGTAGGCTGAAGGGTGATGGTGGTTACTGGGTAGGCTGAAGGGTAATAGTGGTTACTGGGTAGGCTGAAGGGTAATAGTGGTTACTGGGTAGGCTGAAGGGTGATGGTGGTTACTGGGTAGGCTGAAGGGTGATGGTGGTTACTGGGTAGGCTGAAGGGTGATGGTGCATACTAGGTAGGCTGAAGGGTAATAGTGGTTACTGGGTAGGCTGAAGGGTGATGGTGGTTACTGGGTAGGCTGAAGGGTGATGGTGGATACTGGGTAGGCTGAAGGGTGATGGTGGTTACTGGGTAGGCTGAAGGGTGATGGTGGATACTAGGTAGGCTGAAGGGTAATGGTGGTTACTGGGTAGGCTGAAGGGTGATGGTGGTTACTGGGTAGGCTGAAGGGTGATGGTGGTTACTGGGTAGGCTGAAGGGTGATGGTGGTTACTGGGTAGGCTGAAGGGTGATGGTGGTTACTGGGTAGGCTGAAGGGTGATGGTGGATACTAGGTAGGCTGAAGGGTGATGGTGGATACTAGGTAGGCTGAAGGGTGATGGTGGTTACTGGGTAGGCTGACGGGTGATGGTGAAACTAGGTAGGCTGAAGGGTAATGGTGGTTACTGGGTAGGCTGAAGGGTAATGGTGGTTACTGGTTAGGCTGAAGGGTGATGGTAGTTACTGGGTAGGCTGAAGGGTGATGGTGGTTACTGGGTAGGCTGAAGAGTAATGGTGGTTACTGGGTAGGCTGAAGGGTGATGGTGGTTACTGGGTAGGCTGAAGGGTGATGGTGGTTACTGGGTAGGCTGAAGGGTAATGGTGGTTACTGGGTAGGCTGAAGGGTAATGGTGGTTACTGGGTAGGCTGAAGGGTGATGGTGGTTACTTGGTAGGCTGAAGGGTAATGGTGGTTACTGGGTAGGTTGAAGAGTGATGGTGGTTACTGGTTAGGCTGAAGGGTGATGGTGGTTACTTGGTAGGCTGAAGGGTAATGGTGGTTACTGGGTAGGTTGAAGAGTGATGGTGGTTACTGGTTAGGCTGAAGGGTGATGGTGGTTACTGGTTAGGCTGAAGAGTGATGGTGGTTACTGGTTAGGCTGAAGAGTGATGGTGGATACTGGTTAGGCTGAAGGGTGATGGTGGTTACTGGTTAGGCTGAAGAGTGATGGTGGATACTGGTTAGGCTGAAGGGTGATGGTGGTTACTGGTTAGGCTGAAGAGTGATGGTGGATACTGGTTAGGCTGAAGGGTAATGGTGGTTACTGGTTAGGCTGAAGAGTGATGGTGGATACTGGTTAGGCTGAAGGGTGATGGTAGTTACTGGGTAGCCTCTCCTTCTTTCTTAAGTCTTCCCCTCGTTCTTCCCATTCAAGCTTGTGGTTTGGTACATTCTCTGTCTGTCTGTCTGTCTGTCTGTCTCTCTGTCTCTCTGTCTCTCTCTCTCTCTTTCACTCACTCATTCACTCACTCACTCTCTCACACACACACTGCTGTGTTCTGGTGTGCTGTTTAGCCAGAGGTGTTTGGGCACGGCTCCACTTCCATTTCACAGTGTCATTGATTACCGATCGCCCGATTGCTCAGACCCACACTCTCTATGCTAGCCTGTCTCATTTTGATTTGTCTCCCCTCTGCATTTAAGTGGACACAAAGTCAGGCCTAACTGGAATAATGTAGAGCATTAGTGTTGTTGTTCTACTCTATCTCTGAAAAATCCAGAAATAATCCAGAAGAAAATATCTATCAGGTTAGTCTTGTATAGAAAGGCAGTGTATGCGAGTGAGCTTATGAATGTTTTTAATGCTTATGTTGTCCAATTATCTTTGTGTTCAATCATTGCTTTCTCCATTGTCACTCTATTCACCTCATTTTCCTCTTCACCTGTGTCACACCTTTCAACCTCTCATCTCTCCATTCTCTTTCTCTCTGTAGGTAAGAATGATATCTTCGGGGAGCCCATCTATCTTTTTGGGCGTCCAGGGAAGTCCAGTGCGGACGTCAGGGCTTTGACCTACTGTGACCTCCATAGGATCCTGAGGGACGACCTGCTGGAGGTGCTGGACATGTACCCAGACTTCTCCGACTGCTTCTGGACCAACCTGGAGATCACCTTCAACCTCCGAGATGTGAGTCTACCATGAGAGGGGGACAGAGAGCACTCTCTCAAACCACAAATAGATACTGTTTATGTTGAGCCGGTTTCCTGGACATGGATTGTGTAGTCTTGGACTAAAAAGCATTCTCAATGGAGAATCTACTTTGAAAGTGCTTTTTAGCCCAGGACTAGTCTTAATCTGTGTCCGGGAAACCAGCCCTTAGTCATAAAGAGAGCTTAACACAAGGTCAATGAGTTTTAGTTAGGCAAAACTGTATGCAAAAACATTACTTCTTGAATATTTAGTGTGTATAAATCTGATGATTTTATGATGTATGTGTAATGTGTTGTAAAGTGTGAGTGGTTTTTTGTTGAATTACTGAAGCTGATGTGTATTAGGTAGATAGAATAAACCAGGCAACTCCCAGTGAGGACTCTGAATGTGGATATCGACGGCCGCGGCCACGACGCAGGAGAAACCGGCCTGGTGAGTGTGTGTGGATCTGCTCATTATGTCATCATGGGTTTCTTATACATTGTTAAAAGTAGTGTTACTATCAATGATATGTATAAAGTTGTGGTGGTCATTGTACCTGTCCTGGCTGTGTGTAGACGGCATGGACCGTGAGGACTCGTTTCCAGACCAGTCGTGTCCTTTGGGGAACCACAACGGCCCTGACACAAGCTCCCACTGGGAGGGCATGTGTAGCAGCGCCAGCGCCTGCTCCCAGTCCAGTGACGATGAGATGATGCCTCTAGGACATAGCAAAGCAGAGCTGTACCCCTCCGGGGATGACACCGATGACTACCCCCCTGCTGTGGTCAGCCTGCTGCCCCCCAGCGGACCCTCAGCTGGCATGGGGCCGCCCCTGGACCGAGGAAGTCACCAATACACAGGTAGAGAGAGACTGAGATATAGATACACAGTATTACGCATGAACTAACTAAGATCAGTGGACTGGACTATGTTATAACCTGCCTCAAAGCATTCACACAGGCATCTCTGCTCTTTCTCTACATCCCAGCCTCAGCCCCCATCAACATGCCAGGCCCAGGGGTGTATGGGTATTGGCCTGACCGGAGGACCAGTCAGTTGTCAGATCCCCAGCAGCGCTGCTCCTCAGTGAGGGGCACCTACCACCCTCCTCCCTGTGCAGAGGACAGGCCCAGTGAACTGGAGTCCAGAGTGGAGCTGCTACAGTCCCAGCTCCACAGGTATAGAGAAGAGGAGAAGAAAAGTGAGGAGAGGAGAGAAGAGGAGGGGAAAAGTGAGGAGAGGAGAGAAGAGGAGGGGAAAAGTGAGTAGAGGAGAGAAGAGGAGGGGGAAAGTGAGGAGAGAAGAGGGTAAAAGTGAGGAGAGAAGAGGAGAGGAAAAGTGAGGAGAGGAGAGAAGAGGAGGGGGAAAGTGAGGAGAGGAGAGAAGAGAAGAGAATAGGAGGGGAAAAGTGGGGAGAGAAGAGGAGAGGAAAAGTGAGGAGAGAAGAGGAAGGGAAAAGTGAGGAGAGAAGAGGAAGGGAAAAGTGAGGAGAGAAGAGGGGAAAAGTGAGGAGAGAAGAGGGGAAAAGTGAGGAGAGAAGAGGAGGGGAAAAGTGAGGAGAGGAGAGAAGAGGAGGGTAAAAGTGAGGAGAGGAGGAGGAAAATGATGAGAGGAGAGAAGAGGAAAAGTGAGGAGAGCACAGCAAAAGGGATCTTTAGACAGGAATTGTGAGGAGAGGAGAGGATTTCCAGACAGGTAAAGGAAGATAATAACTGGAGAAGAAGCAAAAATTAATAATGAAGGAAGACCAAGAAAGGATTGAGAGAGATCACAGAGGAAGAAATGATTGACTTTATTTATCTATGGTCTTTCCTCTCCCATCCTGCCTCCATCCTTGGCCCTGCCCAGACTGGAGACTCGGATGACTGCAGACATCCACGTGATCCTGCAGCTGCTCCAGAGGCAGATGGCCCCAGTGCCCCCGGCCTACAGCGCTGTGTTGCCCAGCCCTCACCCTGCTCACCCCACCACCCTGTACGGCACAGCAGCCCCCGTCATCCACACTGTCCCCTCCATGCCCCCAATCAAGATTGACAGCATGCCTTCGCCGCTGCAGGTGGGTACTGGTATGGTGCACAGATAGTACAGTATATATCAGTTTTTGCTTCCTTGCTACAATGCTCTGTCCTCCAAAAGCTATGTGATATTGTGAAACAGTGGGCTGATGAAATGAGTGAGAGCGAGGTATTGGTATTGAAAGTTGTACTGGCCTGGTTTAGATCTTACCTGTCGGAAAGATATCAGTTTGTCTCTGTGAATGGTCTGTCCTCCGACAAATCAACTGTACATTTCGGTGTTCCTCAAGGTTCCGTTTTAGGACCACTATTGTTTTCACTATATATTTTACCTCTTGGGGATGTTATTCGAAAACATAATGTTAACTTTCACTGCTATGCGGATGACACACAGCTGTACATTTCAATGAAACATGGTGAAGCCCCAAAATTGCCCTCGCTAGAAGCCTGTGTTTCAGACATAAGGAAGTGGATGGCTGAAAACGTTTTACTTTTAAACTCGGACAAAACAGAGATGCTTGTTCTAGGTCCCAAGAAACAAAGAGATCTTCTGTTAAATCTGACAATTCATCTTGATGGTTGTAAAGTCGTCTCAAATAAAACTGTGAAGGACCTCGGCGTTACTCTTGACCCTGATCTCTCTTTTGACGAACATATCAAGACTGTTTCAAGGACAGCTTTTTTCCATCTACGTAACATTGCAAAAATCAGAAATGTTCTGTCCAAAAATGATGCAGAAAAATTTATCCATGCATTTGTTACTTCTAGGTTAGACTACTGCAATGCTCTATTTTCCGGCTACCCGGATAAAGCACTAAATAAACTTCAGTTAGTGCTAAATACGGCTGCTAGAATCCTGACTAGAACCAAGAAATTTGATCATATTACTCCAGTGCTAGCTTCCCTACACTGGCTTCCTGTTAAGGCAAGGGCTGATTTCAAGGTTTTACTGTTAACCTATAAAGCGTTACATGGGCTTGCTCCTACCTATCTTTCCGAGTTGGTCCTGCCGTACATACCAATACGTACGCTACGGTCACAAGACGCAGGCCTCCTAATTGTCCCTAGAATTTCTAAGCAAACAGCGGGAGGCAGGGCTTTCTCCTATAGATCTCCATTTTTATGGAACAGTCTGCCTACCCATGTGAGAGACGCAGACTCGGTCTCAACCTTTAAGTCTTTACTGAAGACTTATCTCTTCAGTAGGTCATATGATTGAGTGTAGTCTGGCCCAGGAGTGTGAAGGTGAACGGAAAGGCTCTGGAGCAACGAACAGCCCTTGCTGTCTCTGCCGGGCCGGTTCCCCTCTCCACTGGGGTTCTCTGCCTCTAACCCTGTTGCAGGGGCTGAGTCACTGGCTTGCTGGTGCTCTTTCATGCCGTCCCTGGGAGGGGTGCGTCACTTGAGTGGGTTGAGTTACTGACGTGATCTTCCTGTCTGGGTTGGCGCCCCCCCCTTGGTTTGTGCTGTGGTGGAGACCTCTGTGGGCTATACTCGGCCTTGTCTCAGGAGTGTAAGTTGGTGGTTGAGGATATCCCTCTAGTGGTGCGGGGGCTGTGCTTTGGCAGAGTGGGTGGGGTTATATCCTTCCTGTTTGGCCCTGTCCGGGGGTTTCTTCGGATGGGGCCACAGTGTCTCCGGACCGCTCCTGTCTCAGCCTCCAGTATTTATGCTGCAGTAGTTTATGTGTCGGGGGGCTGGGGTTAGTTGGTTATACCTGGAGTACTTCTCCTGTCTTATCCAGTGTCCTGTGTGAATTTAAGTATGCTCTCTCTAATTCTCTCGTTCTCTCTTTCTCTCTGAGAACCTGAGCCCTAGGACCATACGTCAGGACTACCGGGCATGATGACACCTTGCTGTCCCCAGTCCGCCTGGCCTTGCTGCTATTCCAGTTTCAACTGTTCTGCCTGCGGTTACGAAACCCCTACCTGTCCCAGACCTGCTGTTTTCAACTCTTAATGATCGGCTATGAAAAGCCAACTGAGAGACCTGAGCCCTAGGACCATACGTCGGGACTACCGGCCGTGGTGACTCCTTGCTGTCCCCAGTCCGCCTGGCCTTGCTGCTATTCCAGTTTCAACTGTTCTGCCTGCGGTTATGGAACCCCTACCTGTCCCAGACCTGCTGTTTTCAACTCTTAATGATCGGCTATGAAAAGCCAACTGAGATTTATTCCTGATTATTATTTGACCATGCTTGTCACTTATGAACATTTTTGAACATCTTGGCATGGTTCTGTTATAATCTTCACCCGGCACAGCCAGAAGAGGACTGGCCACCCCTCATGGTTCCTCTCTAGGTTTCTTCCTAGGTTTTCGCCTTTCTAGGGAGTTTTTCCTAGCCACCGTGCTTCTACACCTGCATTACTAGCTGTTTGGGGTTTTAGGCTGGGTTTCTGTACAGCACTTCGAGATATTAGCTGATGTAAGAAGGGCTATATAAAATAAAATTGATTGATTGATTGATACTGTATACAGAGTTACTGAATCGCTTTACCCCCCTTTTTTTTCTTTGCAGAGCCAGGACTCAGACAAGCACAAGTCCAAGGACTCCCTGTCCAGTGGGATCCACCTCACGGTGGCCTCTGATGACACCATGTCCATGTCCATGTCCATGTCCCCTGAGACAGAGCCCCTTCCAGGGCCCTCCATGGGCCTCAGCCCCCCCCAGGTCTCCTGCCCCACCATGGGACCCTCTGGACTGCTGTGTGGCAGCCTGCGTTTCCCCTCCCTCCCTGACAACCTGGAGACCTCCACAGAGGGGCAGGAGATTCAGAGGCACGTTTCTGACCCCATCCTGCCAGGCAGCTAAAACCCTCTGACCTTTAACCTTAAACCTGATCATCCCTCACTCCCAGCACCCCCTGCACCACCACAGGAGGACAGTCAAATGTTGGCAGAGTCACTTCTCTAATCCTCCCCCCTCTCACTCCTCCTCTCCAATCCCCACCCAACCCCCTAACCTTTAAGATGCTGCTGATCCACGTGGGTTGCCTTCCACGTAGCTATGGGGAGGTTTTATTGAGGGCCCCCTCTCACTGACTCACAGGGCCCGGGGCTGAGGCACCACTGGTCCTGTGCGACAACCAACCTCTCCTCTCTCTCTCAGGGCCTAGGGCATTATTGAGAGGGGGTTTAGGATTTCTGCAACCCAGACCCCACAAAGCCTGGGGGCCTGGCACTGCCTATGGAGAACTGATATGAAACTGGGCTGACTAGAAGCACACACACACACGTCACACGGACACTCACAATAACCCCAAACCCTCTTTTCCCTGGATCTCAAAGCTGTAGTATCTGCATTCCTCTCTGGTTTTGCTTTTGTTAAGTGATCAGGTATGATGACAGTGACACGCATGGCTTTCTATGCCATGGTCCTTTTTTGTTGGGAGATAAGAATTTGGCCAAAAATACATATAACTGTGTGTATACTGTATGTTTACACTGTAGAAGAACTGCACATTCAGGCTCAGTACTTTTTATAAGTTGAACTGAAACGTATTTTTATAGTATTCAATCAAAATGAGAAAATGTAATGATCATGAGGATCTTACCGTGAATCTGGAAAATCTAATAGTTATGAATGCCCAAATATATTTATTTCGCACTATTGCTGTGTTGGTGTAACATATTATCAACAGATAATATAAAGAGATGGTATAAATGCCATCTAAATACTGTTTATATCTGTATGGTAGGAATGACTCAAAAGTGGCCATTTTTGTATACAGTAATTACATTATCATGTTCTACCAATCATGACTTAATGGTAAGCAATATTTGTTAACATGAAGTGACATGTCTCATTATTGTTTGAACATTGTCAAGGGTCATGAGAACAGCTAATTGACATGGGAAACAAGCAAAACAGAGTTTTCTCATCTCCTTTATGCTGTAGTTATGTAGGACTTGTGACACCTTTCATTTATACAGCCATTACTGCTTTGCTTGGTTCATCATGTTTGTGTATGTCTATATACAGTGGGGGAAAAAAGTATTTAGTCAGCCACCAATTGTGCAAGTTCTCCACCTTAAAAAGATGAGAGAGGCCTGTAATTTTCATCATAGGTACACGTCAACTATGACAGACAAATTGAGAAAGAAAAATCCAGAAGATCACATTGTAGGATTTTTAATGAATTTATTTGCAAATTATGGTGGAAAATAAGTATTTGGTCACCTACAAACAAGCAACATTTCTGGCTCTCACAGACATGTAACTTCTTCTTTAAGAGGCTCCTCTGTCCTCCGCTCGTTACCTGTATTAATGGCACCTGTTTGAACTTGTTATCAGTATAAAAGACACCTGTCCACAACCTCAAACAGTCACACTCCAAACTCCACTATGGCCAAGACCAAAGAGCTGTCAAAGGACACCAGAAACAAAATTGTAGACCTGCACCAGGCTGGGAAGACTGAATCTGCAATAGGTAAGCAGCTTGGTTTGAAGAAATCAACTGTGGGAGCAATTATTAGGAAATGGAAGACAGACAAGACCACTGATAATCTCCCTCGATCTGGGGCTCCACGCAAGATCTCACCCCGTGGGGTCAAAATGATCACAAGAACGGTGAGCAAAAATCCCAGAACCACACGGGGGGACCTAGTGAATTACCTGCAGAGAGCTGGGACCAAAGTAACAAAGCCTACCATCAGTAACACACTACGCCGCCAGGGACTCAAATCCTGCAGTGCCAGACGTGTCCCCCTGCTTAAGCCAGTACATGTCCAGGCCCGTCTGAAGTTTGCTAGAGTGCATTTGGATGATCCAGAAGAGGATTGGGAGAATGTCATATGGTCAGATGAAACCAAAATTTTACTTTTTGGTAAAAACTCAACTCGTCGTGTTTGGAGGACAAAGAATGCTGAGTTGCATCCAAAGAACACCATACCTACTGTGAAGCATGGGGGTGGAAACATCATGCTTTGGGGCTGTTTTTCTGCAAAGGGACCAGGACGACTGATCCGTGTAAAGGAAAGAATGAATGGGGCCATGTATCGTGAGATTTTGAGTGAAAACCTCCTTCCATCAGCAAGGGCATTGAAGATGAATCGTGGCTGGGTCTTTCAGCATGACAATGATCACAAACACACCGCCCGGGCAACGAAGGAGTGGCTTCGTAAGAAGCATTTCAAGGTCCTGGAGTGGCCTAGCCAGTCTCCAGATCTCAACCCCATAGAAAATCTTTGGAGGGAGTTGAAAGTCTGTGTTGCCCAGCGACAGCCCCAAAACATCACTGCTCTAGAGGAGATCTGCATGGAGGAATGGGCCAAAAAACCAGCAACAGTGTGTGAAAACCTTGTGAAGACTTACAGAAAACGTTTGACCTGTGTCATTGCCAACAAAGGGTATATAACAAAGTATTGAGAAACTTTTGTTATTGACCAAATACTTATTTTCCACCATAATTTGCAAATAAATTCATAAAAAATCCTACAATGTGATTTTCTGGAT
Organism: Coregonus lavaretus; assembly: GCF_964263955.1. NCBI lineage: Eukaryota > Metazoa > Chordata > Actinopteri > Salmoniformes > Salmonidae > Coregonus > Coregonus lavaretus. Next base: position 24,829,510 of record NC_140015.1, on the reverse strand, counting down.
TTTTTTTTTCTCATTTTGTCTGTCATAGTTGACGTGTACCTATGATGAAAATTACAGGCCTCTCTCATCTTTTTAAGTGGGAGAACTTGCACAATTGGTGGCTGACTAAATACTTTTTTCCCCCACTGTATCTGTTCTGTTTCACAGGACTGTTGTTACACCAAGGATGCATCATCTCTTTTTCAGGTGTGTGTGTGTGGTGTGTGTGTGTGTGTGTGTGTGTGTGTGTGTGTGTGTGTGTGTGTGTGTGTGTGTGTGTGTGTGTGTGTGTGTGTGTGTGTGTGTGTGTGTGTGTGTGTGTGTGTGTGTGTGTGTGTGTGTGTGTGTGTGTGCGCGCAATATTTGTTGACTATGTTTGAGTAAGTGACATGGTCACATATTTAACATTACCCTTTTGAAAATGTACTTAAGGCTGGGATTCAATCTGATCGTGCTTTGTCCTCCAATGCACGTCTACAAGGCAATGTTCCCGCTTTTGCAGAGACCACATTAATGGTTAATGCTGCATATGTCGGCTCAATCGGAAATTACGTTCAAATGGTGCATTGTCCAAATCCGCAATCAGATTGAATCCTGGCCCAAATGTGTGTAATGATTCAAGGTTCCAAAGTTAGTAGATGTTTGATGCCCACCTGGGAGGAAGTGATGTGGATGGAATCTGCCAATCAAGTGATGTCACTGGGATAGTGTCATTTTCCCCAGAATCCCAGTGTCAGGATGTTTTTGACAGTTTCAGGTGAATGTAACTCCGTTTTTTAAGCCTTTCTTGGTCTGTAAAGGTTTCTTGAAGCACAAAATCATAATTCTTATTTATCTTTTTTAGATTAAATATTATTTATAACAAATAATACATAAAACTTCAACTACTGACGAGTTGTTTATTTTGGGGTGAGGGCTTGGACTTGGGTGGTTTGCACAATTTTCTATTCTTCAGGAATTAATAGACATCAACTTATAAACCACATTTTAAAACCAGGAGTTCATTCAGTTGGGCCATGTTAAAGGCCCAGTGCAGTCAAAAACATGATTTTCCTGCATTTTATATATACCCTACATGACCAAAATTATGTGGACACCTGCAAGTCGAACATCTTATTCCAAAATCATGGGCATTAATGTGGAGTTGGTCCTTCCTTTGCTGCTATAACAGCCTCCATTCTTCTGGGAAGGCTTTCCACTAGATGTTGGAACATTGCTGCGGGGACTTGCTTCCATTCAGCCACAAGAGCATTAGTGAGGTCGGGCACTGATGTTGGGCGATTAGGCCTGGCTCGCAGTCGGTGTTCAAATTCATCCCAAAGGTGTTTGATGGGGTTGAGGTCAGGGTTCTGTGCAGGCCAGTCAAGTTCTTCCACACCGTTCTCGACAAACCATTTCTGTATGGACCTCGCTTTGTGCATGGGGGCATTGTCATGCTGAAACAGGAAAGGGCCTTCCCCAAACTGTTGTAAGCACAGAATCGTCTAGAATGTCATTGAATGCTGTAGAGTTAAGATTTCCCTTCACTGGAACTAAGGGGCCTAGCCCGAACCATGAAAAACAGCCCCAGTTGACACTATGCATGGGGGCAGGTACTGTTCTCCTGGCATCCGCCAAACCCAGACTCGTCCGTCGGACTAACAGATGGTGAAGCGTGATTCATCACTCCAGAGAACGTGTTTCCACTGCTCCAGAGTCCAATGGTGGCAAACTTTACACCACTCCTGTTGACGCTTGGCATTGCGCACGATGAACTTAGGCTTGTGTGTGGCTCCTCGACCACGGAAACCCATTTCATGAAGCTCCCAACTAACAGTTATTGTGCTGACGTTGCTTCCAGAGGCAGTTTGGAACTCGGTATTGAGTGTTACAACCGAGGACAGAGGAGTCTTCACGCGCTACGCACTTCAGCACTCGGCGGTCCTGATCTGTGAGCTTGTGTGGCCTACCACGTCGAGGCTGAGCCGTTGTTGCTCCTAGACGTTTCCACTTCACAATAACAGCACTTACAGTTGACCAGGGCAGAAATTTGCCGAACTGACTTGTTGGAAAGGTGGCATCCTATGACGGTGCCATGTAGAAAGTCACTGAGCTCTTCAGTAAGGCCATTCTACTGCCAATGTTTGTCTATGGAGATTGCATGGCTGTGTTCTTGATTTTATACACCTGTCAGTAACGGTGTGGCTGAAATAGCAGAATCCACTAATACTGAAATTGTGAACATTATGATAGTGCCCTTTTAGTGTAAGAAATGTTGGTGGGATGGAGTTTTGGCTTGCCTGGCGACATCACCAGGCATTAAATTAGTTAATAGACCAATATGAGAATTCCAAACCTCTCTTCCAATAACAGCTAGTTTTCAGCAGGTTGACATTTCTCATGAATCTTGCACTGAAGGCAGAACTGAGCGATTTCTGCTAGATGGGCCAGTTGCAAAGTCAAAATTGGCTATATCGTACAAATCCCTGAAAACTAAATTAGCTTTTTGGTCTTAATTTAAGGTTAGGCATTAGGGTTAGCAATGTGGTTAAGGTTAGGTTTAAAATCAGATGTTATGACTTTGTGGTTGTGTCAGAGCTAGTGACCACTCTGTATAGCTGTCCCAGGCCAACATTTATGACAATAAATGCCAACCTGACAGTTTTCAGTTTTCCCATCCAAGACAGAAATTGCTCTTTGCTAAGAAGCTATTTTTGTTTCTTTTTGACCATTTTAATTGAAAACAATCACAGTAAGGTACTTACAGTGAGGGAAAAAAGTATTTGATCCCCTGCTGATTTTGTACGTTTGCCCACTGACAAAGAAATGATCAGTCTATAATTTTAATGGTAGGTTTATTTGAACAGTGAGAGACAGAATAACAACAACAAAATCCAGAAAAACACATGTCAAATTTGTTTTTTATTGATTTGCATTTTAATGAGGGAAATAAGTATTTGACCCCCTCTCAGTCAGAAAGATTTCTGGCTCCCAGGTGTCTTTTATACAGGTAACGAGCTGAGATTAGGAGCACACTCTTAAAGGGAGTGCTCCTAATCTCAGTTTGAATACCTGTATAAAAGACACCTGTCCACAGAAGCAATCAATCAATCAGATTCCAAACTCTCCACCATGGCCAGGACCAAAGAGCTCTCCAAGGATGTCAGGGACAAGATTGTAGACCTACACAAGGCTGGAATGGGCTACAAGACCATCGCCAAGCGGCTTGGTGAGAAGGTGACAACAGTTGGTGCGATTATTCGCAAATGGAAGAAACACAAAAGAACTGTCAATCTCCCTCGGCCTGGGGCTCCATGCAAGATCTCACCTCGTGGAGTTGCAATGATCATGAGAACGGTGAGGAATCAGCCCAGAACTACACGGGAGGATCTTGTCAATGATCTCAAGGCAGCTGAGACCATAATCACCAAGAAAACAATTGGTAACACACTACGCTGTGAAGGACTGAAATCCTGCAGCGCCCGCAAGGTCCCCCTGCTCAAGAAAGCACATATACAGGCCCGCCTGAAGTTTGCCAATGAACATCTGAATGATTCAGAGGAGAACTGGGTGAAAGTGTTGTGGTCAGATGAGACACAAATCGAGCTCTTTGGCATCAACTCAACTTGCCTTGTTTGGAGGAGGAGGAATGCTGCCTATGACCCCAAGAACACCATCCCCACCGTCAAACATGGAGGTGGAAACATTATGCTTTGGGGGTGTTTTTCTGTTAAGGGGACAGGACAACTTCACCGCATCAAAGGGACGATGGACAGGGCCATGTACCGTCAAATCTTGGGTGAGAACCTCCTTCCCTCAGCCAGGGTATTGAAAATGGGTTGTGGATGGGTATTCCAGCATGACAATGACCCAAAACACACGGCCAAGGCAACAAAGGAGTGGCTCAAGAAGAAGCACATTAAGGTCCTGGAGTGGCCTAGCCAGTCTCCAGACCTTAATCCCATAGCAAATCTGTGGAGGGAGCTGAAGGTTCGAGTTGCCAAACGTCTGCCTCGAAACCTTAATGACTTGGAGAAGATCTGCAAAGAGGAGTGGAACAAAATCCCTCCTGAGATGTGTGCAAACCTGGTGGCCAACTACAAGAAACATCTGACCTCTGTGATTGCCAACAAGGGTTTTGCCACCAAGTAGTAAGTCATGTTTTGCAGAGGGACTTATTTCCCTCATTAAAATGCAAATCAATGTATAACATTTTTGACGTTATTCTGTCTCTCACTGTTCAAATAAACCTACCATTAAAATTATAGACGGATCATGTCTTTGTCAGTGGGCAAACGTACAAAATCAACAGGGGATCAAATACTTTTTCCCCTCACTGTAATTGTTACCCAGAAATGATTTAATATTGAGATCAAAACAGCTGTATTGGACCTTTAAGAACACTGCAGAGAAATGTAATGTTAGGAGCTGACAGAGAACCATACCTGCTCCATCTGCACATTTTAGTGACATTGTGCCACCTAAATAAATAATGACATCCTGACCTATCAGTGTGTTCAGTGATGCAAATAATGACACTGACAACTACGAAAGACGTGAAGGAATATTTATTAGTTAGAGCAAATTTGGTAATATAAACTTTTATGAAAAAAGCTACATGTAGATTTGCCTTATCAATATCTTGGTTCATATATTTATAAGTATGTACATTTCCCCTTGTACAAACATGCTAAAAGGGGGTTGACCTTCGAGTACAGAGAACAATAAAAAGATAGTGAGACACAAGAAGAGGGGGGAAAAAAGGTTTCACTCTCCTTCAGTACTAGGCTAAACTTATTTGTTTCACACATTCTTGAATAGGAACTGCAGTTGTTCCAAGCAACTCAACTCAAAATGAAGAAAACGTTATGGTCTTGCCCAAAGGGGCTGCTGGCAAAGTATCCGAACTGTGAGACATTCATTGTGTTGAACACAGGAGGCTGCCGGAACAGAGCACATGGAATGGCATCAAACACATGGAAACCATGTGTTTGATACCATTCCACTGATTCCACTCCAGGCATTAGAACGAGCCCGTCCTCCCCAATTAAGGTGCCACCAACCTCCTGTGGTGTTGAATCAATATAACACTTCAGTCACTTCACTACATGTCAGATTATCACAGTATAATCATGGAAGTGATCTGGTACCAGCAAACCATTTTTAAAATACTTGTCTCATTAAAATAATTATTAGGCCTTAAAATTAGCCTTATGGTTTCAAATTCAGAAGTCTACAACTGGATTTAAACCAGTTCAGAAAGACACCCAGATTACCCTAAATTACATTTTCTGACAGTGAGTGTCATTTTAAATCCACTTTCCTGACCCTAAATATGTTGTTATATGTCACTCCAAAACATCTTCATATTAATCTCATAGCTGGCTGGATAAAACAACAGGTTAAACACACTCAAGAGGCAGTGTTCAGTTGGAACTGCACTCCATAATGAATTGACCATCTAGAATTGTTGAACCTACTGAAAGCACTGATGCATTTTGGCGCTGTACAGACACTGATGACTACCAAAACGATAAATAAATAGAGGACAACATACTCCTTTTGACACAGGGATTAGTCATATCAAAAACAGAGTAAACCAGGACATTATGGAGTGGAACAAAGGACACTCCAAGAGTCAAAGAGTTCACACCGTCTCCCATACGCACATCAATCAGCCAGGAGAGAGCAGTGGGTTGAGGCAGTCCTGCAAGATTTACTTCCACTCAAAAAAACAAGTCCAAGTTCCGAATACACACATTGTCCTCATCCTCCACATCAACTCCTCAGGTGAAGGTTGGCTTTAGACCCGCAGGATCTCCAGGCAGTTGTTGTAGCCGATGGCGATCCAGTCAGGCTGGGTGGAGGCCCACTGGACGTTGTTGATCTCTCCTTCGGCCGTGTAGGCCAGAATAGGGTCCTCGATGGCCCTGGGCATTTGCTGGATGTCCCATATCAGCGCCTGGTGGTCGTCGGCTGAGGACGGAGGAAAGACAATACATTATTATTACACTGACGTAAGGGAGAATGAGGACTGAGGAAAGGTGAGCTGGTAAAGGAGCTGTTTGTGCCTTACCTGCAGTGCAGATGTGACAGGAGGAGTGGGGAGCCCAGGCGATGCCGTTGACACAGGCCCGGTGGTTGTTGAGGCGGGCCACCGGCGTGCAGGGAACACGCACGTCCAGAATCACAACCTGAGACACACAGCACAGGAGAGAGACAACACATTAAATAGAGATAAGGAGAGGGAATGGACAATACCAAACTGAAAGAGGAATGAGAAAGGAGAGTAAAATAGACTGACCTCCATGCCGTCCATAGCCATGGTGGCCAGGTAGTTGGGGTCCTGTTTGTTCCAGCAGAGGCGCAGTAGGGGGTGGTGCTGGGGGTCTTCATAGATAATGGTGCTGTGCTCCAGGTGCCGCAGGTCAAACATGCGTACTGAGCCGTCTGCTCCGACCGACGCAAACATGTCCCGACCACCGCCTGCGCGGCTGAACGCGATGTCATACACCTAGATACAGAGAACAACACCAACATACAGAGTTATTAAACTGGTACACCCACGGACACACATTCAGACTTCAATGACCTCAGGACCAGGGGTTGGAACGGAAATGATTTTCCAATCGTTCCATTCCGAACAGAACCCCTATTTATTTTGTTCCATTCCAGTGGTCCGACTAGCATAATAAAGTTCTGAACTGGTTCGAACCCCCAAAAAAGGTATGGTTCATATATCTCCTTTTCGTAAAATGTCTAAGCCGTAAAATAACGTTTTTACATTAAGCTCATTAATTTGTTTCACCTATTAGTGCAGATGGAGCAGCTTGCTGTGTATGCGCAAGCTAGTTGTTTACATGTTTAATTGGTCATTTAAGTGCAGCCACGAGATAAGACAATTTCATGGGTGGGGAGAGAGCGAAAGAGCGGGCTTGGCTTGAAGCGCTAAACATCATGATGTGAATTGGGATGTGATTAGGCTATTACTAGAATCCTGCAAGAATCATAACTTCACTGAATTACATAATTAAATATTAGACATTAGGAATATTTTTGGAACAAAAAATAACATTATTAACCGGTTCTCAAGATTTGGAAATAAGGATTCTATTACGGAACACTAGAGATCACTTTCTTTCCCAGGTCTGTTTACGTTCCTACATTCCCCCCCATTTTTTTCGGTTTTCGGTTCTGCTCCTTGAACCGGTTCTAACCCCTGCTCACAACAACTAGCCTTTACTTACTCATTCATACAGTCTCAAACATGCACATTCATACAAGCAAACTAAACTTCAAGGCAAGGCTTATATTCCCCCTCAGCCCTCACACACCTCTTTGTCATGAGCAATGAGCTGGGTCTTGACATGGCCTGATACGAGGTTGACTCTGCCCAGCACCTGGCCAGTCTCCAACCCCCAGATAGTACAGGTGGTGTCAATGCTGGAGGTGCCTGTAGTGGACAGATCAGAAACAGCCGGCGCTTATTAGAGACAAGCTTATTTTATACCCAGGCATCTATTTCCTTTATGCAGACAGCTCAATAAAATGTTGAAAATACTACCAGTATAAACATTATAATAACAAATCCATTGCAGATCAGACTTGCAAAGGCTGCCTATCATATAACCCCCATTTCACGCTTTAGCCCCATGAATTTGATGCCATGGCTAGCAACGATGACAGAATAAATAAATAAAACGTTTTTAATGGAAGACTGTGGGAATATCAGAGCTGTGTCCATGGTAACCTTGTAAACAATTTATTTAGACTCAGCATTTATTTGAAACAGGCGTTTATTTGCTGAAATATTTGCCAATGACCGGCTTAACATTTAAGTCATTTAGCAGACTATTAAAAGGGACAGGCAGCTATTTGAGATTGCATTTAATTGTTTTACTCTGACAAACCAATAGGCTATATGCTAGAGCTGGGCGATAAACACAAAAATCAATGTCACAATAAATTGACTAAATGATCACGATAACGTGAACGACAAGTTTATAACATTAATGTGCACCACAGTTATTTTGTTTATCTTACCCTTAAAACTACTACTTTGAATGTTGTAGCTATCAATTGTCGAATTAACAATCACCCATATTAGCAAACTTATTTAATTTGAAACTTCACATTTCTCTACTAGGACCCTATAGGTTATTTACTGTAATGAAAAGAAAAGCAAAATGTCCACGATAAGTGGTCGGTGTGGATTATTTTCAGTTTATTGTCCCAGCTCTACTATATGCATATGCCCCATCTCTTACCCAGTAGATTAGGATCCACTTCATTCCAGTCAAACGAGGTGAGTGGGGCACAGAAGTCAGAGTTCTTGTTGTTATTCAGCAAACATTCCAGACGCGTCTCTGTGTCACTGACCTAAGGGGTAAGATTTAACAAGCCATGCATGAGATGCTATACAACTACTTAGAAAAGAAGAGTCCCCCCTGGGCAAGTAACTGAGCTAGAGTGCAACTCCAGATGCAGCAAGAGGGAGGAGGGATACAATAGTTAGAATAGGGCGCAGGCCAGGCAGCGCCCAACATATGACATTTATTATCACCTCGTATTGGACGAATAATTTTTCTTCAACGAGGCGGCCGCAAAGGATATCCTACAGACACCAGACAAGGCCCAAATCCCCGTCATTCGCATGAGGAAGAGACGGAGATATCGTGGACTTAGGTCGGGGTGCCTTGTAAGGATCCGACGACGAGCGAGTAAACTGCCGCTCCCATCAATCCTATTAGCCAATCTTCAATCATTGGAAAATAAATTGGATGACCTAAGATTACGGTTATCCTACCAACGGGACATTAAAAACTGTAATATCTTATGTTTCACCGAGTCGTGGCTGAACGACGACATGGATAACATACAGCTAGCGGGCAATACGCTACATCGGCAGGATAGAACGGCTGACTCCGGTAAGACAAGGGGTGGCGGTCTGTGTATATTTGTAAACAACAGCTGGTGCACAAAATCAAATACTAAGGAAGTCTCGAGGTTTTGCTCGCCTGAGGTAGAGTAACTTATGATAAGCTGTAGACCACACTATTTACCAAGAGAGTTTGTGTCTATATTTTTCATAGCTGTCCATTTACCACCACAAACCAATGCTGGCATTAAGATTGCACTGAATGAGCTGTATAAGGCCATAAGTCAACAGGAAAACGCTCATCCAGAGGCAGCGCTCCTAGTGGCCGGGGACTTTAATGCAGGGAAACTTAAATCCGTTCTACCTAATTTCTACCAGCATGTTAAATGTGCAACCAGAGGGAAAAAAAAAAACTCTTGACCACCTTTACTCCACACACAGAGACACATACAAAGCTCTCCCTTGCCCTCCATTTGGCAAATCTGACCATAACTCTATCCTCCTGATTCCTGCTTATAATAAAAAACTAAAGCAGGAAGCACCAGTGACTCGGTTAATAAAAAAGTGGTCAGATGACGCAAATGCTAAGCTACAGGACTGTTTTGCTAGCACAGACTGGAACATGTTCCGGGATTCTTCAGATAGCATTGAGGAGTACACCACATCAGTCACTGGCTTCATCAATAAGTGCATTGATGATGTCGTCCCCACAGTGACCGTACGTACATACCCCAACCAGAAGCCATGGATTACAGGAAACATCCACACTGAGCTAAAGGGTAGAGCTTCCGCTTTCAAGGAGCGGGACTCTAACCCGGGCGCTTATAAGAAATCCCGCTATGCCCTCCGACGAACCATCAAACAGGCAAAGAGTCAATACAGAACTAAGATTGAATCGTACTACAGCGGCTCTGACGCTCGTCGGATGTGGCAGGGCTTAAACTATTACAGACTACAAAGGGAAGCACAGCCGCGAGCTTCCCAGTGACACAAGCCTACCAGACGAGCTAAACCACTTCTATGCTCGCGTCGAGGCAAGCAACACTGAAGCATGCATGAGAGCACCAGCTGTTCCGGATGACTATGTGATCACGCTCTCCGTAGCCGATGTGAGTAAGACTTTTAAGCAGGTCAACATTCACAAGGCCGCAGGGCCAGACGGATTACCAGGACGTGTACTCCGAGCATGTGCTGACCAACTGGCAAGTGTCTTCACTGACATTTTCAACATGTCCCTGACTGAGTCTGTAATACCAACATGTTTCAAGCAGACCACCATAGTCCCCGTGCCCAAGGACACTAAGATAACCTGCCTAAATGACTACTGACCCGTAGCACTGACGTCTGTAGCCATGAAGTGCTTTGAAAGGCTGCTCATGGCTCACATCAACACCATTATCCCAGAAACCCTAGACCCACTCCAATTTGCATACCGCCCCAACAGATCCACAGATGATGCAATCTCTATTGCACTCCACACTGCCCTTTCCCACCTGGACAAGAGGAACACCTACGTGAGAATGCTATTCATTGACTACAGCTCAGCATTCAACACCATAATGCCCTCAAAGCTCATCACTAAGCTAAGGATCCTGGGACTAAACACCTCCCTCTGCAACTGGATCCTGGACTTCCTGACGGGCCACCCCCAGGTGGTAAGGGTAGGTAACAACACATCTGCCACACTGATCCTCAACACGGGGGCCCCTCAGGGGTGCGTGCTCAGTCCCCTCCTGTACTCCCTGTTCACCCATGACTGCATGGCCAGGCACGACTCCAACACCATCATTAAGTTTGCCGACGACACAACAGTGGTAGGCCTGATCACCGACAACGATGAGACAGCCTATAGGGAGGACACAACAACCTCTCCCTCAACGTGACCAAGACAAAGGAGATGATTGTGGACTACAGGGAAAAAAAGAGGCCTGAGCACGCCCCCATTCTCATCGACGGGGCTGTAGTGGAACAGGTTGAGAGCTTCAAGTTCCTTGGTGTCCACATCAACGAACTATCATGGTCCAAACACACCAAGACAGTCGTGAAGAGGGCACGACAAAGCCTATTCCCCCTCAGGAGACTGAAAAGATTTGGCATGGGTCCTCAGATCCTCAAAAAATTATACAGCTGCACCATCGAGAGCATCCTGACTGGTTGCATCACCGCCTGGTATGGCAACTGCTTGGCCTCCGACCGCAAGGCACTACAGAGGGTAGTGTGTACGGCCCAGTACATCACTGGGGCCAAGCTTCCTGCCATCCAGGACCTCTATACCAGGCGGTGTCAGAGGAAGGCCCTCAAAATTGTCAAAGACTCCAGCCACCCTAGTCATAGACTGTTCTCTCTGCTACCACACGGCAAGTGGTACCGGAGTGCCAAGTCTAGGTCCAAAAGACTTCTCAACAGCTTCTACCCTCAAGCCATAAGACTCCTGAACAGCTAATCATGGCTACCCGAACTATTTGCACTGCCCCCCCCACCCCATCTTTTTACGCTGCTGCTACTCTGTTAATTATTTATGCATAGTCACTTTAACTCTACCCACATGTACATATTACTTCAACTACCTCAACTAGCCGGTGCCCCCGCACATTGACTCTGCACCGGTACCCCCCTGTATATATAGCCTCCCTACTGTTATTTTATTTTACTTCTGCTCTTTTTTTCTCAACACTTTTTTGTTGTTGTTTTATTTTACTTTTTTATTAAAAAGGTCTGTAAGTAAGCATTTCACTGTAATGTCTGCACCTGTTGTATTCGGCGCATGTGGCCAATAAAATTTGATTTGATTTGATGTTTACGTATGATTTAGTATCAAGGAGGCTGTGGGTGCATGCATACCCTCCAGATGCGCAGGTAGTCCCCGCTAGTGGCAAGCAGGTCTGGATAAACACCCTTGCTGTCCGGGATCCACATGATCTTGGTGGTGGGGTAGGGGTGGTCAAAGGTGTTCCTGCAGATGAACTCTGAACTCTCCTCCTCCAGACCCACAATCTGCACCTGAAGACAAACAACAATCATTAAATCAGAAACCGCTCTTGATATACTATTTAATAAGTAACAAATTACTCAGAGCTTAAACACACTTCATACAGTTTTTAGTCACTTTTTGGTAATGTTCATTCTCTGTGGGTGAGATCTTACAACATAGAAGCGAAGATCTGTTCTGGGTTCTGTTCATACCCAAGATCTGTTCTGGGTGGCCCACATCACAGCATTGTGGGATTCACGGTGGTCCCAACTAATTCGTTATGGTCCAGCACTAGGACTCGTTAACAAAAATGTACAGTTCATCTTCTCACTCACCTTATTGTTATATTCTTCAACGAAACTTCCAAGGGCCAGGCGAAAGCGCTTGTCGGGACGAACACTCCAGTTCATTGCATACACCGTCCATGGCGCTTCGTATTTGTAGATCTCTTTTCGCTTACCGTGGAGCGACATAGCTCAATAAACGAGATCTTATATAAAATCCTTAGCTATAAAAAATATATATATAAACAACTGTTTCCTTGGAACAAAATATACCCCAAGGCTCGTTAAAGACTTTCCGAATTGAAGATTTGAACAGTTCAAATGACAAAGGCTGTCAAACGACAGCTAGCTAGCTAACTGTCGTTAGTTATGGATGCTACACCTGCCCAGCTAACGTCATTAGCTAGCTAGTAGCGCGTTGTACAGCGTGATATCTATCTATGTCGGACAACGAAGCTTAAGCTTCGAGGCACTACAGTCTGCATTTGCTATTCGTTTGATTTTGAAGATCCGGATGAGTGAGCCTGCTTTTCGAATTGGGTCCCCTGCTAGCTTTGACCCGACTCCGACTTCAACAACACTGCTGCCGTAACCACAAAGAGGGGTAGGGGGATCACTCTCCTCGAATCTCCTCTCATCGAAGAAAATGTCGGCGGTGTGACGCTAGCTAGCTCATATCAAGGTAGTGTGGTGCACCCGATTAGTCTACAATCACTCCATTAAAAGGTGGAAATCATCATACCAACCACACCATTCTGAAAATATGCTAAAATAATGTTTTACTATTTTAACAGTGTAACCGAAGATTTTTTATAACTAACCCAAGAAAGACAACAGCCTGTCGTTTCCAACGGGAACAAATGAGTTATAGTGGGCAGAGCCAAGCACAAGCAAGCGAGATCCTATTGGCGTGTTGTGGCAAATATTTGCATGTTTCGTTTCGGGAACGCCTACTCTGTGCAATGCGCGTGTGCAATACCTAAATTCGCCATTGCACTCCTTCTAAACAACGCGGAAAGTCTACAAAACTTAGTCCACTCTGTTCATAACTGACTATAGTTTTAAGAACAGAAAACTGTATTGAGATCAAATGTTTCATCGATGAGAAAATGTGCATAATGTTGGCAAAATCTATCTCGTTCCATCTTCTCCCACTGCCGGCCACTGTGCTTCCTCTCACTACCAGGTTACAAAACGTAGGTAACAAAATATTTCTGGGTAGAATCAAAGACAGTACAGTCGGTGGTACAGTATGAATAAAGGCTAATGCCGCGTTCATAACAACTGGGAACTCGAAAAAAACGAGCTCCATCTGGGCAAAATAGTTTTGAAGCGTTATTCAACTCGGAATTCCAAGTCTGAAACTCTGGCATATTTCTAGAGCTCCGACTTTCCGACCCGAAGATCACTGATGTCATTATTTGACCTCGTTTTTTTCTGTGTTCCCAGTGGTCTTGAAAGCACCATAAAACGTATTCTCCAATAGAAACCCACAATCACACTTGTAGGCGATGTTGGTAGGCTAGCTAAGCTCATGCGTAGAAAAACGTCAAAGGGTCTAACCGTATTCTCGCGCCGAACTGCGCATGTGCTTATAAATAAAAGGGACTCCTTCGCTATAAAGTATTTTTTTTACGAAAATTAAAAAGTGTCAGTATGTCACTTTCACGAGGTTGGAGTAATAACATGTTTATTACACTTAAGACATTGGTTAGAATGTAGTTTGTGCCTTTAGATTTCGAGAAAACTAACAACAAGGAAGAATATTTCACTTCTCTCATTGACTTCTCAAACCCCGGCCTGGTCTGTTTGGTCTGTTTCTCAAGCGGTCCCGGAAATCTTGCGATGTTGCGCCTCTGGGTTTAGAAACTCTGTGGTAGAATCTACTGTCAACGGGGGTATATACGGCGGAGCTGATGGCCATGTTGGCCTTGCAGTGGATGGAGGAAGTCAAACAAGACAGAGTAGTTATTTGTTCTGATTCATGTGCAGTGTTAATGAGTCTCCAGTTCTTTAGCTCACGTAGCAGACAAGACCTGCTTTATGAGGTGCTACAAACCCATGGCAGGATTAAACAGATGAATATTCAGATAAGATTTACTTGGGTCCCAGCCCATGTGGGGGTGGAAGGGAACGAGGTAGTAGATGAACAGGCTAAACAAGCACTTAGTAGTGGGGATATTGAAGTTTCAATGAGCAAGGCAGAGGCAAAAATACTGATATTTACAATGATGGTGCAGAGATGGCAGGAGCAGTGGAATATAGATAATAAGGGAAGGCATTTATTTCAAGTACAGAGGAAAGTCGGGGAGGGGAGGACTGCAGGAAGGGACAGAAGAGAGGAGGCTATTTTTACAAGATTACGGGTGGGACACAGCCAGTTGAATAAGACATTAAATGTGATAGGAAAGCATCCAACAGGAAAGTGTGATTATTGTCAGGAAACAGAGACAGTGGAGCATGTATTGCTACAGTGTGGGCAGTATCAGAGGGAAAGAGAGAGGATGAGATCTAGTATGAGGGAGAAGGGGATACAGGACATTAGTTTAAATAGTATATTGAGTAGAACGTCATTAGATATAGTCTCAAATATTTTGTTATCTTTTTTAAGAGCAACGTGGCTGGCAGGTAGGATTTCGTTTTTCCCTGTCTCTGGCCCACCCTCCAGTACAGTAGGTGGCGGTAATGCACCATTACGTTGGATGCCAACCGCCGATAAACCCCACTGAAGAAGAAGTACTGTCAACGGGACTGTGGGGAACAGTAAAGCTAACGACGGCCCTTAGCGTTTTCCAGAGGAACATATTTTAACACTCCATAGGTATTCATACTCTTAACGTTACATGTGAAGTTTTGTTTTAGTTTGATTCAACTTGATAAATCAGGCTATTGTTATGTTGTCAACTACTTATTAGATGTAGCGTGGCAGGAACTTGCTCGGTTAGAATGGGAAGAGATGGGGGGATGGGTCACGTTGGCTAATCAGTCAGTGATCTAGTTAGCTAGTTAGACTGTTAACGTTAGTTAGTTTGTTAACCAGAAATCGTCAATTGTGGGTGCATATTTGCTAGCTCATTGTAATCTTAGCCATTTGAAATGTTCTATGATTTCAGATAGCCACTCCAAGCTAGCTAGCTAACCAGAGTCAGAGAGTGGATTTGGCTAGCAGAAGACAGCTAGCTAGCTCAGCTGAATGCTAAGCAAAATATTTGTAGCCGTGGTTTGTTAAACTGGTAGTTAACTAACATAATCGGACTACGGTGTCGAGAATGATGATGTCTATAAAGAAAGTAACGTGAGCCATCAATTTTTAGAATATGAATGATTTGTGAATGATTAGGGTCACTGGGTCATTACCAAAAACCACAGTCCAGTCAGATTGATGGGCAGAATCTATGGCGTTTAGACTGACACATTTTTGATTTAGGCCATTTGACAGTATCCAGAGCTAGCTACCACTCTCTTGGATGTTGACCTTTTCAGTGGGAGGGGAAGTAAGAGACAGGTTTTGCTGAGACATGAAGTGGTAGTTATGTGTTGTAAACAAACAAGTTACTATCCTGGGCATGTAGCTAAATCAACTCACTGTAATGCAGATGTTTGTTGGAAACGTGTGACAACCAGCTGTGTGAGACTGACTGAGGCATTCTGTCTAGTGCTGGTTTGACCTTCTGTCACCTTCAAACCTACCTGGTTTGACCTGGATTTACCTTTCCCTCCTTATCTTCCTCCTGCTCGTCTCCTCCTCCTCTCCTCTACCGGCCTGTGCTGGCGCAGCTTCAACCATGAGGAGTGTGTACCTCCTGCTGCCCGCGCTGCTGCTTCTCCTGGCACTGCCTGTCTCCAGGGGACGCTACAACGATGACTTTGACGATGGGGAAGACCTGGCAGACTTTGCAGACGACAATGACTTTGCTGAGTTTGAGGATGTGAGTGAGGACACTGCGGCCGAGCCAGAGACGGCCCCTCCAACCCGTGCGGCCCCCCCTGCTCAGCCTGCTGAGGAAGATGAGGACGAGGCCACAGTGGAGCTGGAGGAAGACGGACAGGAGGACGGCTTTGAGGACTCCGATACACAGGTTAGGGGCTGCAGTGGCCTGGTAGCTTGCATATGACCAGGGACAACTTGGTTGGCACACTATCCCATGCGCTGTATTTTTGGTTTGTGCCAGAACTAATCCATATTTCATTTTGTATTGCTGTAGGATCAAGACATGTACAGCAAGTACGATCCAGACGAGTTTGATGGCATGGAGAAGCCCAGCCAGTCCCTCAAAGACCCCCTGATCATCCACACAGTAAGTTCACTGTTAACACCAGACCAGTGACCATTAAGAAGCCATTGATTCCAGACCTATTTCTTAAACTGTACTCTGACAATCAAGAAGCACATCCCTCTTAAATGTGAGTGCCAAGATGAAACATCTTTAATGTTGTGGTTGTCATGGTGATGAAGTCTGTCCGTCTCCCCCTTCCAGGTGCCGGCCCACCTTCAGAACAGCTGGGAGAGCTACTACATGGAAATTCTAATGGTGACGGGCCTGCTGGCCTATATCATGAACTACATCATCGGCAAGAACAAGAACAGCCGTCTGGCCACAGCCTGGTTCAACTCCCACAGAGAGCTGCTGGAGAGCAACTTTGCCCTGGTGGGTGACGATGGCACCAGTAAGGATGCAGTGAGCACCGGGAAGCTGAACCAGGAGAATGAGCACATCTACAACCTGTGGTGCTCAGGTCGAGTGTGCTGTGAGGGCATGCTCATCCAGCTTAAGGTATTTACAGTGTGTGTGAGTAAGAGAGAGAAAGTGTTTGTGTGAGAACTAGCTGCTGTTTCAATGTTTTCTCTGGTCTGTTCCAGTTTGTGAAGAGGCAGGACCTGCTGAATGTACTGGCCAGGATGATGAGGCCAGTCTGTGATCAAGTGGTGGGTACATATGATGCCTGCATACATGTACATCACCAGTCACATTGTCAATAACCTAAGCGCTTACAAATACTTTCCTAAAGGTAGACCTTTTCTGTTGTCTGACTTGTTATATATTTCTGTCTCTTTTTCTTTGTAGCAAATCAAAGTTACTCTGAATGATGAGGACATGGATACGTTTGTGTTTGCTGTGGGCACCAAAAAGGCCATGGCCCGGATGCAGAAGGAGATGCAGGACTTGGTGAGGGGCGGGCCAACATCACTATACTCTCATTCATTCAGCCATCCAGACACTATTAACCATCTATGAGCCTCAGGCTGTGTGGGTGTATGTATTGACCCGTCTTTGTTTGTGTATCTGTCTGTCCCCAGAGTGAGTTCTGCAGTGACAAGCCCAAGTCAGGGGCCAAGTACGGCCTTCCTGAGCTCCTGGCCATCCTGACAGAGATGGGTGAGGTCACGGACGGTGTGATGGACAGCAAAGTGAGCAGGGGAGGGGACTTCTATTGTGGCCTACTCAATACAGTGGGGACTTTGTCACTAGGCTATTGCAGAGTGTTCTCTCACTGTTTGTAGTGGGAGAATATGACACATTGAGTACGGTGTGCTACAATTTGATAGACCCCTTGTTTTTCTTTCCTTCACCCTTCCACTGTCTTTGTCTTTCAGATGGTTCATTATATCACCAACCATGCTGACAAGATAGAGTCCATCCATTTCTCTGACCAATTTTCTGGTCCAAAAGTTGTGCAAGAGTAAGTGCGCCTGCAAGCAAGACAGTTTTTCCACAACATCTTAACTATATCACACAAATGTCTTTACTCCACTCCTATCCCTGGTCTTGTATTAAAGCCTCTGTTATGAAATGATCTACAGCCGTTTCTGTTACCTGAAGCTGCCTTCTCAACCCTGTTGTGTTTCAGAGATGGACAGCCCTTAAAGCTGCCTGAGACCAAGAAGACGCTGCTGTTTACATTTAATGGTGAGCCAATTGTCTCCGCTTGAAATGCTTTCCAACACTGGCATGCAGCCGATTCGCCATATTTCATACATAGTGACTGAATGAAATGTTAACAAATATTTTATTGTGTTTGTGCATGTAGTGCC
The DNA here is from genome assembly GCF_964263955.1 of Coregonus lavaretus. Taxonomy (NCBI): domain Eukaryota; kingdom Metazoa; phylum Chordata; class Actinopteri; order Salmoniformes; family Salmonidae; genus Coregonus; species Coregonus lavaretus. Next base: position 24,811,385 of record NC_140015.1, on the reverse strand, counting down.
TGGCATGGGCAACACGTCTCCTAAAGACATGGACACTCTGCTACCCCTGATGAACATGGTCATCTACAGCATCGACAAGGTCAAGAAGCTCCGCCTCAACAGAGAGGTGAGAATGGCAGGATAATTAGACTACTCCTACTACACCCTCAATCTGGCCTATTGGCAGATGTTTTATTTACTTTTATCTACAGTCTTCCTTTCATCCATCACTGCATCTCCTTTCTCACCCTCTATCTCTCCCTGTGTCTGTCCTCCAGGGAAAACAGAAGGCAGATAAGAACCGTGCCCGTGTGGAGGAGAACTTCCTGAAGCAGACCCACAATCAGCGCCAGGAGGCTGCTCAGACCCGGCGGGAGGAGAAGAAAAGGGCTGAGAAGGAGAGGATCATGAGCGAGGAGGATCCTGAGAGACAGCGCCGCCTGGAGGTCAGTTCCACCACAGCACCCCAGCAGAATAACACCCAATGGAACACTACACACAGGAACACAGCACACTGTTCATCTTGGCCTTCTTTGTACCTCTTGCTCTAACTGCCTCTATGGTCTTTCCCCCTTTTACAGGAGGCTGCTCAACGTCGTGATCAGAAGAAGATTGAGAAGAAGCAGATGAAGATGAAGCAGATCAAAGTCAAAGCCATGTGAGGATAGACAGCTACAGGGATTCAATCACACAGCTCAGACGGTTTCCACTGCTTCCATCCATCTCTCTCACTTCAACGCCCAGTTCTGGCTCACAGGCTCACACAGATTCCCATCTCCATGGGTGTCAAGCTTAGCTGTTTCTGTTCTCATGGAAACACTTTGTTCAATCAGTGGGGTTTTCCTTGGCTGTGAGTGAGCTGCTAGTGACAAGCGAGAGGGACAGAGGAGTTTTGCATATCAAGTCTGTCGCCACGAAGACCCGTGCCAGTTTTTTTTCTGTTTTGACTTTTTCTTCTGCCTAGGTCTTCATTGCTCTTTTCAAAGCAAGTCGGCTCAATGAGCTTTTTAATCCAATCGACAGGGATTTGGGGGTGCACCTCTCGGTGGTAAATAAAATGCTCATATTTTAAAAGGCATGAAGGAATGTGAGGCTTGTTTCATGAGTTATTAAGTTAACACTGGATGCTGCAAGACGAGATGCAAAGTATCCCATTTTAATTTATATCTAAGTGACAGTCCTTACAAGCTATGTCTGTCTCTGGTGAATTTCTAAGCAAACATAATAAAATGCACTGGAAGCTATTGAACAATCTCTAATTTCTGTCTTCTTTAGAAGAGTTGTGTCTTGTGGTTATAAATGGACCAATGGGACGGTAAGACTAGCTCTAAATTTCACCCAAAGATTGAGTCTGCAGTCTATGGGAGCTGCTGGAGGAGATTGAGTTACGACAGAGAGAGATTGTCTAGGCTGCTGGGTTCAAACTAAACTGTCCTGGTGGGTTCAAAATGTCAAGTCCCTTGTCTCCTATATTCTACAGTAGCCTTTTTTGGAAAACACAGTTTCTGCCAGCATGTTGATTGTTATTGGGGAGTAAGTATTGGGTAATTTTTATGACCTAGTACTGTAGTTTAACAAATGCCCACCTAGGAAGTCATGTTGAGGACAATTTAATTAAGGACGCTTGTCACTGAAAAAAAACATCTGTGCAGTAATACAAACACTATTTTCCATGTCTTCCTGCCCGCTCTTGTTTATTTTTAGCAGAAAAGTAGTTATTTATCACACCCAGATAAGGATGGTCAGCATTGGACAGTATGTTACCAATGCAGAGAGCTGAATGGCAGCATCTGATGCCAACTGATAATGTACTGTACTACATCTTGGCCAGGAAGGGTTCCTTGATGTTGTCATTGAGGTGAGCGAAGGTCACTTCCTTGAGGGGAATGGGGCCCACGTAGAACTCATCTAGCTTTGGGAACAAGAGACAGAAATTAGAGATGGCATGCTACAGAGCGGCTTTTAGAGAGTGAGGCTGGTGTGAGTGTGTGATGAGTCAGCAAGTTAGTTAGGGTTCTAACCTTGAACTTAGGCACTGGCAGGGCCATCTCTGTGTGCCTGGGCATGATCCTACGAGGTCGAGGGTCCCGCAAATCTCCCACTGGGGGGAACCCCGAGTCCTGGAGAAATGACAAGTAAAAGTTACAATACAGGACATGTACAACAATCCTACTCCGACATAACAAAAGTAATGTAAAAACAATACCAACCGGCACACTGAAATCAATCAATCTACACACAATACCCAATAATGACAAAGCGAAAACAGGTTTTAAGAAATGTTTGCAAATGTAATTAAAATAAAAACAGAAATACATGTTGTGGAAATCCTACACAGGGACACTCAAAGTCAATCTAAAATGAATCATTGTTTATTACCAGCATGCTGGAGAGGTTCGAACCAACTCAATGCACCAAGTACACATGTTGATCAGGAGATCCACCCGGGGCAGTCCCGTTAGTTCTCTTATATACAGACAAGTTATATTTGCATGATTTAACTTATTCATCATTCATAATTAATTAATTATTAACATTTGCTTCCTTCATGTGACCGACCAATACTGGGTCATGCATGTGACAGACCAATACTTCACGAGGCTTCTTCTCTCTAAGCTGAGACCTTGAAACTGAGATATCCCTTTCTCAAAACAAGGTTCTGGGCGTACTGCCAAATTGCAGATACTGATAGTGAGGATTCGTTCAATCAGTCACTTGCATGAACACAGATATTGGTTATTAGAAAAGCACATGAATAGAACCCAGAAATTGGTAATTAGAAAAGCACAAACATAAAGATGTCCATCACATACCTTAGAAGTATTCAGACCCTTTGCTATGAGACTCGAAATTTAGCTCAGGTGCATCCTGTTTCCATTGATCATCCTTGAGATGTTCCTACAACTTGATTGGAGTCCACCTGTGGTAAATGCAATTGATTAGACATTATTTGGAAAGGCACACACCTGTCTATATAAGGTCCCACAGTTGACATGTCAGAGCAAAAACCAAGCCATGAAGTCAAGGAATTGTCCGTAGAACTCCGAGACAGGATTGTATCGAGGCACATTACATTTACATTACATTTTAGTCATTTAGCAGACGCTCTTATCCAGAGCGACTTACAGGAGCAATTAGGGTTAAGTGCCTTGCTCAAGGGCACATTTACGTCATTTAGCAGACGCTCTTATCCAGAGCGACTCACAAATTGGTGCATTCACCCTATTGCCAGTGGGATAACCACTTTACAATTTTGGGGGGGGGGGGGGGGGTAGAAGGATTACTTTATCCTATCCCAGGTATTCCTTAAAGAGGTGGGGTTTCAAATGTCTCCGGAAGGTGGTGAGTGACTCCGCTGTCCTGGCGTCGTGAGGGAGCTTGTTCCACCATTGGGGTGCCAGAGCAGCGAACAGTTTTGACTGGGCTGAGCGGGAACTATGCTTCCGCAGAGGAAGGGGAGCCAGCAGGCCAGAGGTGGATGAACGCAATGCCCTCGTTTGGGTGTAGGGACTGATCAGAGCCCGAAGGTACAGAGGTGCCGTTCCCCTCACTGCTCCATAGGCAAGCACCATGGTCTTGTAACGGATGCGAGCTTCAACTGGAAGCCAGTGGAGTGTGCGGAGGAGGGGGGTGACGTGAGAGAACTTGGGAAGGTTGAACACCAGACGGGCTGCGGCATTGGGTACCAAACATGTCTGGGCAAGGGTACCAAAAAACCTCTGCAGCATTGAAGGTCCCCAAGAACACAGTGGCCTCCATCATTCTTAAATGGAAAAAGTTTGGAACCACCAAGACTCTTCCTAGAGCAAGCCACCCGGCCAAACTGAGCAATCGGGGGAGAAGGGTCTTGGTCAGGGAGGTCCCGAGAACCCGATGGTCACTCTGACAGAGCTCCAGAGTTCCTCTGTGGAGATGGGGGAACGTTCTAGAAGGACAACCATCTCTGCAGCACTCCACCAATCAGGCCTTTATGATAGTGGCCAGACGGAAGCCACTCCTCAGTAAAAGGCACATGACAGCCCACTTGGAGTTTTCCAAAAGGCACCTAAAGGACTCTCAGACCATGAGAAACAAGATTCTCTGGTCTGATGAAACCAAGATTGAACTCTTTGGCCTGAATGCCAAGCGTCACATTTGGAGGAAATCTGGCACCATCCCTACAGTGCTGTGGGGATGTTTTTCAGCGGCATGGACTGGGCAACTAGTCAGGATCGAGGGAAAGATGAACGAAGCAAAGTACAGAGCTCCTTGATGAAAACCTGCTCCTGAGTGCTCAGGACCTCAGGCCGGGGCGAAGGTTCACCTTCCAACAGGACAACGATCCTAAGCACACAGCCAAGACAACGCAGGAGTGGCTTCGGGACAAGTCTCTGAATGTCCTTGAGAGGCCCAGACAGAGCCTGGACTTGAACCCAATCGAACATCTCTGGAGAGACCTGAAAATAGCTGTGCAGCGAAGCTCCCAATCCAACCTGACAGAGCTTGAGAGGATCTGCAGAGAAGAATGGGAGAAACTCCCCAAATACAGGTGTGCCAAGCTTGTAGCGTCATACCCTAGAAGACTCCAGACTGTAATCGCTACCAAAGGTGCTTCAACAAAGTACTGAGTAAAGGGTCTGAATACTTATGTAAATTTGATATTTCAGTTTTTATTTGGAATACATTAACAAAAATTTCTAAACCTGTTTTTGCTTTGTCATTATGGGGTATTGTGTGTAGATTGAAGGGGGGAAACAATTTAATCAATTTTAGAATAAGTCTGTAACGTAACAAAATGTGGAAAAAGTAAAGGGTTCTGAATACTTTCTGAATGCACTGTATCATGTATATTTTGTTGTTAACCCTCCGGATGGCTGGGTCTTGGATGAGCTTATAACTCTTCCATTGCAAACTGAATGCTCGTTGTGTATCAGGCTCACTGTCTGGATCCATGCTATAACTGTAAGAGTGAAGTGGGAGATGCAACTTAATTAAGTGTTTTGTCAGTAATGTTAAAAATATATATATATCGTCATAGCAGGCACAAGTATACATGATGCTAGCTACATACTCATATTTGATTAAGAAAACAACCATGTTTTAGCAAACCTTTGATAAAACAGAGCACATCAATGTAGCTTCAAACGTCCTGCTAGCCTACCTCTGGCATACTGTAAATTTGCCCCCGCCTGGTGCTGCTGTCAAAACAATGGTCACGTCACACACTAGCTAGTTGTGTTTTGCTGAGGAGTATTTTTTTGTCCGCTCACACAGGAGTAATATGTTTTTTTCAGGGGGTTCTGCAGCAACCCTACTTCGCGCGGCTATGTACATAACAAGTGTGACGTGTGTAATCATGTGTAAGTTTCTGGTTTCACCGCGGTGCCATGTTTGGCCACATGATGGCAGTGTTGTCACTTAATCGTTTCCTTGCGCAGTAGTTATTTTGAAACCTCTTTGGTACTCCGTATGCATGAGATAACTAAGTAAAGAAGTTCAAAAATGGAGGCATGAGGAACATTAAATTATGACATTTTCTGTGTCATCCTGTAAATTATATTATGTGGAATGGGTATCTCTAAGCCCACGGCTGATAAATTGATCAGCAGATTCGCCACAAGTAGTCATTAACAAGAGAAGGCACATTCGAATAGATTTTAAAATCATATAGCTACCTGTATGTAACAGGAAAAAAAAATAGTTAATATATTTTTAGTTGGTGACGATTGTATTTTGACTGAGTTGACTGTTCCCTTGTCATTGATTTTCGTGGATCTGGATGGATTGTGAAGAAAGTGCTGACTTCGCATGACGAGATGTATTCGCAAAGACTGATGGAGTGCAGGCGAGGCTTTCAGGTTTGTTACGCGATGGCCGCTCGTTTAACATTATTTTGTTTTAGGGCATAAACAAAGATTTCGTGAAATATTACGCTTTGTATGGAAACTACATAGCACCGGGAATGTATCGACGTCGTTATAACTGAGCTATTGTGCCCACGGGCAAAAACGGAGTTACCTTTTCAGTTTGGTACTCAGTGTTTTTCCTCGTTCGTCCTAGGCCTACTAGCTTCACTTGAGCGGCGGGTTGGTAGTTTCGGATGAAGCGGGCAATCGGTTTGAAAGAGGCGGGTTCGGTTAGGCGAGTGAAGGACGTTTAGCAAGCTAACTTAAGTCGATCGTTGTACAGAAAGAATGTTTTGAATAACCACTATCATATTTACGAAACTTAACTAGCTAGCCGCCCGGCGAGTTGGGGTTTGAATAGCTAGCTAACTTGTTAAATTGAACTGAGTACGGTAGCAGCTAACGCTAGTTACACATGCTAACCTAGTTTAGATATAGCTAGTTAGTCAAGGTGATCCGAAGTATCTACCTATCTAACGTTACAATAAGTTACCGTAGTTATCTAAATCATAACTAGCGGATTGAAAATAGTGGAATGCTATCTAAAAACAACTATCTAGCGTGTGACGTTGTCATTGTTTTGACAGCAGCACCAGGCTGGAGCGAGTTTACAGTATGCCAGAGGTAGGTTAGCATGACAAGAATTGACGTTTGACGCTACGTTGATGTGATCTGTTTTATCAAAGGTTTGCTAAAACATGGTTATGTTTTTTAATCAAATACGACTATGTAGCTAGCATCATGTATACTTGTGCCTGTTATGACCGGAAAAAATGATGGTAACGTTACTGACAACACTTAATTCAGTTACATCTCCCACTTCACTCTTCCAGTTATAGCATGGATCCAGACAGTGAGCCGGATACACAACGAGCTCTCAGTTTGCAATGGAAGAGCTATAAGCTCGTCCAAGACCCAGCCATCCGGAGGGTTAACAACAAAATATATCGATATGATGGGGTACATTTCAGTGTGCCGGTTGGTATTGTTTTTACATTACTTTTGTTATGTCGGAGTAGGGTTGTTGTACATGTCCTGTATTGTAACTTTAACTTGTCATTTCTCCAGGACTCGGGGTTCCCCCCAGTGGGAGATTTGCGGGACCCTCGACCTCGTAGGATCTGGTCCAGGCACACAGAGATGGCCCTGCCAGTGCCTAAGTTCAAGGTTAGAACCCTAACTAACTTGCTGACTCATCATACACTCACACCAGCCTCACTCTCTAAACGCTGCTCTGTAGCATGCCATCTCTAATTTCCTTCTCTTGTTCCCAAAGCTAGATGAGTTCTACGTGGGCCCCATTCCCCTCAAGGAGGTGACCTTCGCTCGCCTCAATGACAACATCAAGGAACCCTTCCTGGCCGAGATGTGCGCCAAGTTTGGAGAGGTGGAGGAGATGGAGATATTGTTTCACCCCAAGACCCGTAAGCACCTGGGCCTGGCCCGCGTGCTCTTCACCAGCACCAGGGGGGCCAAGGACACGGTCAAACACCTGCACAACACCACCGTCATGGGCAACATCATTCACGCTCAGCTGGACATCAAAGGTATGACATGGCTTTATGTCTGTGGGATTTGATTTTATATAAAAAATCTATTTTGTATACAAATAACTTCTATTGCAATTATTATTGAAACATAGAGATGTTTTATGGAGACATGATCATTGTCACATTAGTATTTTGCAAAGATATTAGCAACATCCTTGTCTTATGGGTATGTTTGTGTGTATCTGCAGGCCAGCAGAGGCAGAAGTATTATGACCTGATAGTGAGTGGATCCTACACACCCCAGACTGTACCCACAGGAGGCAAGGCCCTGACAGAGCGGTTCCAGCCCCCAGCTCCCACACAACCAGACACGGTACACTCACCAAGGGCTCATCACAACCATCCTACTGACATTTTCATGGAGGATTTACCTTTATGGTCCATTATTCTTGAGACTCTTTCATAATTTTATACTGTGTGATGTCTTTGACTTTCTCTATCTAATTCTTCCATCTTCCTGTTCCTCTCTCTCTGTGCAGTCGTCAGATATCAGGCGGAGACTGTCCTCTGAGATAGCTGGCCTGGCTGTGGGCTTGGCTGCAGGGGTGCCGGCTCTCACTCCTGGGAGCACCACCCCCTGCTCTGTGGACACGGGCTTCAGTGAGCAGCGTCTAGACACGACCCCCTCCTCCATGGGCGGGCCCTACACCCCAGGCTCCTCCGCTTCCTCGCAGGGAGGAGGAACGCCCTACACCCCTCGCTCTGTCTCACAGGACTCGGGCTACGCTGTTGCCAGGTCAGTATTGGGGTACAAACACCCTTCATAATAGCTCAGAGTTGATCATTTATCCAAAGGTTTGTTTGTCATTCCAAAAAATATTTAAAAAAATATTTATTAAGATAGTAATAATCAATGTGGTAACTTGTGTTATATATACACCATCTTTCTCCTTTTGTTTCTTAGACAAGTTGGATACAGTGCTGGCCCATTGACCAGTGGCTACCCTTCCCAGGACACGCTTCCCTCCTCCTCCTCCTCTGCTGTCTCCTCCTCAGTCGGGGCATACAAAGCTCCCCGCTACCCGGAGGACCCCCATGCACCTCCGCAAGACCCCTACCAAAGGTGTCGCCCCACGTACCCCCCCACCGGCCCGTTCCGTCCTAACGAGCCCCCGCTCTACCCCACATACCCTAACGCTGGAGGGGCTGGACAGCACATGGCACACCACCCTGCGATGCCTCCCCCACCTCCTGCACCCCAGTACGAGCAGCCCCCTCTGGCAGACAGGGACAGAGAGCGGGACAGGGACTCAGGAGCGCGGTACGGTGCCGGTGGAATCGGCTCTAGAAGGTCATCTTACCAGGAGGCCAAGTATTCCCACCACTCACATCACTCTGAGAGGGAGAGGGGCTACAGACGGGACAGCCTGGGCTCCAGAGAACACGGCAGACACCGTAACCACCATTCACACAATCACAGCAGCAGTAGTAGCAGCAGCCGACGACGGAGCAGCCACGACCGAGACAGCAGGGAGAGGGACAGAGACAGCGACTACTCAAACAGCTCCGACCCCAGATTCAACGCCAACTCCCACCGCTCCTCCTCCAACAGCCTGTCCCCGCCTCCGTCCGCCTACCCCTCTTACTCCTCCTCCTCCAAAGACCAACCCCCTCCCCACGTCTCCTCCCGCCTGGAGCCCTCCTCAGTGTACCGTGCCCAGTCTAGTGGTGCTGGTTCTGGGGAGAGGGGGTCTGGGTCTGACAACAAGGACCCCCGATCCCACCACACCCCTCTGCCGCCCCCTCCACCTCCTCCCCTCCCCCCTGCCTCTGTGATAGCGGCGGCTGTAGCCGAGACGCTCAGCGCCCTTGACTTTGGCCAGGAGAGCCCAGTCAGAGAGGAGACGTGGACCAAGCCCAAACGCCGGCCCACCACCCCACCTCCCCCTCCTCAGCATCCCTCCACCCCTCCCTCCTCTCCACCCCACTCCTCAATCGCTTCCTCCTCCACTTCACCCTCCTCCACCTCCATCCCTCACCATCTCCCCTCCTCCACCTCCCTCTCCCCACCCCCCCAGCGAGACTCCTCCTCCCCGGAGCCAGATTCCACCAATGAGAGCCTGCCATTTGTCTACCACAGCAGCAGCTTAGACTCTCGTATTGAGATGCTCTTGAAGGAGCAGAAAGCAAAGTTCTCCTTCCTGGCCTCCGATGAAGATGAGGAGGAGGACAGGAAGGAAGAAAGGCAGAGAGAGAAGGCAGCAGCAGGGGAGGGAGGAGCAGCAGGGGAGGGAGGAGCAGCAGCAGGGGAGGGCAGGAGCAATAAGCAGAGGGAGCAGGATGGGGAGAAAGACAGGCGGAGGAGACAAGGAGGAGATGGTGGAGGCCAGCAGAGGAGGAAAGGAGAGAGAGATAGAGACGGCCGCAGAGGGAGGAAGCAGAGAACAGGGGGAGAGGGGAGGAAGAGTCCCACTGTAGTTGCACCAGCTACCCCCTCCTCCTCCTCCGCCACCTTCTCTCCCCGCATCCCCACTACAGATGACCATACTAGTCTCCATGGAACAGGACCTCTGCAGGAGGAGACATCCCAACCTGAGTCTATTGATCCAAGGACCAGACAAGGGGCACACACACCCCCCTACAACGGACAGAGTCAGGTAAGACCATCTTACTCTGTTAATGGAAATATTGTAGGAATCAGATTGTATTGAAACGTTGGTGTTTTGTTAGCAGGGATTGTCAGTTGATGAAAAAGTGTGGGAAAATCGTGAATTCTCTCTTTCCTTCCTGCAGTCATCCCCTCATTCCTCTGGGGAGGACATGGAGATCTCAGACGAGGATGAGGAACACACCATTACAGCAGTGACCACCCACCACGCCACTCCTTCCTCCATCTCTTCCCCGTCTTCATCCAAGGCCCCCCTGCCCTCCCAGACAGACCCCTCTGCCTCCCCCTCTGACCCCACACAGCACTTTGGCACGTCCATGCCTGCTCCACCCATCCCCTCTTACCCCACTCACCTCCCTCCCCCGGGCTTTTCCCTGCAGCCCCCTCCACCCCCCTGCATCCCCCCACCGCTGGCCCACATGGAGCTGCACCCTGAGTACCCTCCGCCCATGCCCCCACACATGTATGACTATGCCAGCAGTATGGAGCTGATGAACCAGTACAGTGGCGGAGCCCCCATGTCCTTTCAGATGCAGACCCAGATGCTGAGTCGGCTGCACCAGCTGAGGATGTCCTCCTCTAATGGCACCGCTGCCCCCGGTGACGCCCCCCCTTCAGACTACTACCACTCCATGCCCCCTCCCCCACACCCCCACCACCCTTACATGGACCAAGAGGGGGGTGGCTACGACCAGGACCACCACTACATGCCCCCCCACATGCCCTACGCCTACCCTGGCCCCTCTCAGATGCCCCACCACGCCATCCCCCCTCCACACACCGGCTGGCCCCCGCATGTCTTACCCGAACACTACACGTACCACACCCCGCCGCCCTATGGGACTATGCCTCCTGTGGAGGGAGAGGCCCAGTACGGGGCGGAGGGGGACCCCCAAATGCCCCTGCTAACAGAGAACCCCCACGAGGCCACAGTGCAGCTGGTGCTGGCCACCCTCATCCAGGAGATGAAGAGCATCATGCAGAGGGACCTCAACCGCAAGATGGTGGAGAACATCGCCTTCGGAACCTTCGACGAGTGGTGGGAGCGCAAGGAGACCAAAGCAAAGGTAAGAGAGTGGAACATGTTCAGAAAGCACATGAGCACAGACAGAGCCCTAAACTACGTACCTGGTTTGAGGAGTTAGTGAGGTAACTTTGGTCAACTCGGGATAACTGGAACCATGAAAGTGGCTCACCCTTTAGCCAGGTAAATTTCTATGGCAACGAATCCTTCAGAACTAACCTGCAGGCTAACTCCATTTATCCTGAATGAAGTGTCTACCGTGACCAAATAAATCACATTCCCTCCCTCTCGTAAAGATTGCATCATCACCCCCTTCATTTTATTAATCAAATGTTTTTTTGTATGTTAAACATAAATGTTAAAATACATTTACATTTTAGTCATTTAGCAGACGCTCTTATCCAGAGCGACTTACAGGAGCAATTAGGGTTAAGTGCCTTGATCAAGGGCACATCGACAGATTTTTCACCTAGTCGGCTCGGGGATTAGAACCAGCGACCTTTCGGTTACTGGCACAACGCTCTTAACCACTAAGCTACCTGCCGCCCATTTAGTAATGACAGAATGCATTTGAAAGTTGACGCACAGTAAAACTTGTGTATCTATAAGAGTGGGTAAAAAGGTGCTTGTGCAATGATAAGCACACCAAAGACAGCATTAACACCATAGCCTGCTGAATTTGCAAGATAACTTTTCTTTCAATTTGATTTTGGGACAAATGAAAATGTGGCACTTACTCGCCCATGGATTCATGTTTCAGCATTATCTCGAAGAGTTTGGCGTTCGATTAGCCACGTGCGACATGCACGCGCAGTTACAAGCCTGTTAGAGTTAACGGCAGGCAATATCCACTGTCGTAGTACGGATGAAGTCTGAGCTAGAATGTGAAGCTAACTGAAGCTGGCTAGCTTTAGAAAACGCTGAGTAAATCTAGCTTGCATCGTAGTATACCCATCTGGTCAATTTAAATGGGTTTCTGATTTCCATTTTTCATTCAAGTTTTTCAAGTCATACATGGTTTTCCTGTTATTGTTTTTTTTTTATCCATGATTTGATTTGCCATGATGCCCGTTGGCTTTTGTAAATCCACATCTGTCCTCCCTCCCCAGCCATTCCAGACCATGGTTCGGGGTGTGGCTGTAGTGAGGGACGAGGACAAGAAGGAGGAGAACAAGGTCAGCAGCAAGCCCCGGGAGCCCCTCATGTCTCTGGTGGACTGGGCCAAGAGTGGAGGAATGGAAGGTTTCTCACTGAGAGGGGCGCTACGACTACCCTCATTCAAGGTAAACAAGTACACAGAGGCAGCAGTTGAACTCGGGAATTGTCAGTTACTCATGTACATTCATTTTTGTACTGTGCATAGGAAATAGAGATGGATTAGTACTGTACATGTATAGAAATTACACTAATAAATGTTCATGAATAGACATTACTCCATTCACTTAGGGATTTTTTCCACCATAATTTACCATGATATTAACTGTGAGTGTATTGTGTCCAGGTGAAGAGGAAAGAACCTCAGGAGCTAGCAGAGGTAGGAGAGATGAAGAGACCCAAGACACCGCCAGAGGATGATGACGAAGGTGAGCTTCTGATCCATGACCCCCTCCTTTGGGAATCCCTTTGGGGAGATGTCACCCACCATCTTTGTGTTTCCTATGTTGGCTCACCATCTCTCTCCTCCTCCTCCCCCCAGACTCGTACCATGAGAAGGGTCTAGAGGTAGGAATGGCAGATGGGGAGGGCCACAGGGCTGAGAGGGACAGCAGGCGGAGGAAGAAGAAGACCAGAAGTCGGAAACCTTGGGACCTGGACAGTGAAGGAGAGGAGACTTCTGATGGTTCTTCTTCAGATAAGGTGTGTGTCTGCATGTGCAAGGGATAATTTAGCATGAAAATAATGTTTCTCCACATAATAAAGTTGACCTCAAAAATGGAATATATGGCTACAGAAACAATAATGCATGATTCTTCTAATCAGTTGATTTCCGCAAGCCATACATACTGGTGGTGTTGTTGTATTTCCCCATAGTGCTGGCTAGATGGCAGCATTTCACTGTGTGCCTCTCCATACTCTGCTGTATTTTGGCTACATTGACTTGGGTTGAACCTGAGACACTGTTGTTTATTATCACGAACTGTGTTCTTTTGTTCCTCTCTGTAGGAGGATGAGGAAAGTGACAAGGAGTCTGAAGGTAAATCTAGCTTTCTTCATGTTGTCCTAATTGAGGCCAATGTGCTGCCCCCCACAGGCTGTCTTCTCTACCTTTTCCATCATGCCATCTTATCATCTCTCACTTCATCTCTCATTTCTTTGGCTTCAGATGAGGCCTTGAGTGCTGACAGCGATGATGAGAGCCTCTCCTCATCCACAGAGAGTTCTTCCTCCTCAACATCATCCTCCTCTGAAGACGAGGATGAGGAGGAAGGAGAGCAGGCCGGGAGTGGACTGGACACCATGGATGAGTCTACGATGGACAGCACAGTTCTGGACACAGAGAAGGAGGATGACCGGTACGTTTTGAACAGCGTTCTTGTTTCTGATTATACTTGCATATACCTGTATATAAGTATCCAAAATGCTTGATATATATTTCCTATAGAAGTATCTTTATTGCAACTTTGTTGCTCAGATGTGTCTGTGGGTTGATACTGACCATTCCACTTGTTGTGATCTCTAGAGAAAAGTCTGCAGCTGCTGTTCCAAAGGCACCGCTCAGCACGGAGATCAAAGCAGGTTAGTCACACATTTAGTTTCTCTGTTATGGATGTTCATTTCCATGGCAAATGCCAACATTGTTTTTCACCTGGTTTATAATTTAAATATGTGCCCATCTCTCAGAAATTGCTGCCAGCAAGAAGGATTCATCAACACCCAGCTCAAACGCTCGTCCTCCAGCCCCCCGCCCCTCCTCCCCCATTGTCATTGTTCCTCCTCTCAAGAAGCGACGGAAGACCGTCTCGTTCTCTACCGGGGAGAGCGACTACAAACCCCACCTGCCAACGATCCCCTTGTCCCCACCTCCCTCCACTGCCTCTCCTCTCTTCTCCCCCATCAAGTCTCACCTTCCAGACTCCATCCTCATCGTCTCCACACCTGGAACCACCCCCTCCAAGACTCTCTCACTCCTCCCCTTTGCCTCCAAACCAGGCGAAGGCCACACCCTCTCTCCCTCCCCTGTTCTCACTGTTCCCTCGCCTGTATGCCCTGAAGACTTCAAAAAGAGCCCTGTCCCTCTGGTGTCCCCCCCAATCACCCCCACCAAGTCCCCCAACAAACGGGGGGCCTCTCCCAAATCCCCCACCCCTGCTCCAGTGTGGGTGTGTCGCACTGTGCAGAACCTCCCCCTGGACCACGCCTCCATGGTCAAGATGGCCTTCGAGGAGGCCCCGCCCCCCGTCACAAAGGGCCGGGGCAGGGGACGCCCCAGGACTGTCAGCCTGTCGACCCCCACCCCTCCCCCCTCCTACCACACCCTCAGAGAGGAGGATGAGGAGGAGGAGAGACTGCAGAGGCTGAGACTCAGGGAGCAGCTGGGAGCATCCAGCCTGATACAGCTGGGCTCGGCCCCCACGGCTGACCTGTCTGTCCTGGCTGATGTGGCCCTGAAGCTGGACCCAGACGCTGGAGACTCGGAGGAGACGGAGACATCAGACGAGGCAGAGGAGCAGAAGATGGAGGAGGAGATGCTCCTCTCTCCAAAAGCCCTCCCCCTGGTTATGGACCCACAGGGCCTGTCTGCCCTGCAGGAGCACAACTATTCCAAAGCCCCCTTCCACCTCATCCCCGCCCAAAAGAGGAATGTCTCCAAACAGGAGCCAGGGGTGCTCCTCCCTGCAGACCTAAACCATCAAGCCATCTCTGGGGTGCTGGAGGCACCTGAGGAGGTCATAGGGGAACCCCTGCCCTCTAGGGACAGACACCAGGCTGAGTATCTGTCTGGCATGGGGCTGCTGTGTGAGGCTGGCAACACGGCCAAGGCCACTGTGCTGGCACCTCTCACCCCATCAGCCAAGAGGAAGGGAATGGTAGCGAGGGGGCGCGAATTGGAGGAGATGGGCAAAGGGAAGAACAAGAAGAGGAGGAGGAAAGACAAGGAAAACCTGGAGTTGCAGCAAACGAAAAAACAGAAGGAACATCAGACCAAGAAACAGAAGAAGAGGAAACTAGAGGTGTGTGAAATGTTTTGTGGGTTTGTGTATGTGTCAAGTGTCACAACTAATAAGTGTTGAGTATGGCGCGTCAACCACGTAAAAATAGGTTATTGCTCAACCACAGCTGACATTTACTGTAACTTTGTCATCTTAAAATGACATGCAAAGCAACTTCGTCTTTCCTCAATTGTACAAAGTTTCACAGCTTGACAGTTAAATGGTCAAATTGTCATGTAAAAAACAAAAATGTTACTAGTAAATTACTAATCCAGAAAGTCCCATCCTATGTGCCTGTTACAAGATAATCTTAGTTCCTGTGTTGACATCTCCCCCTCTCCCACTCTATCCTTGTTCCTGTCCCTCTCCCACTCTCTCCCCTTCCTGTCCCCCTCTCCCCTCTCTCCCTGGTTCCTGTCAGGAGGTGGACCTGGAGGAGGATGTGGACGTGGAGCAGCTGGAGCCGGGTGAGCTGTCTAACACGGAGGACGAGGAAGAGGAAGAGTGGGACGATGTGAGGAAGAGCGAGCGCCTCTTCCTCCAGGAGGCCGGTCTGACGTCGTCGCAGCGTTGGCCCAAGCCCATCCCAGCCCCGGAGGCCGTCACATTTGACCAGCGCAGCGAGTTTGAGCAGATGACCATCCTGTACGACATCTGGAACTCTGGTCTAGACGTGGAGGACATGACTCTGCTGAAGACCACCTACGAGAAGCTGCTGCAGGACGACCACAGCACTGACTGGCTCAACGACACACACTGGGTCCACCACACTGATATCCTTTACTACTGGCACTGCTGGGATGACTGGCAGGGCAGGGGGTTTGGAACGAGGGTTAGAAGCCCTGTTTGTGTATTAGGATCTTCCATGTGTTGAGGCCTCTTATGAACAGTTGAGCTGTGTTATAAAGTAATCTTCCTGTATGTGGAACGGCGCAAATGGAATGGCATCAAACACATGGAAACCATGTGTTTGATATATTAGATACCATTCCACCTATTCCGCTCCAGCCATTACCACGAGCCCATCCTCCACAATTAAGGTGCCACCAACCTCCTGTGGTGGAAGTAGATTAAATGGTGTGTAATGATGAATGTGTATTTAGATGGACTGGTGTGTTCAGCAGTAACTGGTGTTAGCCTTAACGTGTGGCCTGCACTTACCAACATCCCCAACCCGCGGCGTAAGAAGAAGAGTGCAGACGGGCAGCTGCGGGAGCACGCGACGGGCTGTGCCAGGAGCGAGGGCTACTACGCCATCAGCAGGAAGGAGAAGGATGTCTACCTGGATCTGGAACTGCCTGAGCAGGCCCTACTGGAGGCTGCCGACTACGATGCCTCGGTACGCACACCTCACTTTACCATCTCTTTCCTTTTTAGACTATATATGGTCTCTGGCTTTTCATACAGTGGTATCATGTTGTTGCCTTTCATAACCTCTGAACACAGATCCTTTGTTCCAATAAGATTAATAACCTTTGGTCATTGAATACAGGGAAGTTGGTGATTCATTCTTTTGATAAAAACAAGTATTGTATTTCTTATTTTAGCATATGCTTCACAATGCTATAGGAAGTCCCGCAGAGTTTGTCATGCAGATGTATTCAACAGCTTTGGTGCATCTGCTCGTGGCAATGAAAATGAACTCGCTCAACCCCAGATGAACTATTTTATTGGGCATTTACAGTGAGGGGAAAAAAGTATTTGATCCCCTGGTGATTTTTTATGTTTGCCCACTGACAAAGAAATGATCAGTCTATAATATTAATGGTAGGTTTATTTGAACAGTGAGAGACAGAATAACAACAACAAAATCCAGAAAAACGCATGTCAAAAATGTTATAAATTGATTAGATTTTTAATGAGGGAAATAAGTATTTGACCCCCTCTCAATCAAAGATTTCTGGCTCCCAGGTGTCTTTTATACAGGTAACGAGCTGAGATTAGGAGCACACTCTTAAAGGGAGTGCTCCTAATCTCAGTTTGAATACCTGTATAAAAGACACCTGTCCACAGCAGCAATCAATCAATCAGATTCCAAACTCTCCACCATGGCCAAGACAAAGAGCTCTCCAAGGATGTCAGGGACAAGATTGTAGACCTACACAAGGCTGGAATGGGCTACAAGACCATCGCCAAGCAGCTTGGTGGGAAGGTGACAACAGTTGGTGCGATTATTCGCAAATGGAAGAAACGCAAAAGAACTGTCAATCTCCCTCGTCCTGGGGCTCCATGCAAGATCTCACCTCGTGGAGTTGCAATGATCATGAGAACGGTGAGGAATCAGCCCAGAACTACACGGGAGGATCTTGTCAATGATCTCAAGGCAGCTGGGACCATAGTCACCAAGAAAACAATTGGTAACACACTACGCCGTGAAGGACTGAAATCCTGCAGCGCCCGCAAGGTCCCCCTGCTCAAGAAAGCACATATACAGGGCCGCCTGAAGTTTGCCAATGAACATCTGAATGATTCAGAGGAGAACTGGGTGAAAGTGTGGTGGTCAGATGAGACCAAAATCGAGCTCTTTGGCATCAACTCAACTCGCCGTGTTTGGAGGAGGAGGAATGCTGCCTATGACCCCAAGAACACCATCCCCACCGTCAAACATGGAGGTGGAAACATTATGCTTTGGGGGTGTTTTTCTGCTAAGGGGACAGGACAACTTCACTGCATCAAAGGGACGATGGATGGGGCCATATACCGTCAAATCTTGGGTGAGAACCTCCTTCCCTCAGCCAGGGTATTGAAAATGGGTTGTGGATGGGTATTCCAGCATGACAATGACCCAAAACACACGGCCAAGGCAACAAAGGAGTTGCTCAAGAAGAAGCACATTAAGGTCCTGGAGTTGCCTAGCCAGTCTCCAGACCTTAATCCCATAGAAAATCTGTGGAGGGAGCTGAAGGTTCGAGTTGCCAAACGTCAGCCTCGAAACCTTAATGACTTGGAGAAGATCTGCAAAGAGGAGTGGAACAAAATTCCTCCTGAGATGTGTGCAAATCTGGTGGCCAACTACAAGAAACGTCTGACCTCTGTGATTGCCAACAAGGGTTTTGCCACCAAGTACTAAGTCATGTTTTGCAGAGGGGTCAAATACTTATTTCCCTCATTAAAATGCAAATCAATATATAACATTTTTTGACATGCGTTTTTCTGGATTTTTTTGTTGTTATTCTGTCTCACTGTTCAAATAAACCTACCATTAAAATTATAGACTGATCATGTCTTTGTCAGTGGGCAAACGTATAAAATCAGCAGGGGATCAAATACTTTTTTCCCTCACTGTAGGTCAAAGTGCCTCTGGCTCAGTAGTATTTAGCTCAAGGCCATATGATAGTGTGTGTCACCGTGTGTGTGTCACTGACCCCATGTAACCGTCCTTCTGCCCTCCCCCTCAGGGCTCAAACAGGCTGCTGTCAGAGAGACGGTCGGAGCAGCGCCGCCTCCTCAGTGCCATAGGCATCCCTGCAGTCATGGACTCTGACCTGCTCAAACTCAACCAGCTCAAGGTACACAGCAGCCTGGAACTATGTGTACCACTGACATTATGTAACTGCTGTGTTGTCGCTGGTCTACAACCACCATGTCATTTCCCATGGGTTTCATGTTGAGAACTTACGTCTCTACTGTGTAATGAAGACCTTGACCTTTTAAACCCATGCCAGTGTGTTGATAATGAGACTTTGATCCAGAACCCTGGTCTAGAGAGTAACTAAAGGATTATTGCACCACTATGGCACTAATTCTTACTTCCTTCCTTCCTCAGTTCCGTAAGAAGAAGCTTAGATTTGGCCGCAGTAGGATCCATGAATGGGGCCTGTTCACCATGGAACCCATTGCTGCTGACGAGATGGTCATTGAGTATGTGGGCCAGAACATCAGACAGGTACTGGTCATTGTACTGCTTGAGTAGTGTATGTATGTAGTGTGTAGGGCCATATTGTAGTCTGTACTTCATTCATCCATAGTGTGGTATCATAGCATTAGCAATAGACACATGACAAACATCAGTGTTGGTCTTTCCTGGGTGTTCAGCTGGCATCATTGTTTGTGTTTGTGCCCATTTCTTTGCCAGATGGTGGCTGACAACAGAGAGAAGCGTTATGCCCAGCAGGGCATCGGGAGCAGCTACCTGTTCAGAGTGGACCACGACACCATCATCGATGCCACCAAGTTAGGCAACCTGGCACGCTTCATCAACCACTGCTGCACTGTGAGTCAGCCCACACCTACACAAGCAAAACTATACAGGTTATAACAATGGAGTGACGCAACATGACGACTAAATAGAAATACATACGTTTCCATCATACATATTTAGTGACTGATACACACAATGCTCAGAGTAACATTGACTGGTAAGATCCTCTAAGTAGTTTGGTTTTCTCTGAATTTCCCATAACTGGTCTTGTTCCTCTTCCTTCCCCAGCCTAACTGCTACGCAAAGGTGATCACCATAGAATCCCAGAAGAAGATTGTGATCTACTCCAAGCAGGCCATTGGCATGAATGAAGAGATTACCTACGACTACAAGTTCCCTCTAGAGGAAAATAAGATTCCCTGTCTGTGTGGAACAGAGAACTGCCGTGGGACGCTCAACTAGAGACCACAGTAATGACCACACTCACACTGAGGGGTGGCAGTACCCCGTTTCAGTCCCTCCTGTCCCCCCTCCACAAACCCCCGACTATAACCAAGAACAAAGCCATGGTTCCAACACACCCACCACCAACAGCCAACCTGCTCCTCCAGACTGTCAAACAGTTGTCTGTACCATATCCAGGAAACAGAGAGACACACGCAACATTTGCACTGTTCACACACTTTAATTTACCTGGGGTTATGGTTTATTATCTTAGGGGTTGTGAGACCCTCCCTCCCTCCCTCCCAGGGGTGTGATTAATATTCATGCCCCCTCTCGTGTACCAAAAACCCCTGAAATGCAGCATTAGTCTACGCTGTAGCAGGATTTAGTAACTTAGGGCCACTTGTTCCCGTTCGGTCAAGCGTAGGTTTTTTCCCTAACCTATCAACACTGGTTTTGTGTGTCTTGTGTTCGCCCCCGCACAGATAGGCAGTGGTCCGGAAGCTCCCACTAACCTCAACCCTCTCTGCCCACACACACAGACGCACAGGATTTACAAACATATTCAGGGTTTTAAAGGCACTCGTCGCGGCGCAGTTTTAGTTACACACTCTGATCCATTGGGACTTCAGTTATGCAAGATTTCCAAAAATGAAGATTGTTTGAGCTTTGTCATTTTATAGTATTGCATATTCTTATTATTACTATTCTTGTTCTGATTTAGTTGCGTGAGCTGTAAGTGTCTTACAGTGAAGTGAACTTCAGTGTTCCCACCACCGTCCTCTCAGCGCTCCCACCAGCCCTTTTATCCTCTAGTACACCCCCTCCTCCTCCTGGGTGCGTGACTCTCCCCTCTCACCAGTTTGTGTTTGGATGAGAGACCATAGACTTTTACAAATATTTGCTTTTCACCATGCTACAAAAGGACAAATCATTTGTAGATCAAATATTGTGTGGCGTCAAGTCAGTTTGTCTTTAAAGCCTAAGATGGCTGCTGAGTTTGTCTGCAGGTTTAGTGCAATTAGGAATGCTTTGTTTGTTCCTTTTAAGTTCCCCTTGCCCCTTCGTGATGTTGTCCCTTCTCACATTAGGATGCAGAGAAGGGACCTGACCCGTGTGTGTCTCTTATCTGTGTGTTTAAGAGAATGTATTCTTACACGAGCGAGTATGTTTTTAATCCTGTTGTGTGAATGTGCTCTCACTGTCAATTTGTAGTTTTGTGCTTTTGAACAACCATGTATGACATGGTCAAGGCACACTGTCAGGAAAACTGTTTCTATGAAATCTCCATTTGGCAAACCATTACAGACAAATCTGTTTACAAACATAACTCTGCCACATTGACCCCTATACAAGCGTTGAGATCTGTGTATGTTGGACTTTGTCATTGAGTGTGTTCTGAATGGTTTTAATGGGTAAACTTATCTGTGTAGATCAGATAGACTTAACTAGAAACTAGATTTACCATATCGAGTTTAGACGAGCCCTTTATTTGTGCATTTATTAAATGCATTGGCCTATGACTATTTTTAACATGAATAATAAGAAATATATATTTAGGCATGTTGATGTTCACTATAATCAATTCCCCTCTCTCATAGGAAATTATGGGTTAGCGTGGAGTGACACCCCAGACCATCTCTGTGGAGTATCTGTGTGTCTTGGCCTAATATGTAGATGAACCTTCAGATAAATCTGTGTTTGGTAGGCGAATCAGAACCGGGGGGGGGGGGGGGGGGGTCATTTTTCATTGTTATCCATGCTCGCTCAACTCAAGCAGTCGCTGTTCGAAGTTTCAATCTTTGATTTCGATGTTTTAAATGTCACAAGGCCCCTCCATGTTCTGTTCCATCCACAGCAGAAAAGTAATCTATATTTCTTGTTGCAACGGGCGCTTTTCAGTACAAACCAACCCTCTAACTTTTAAATAAAATATGGAAAAAAAAGTTCAGACAAATGTACATATTGTAGAGGTGTTTGTTTCTCGTAGAAACACACTGGTTCCAATCTGTAAATATGTTGTTCTTTTCCTACTTCCCATGAGGAAAACTGTACATACCTTCCGTTCAGTAATTTTTAGTTTTTCCTTTTAATTTGATTTATTTTAATATTATTTGCAATATTTCTCTTGTATTAATGCGTTGGACCCTTTTATTAATGGTGCATTAAAATATTTTTAAAAAAAAAGTGAAAGCTTTGTTTTAGTTTTCTTTTGTAATGCCTTGGTTGAGTGTCTGACTTTCCCCTACTAGCCCCTGGGTTGTCTATAGGGGTGTGTTGGTAAATTCACTCTGGCTATCTACTGCGATTTCAGAGCACTCTCGTCCAAGTGTGCAAGAGTATAGAATAATTGAGGAATTTATACGAAAGCGCAACAACCGTTGAATGTGTCAGTAAACGTCGGCAAAAAAACGTTATTAAATTGTTGCCAGCAT